>NC_092460.1:41046072-41356690 GCF_047495875.1 Pithys albifrons albifrons
AGGAAGGAAGGAAGGAAGGAAGGAAGGAAGGAAGGAAGGAAGGAGGGAAAGAGGGAAGGAAGGAAGGAAAGAGGGAAAGAAGGAAGGACCCAGAAGGCCCAGTTCTGCTCTTGTCCAAGGTGATGGGGACCCTCCTTTGAGTGTCAAACAAATTGATTTCAGTATGTACCAAACAAGACACAAAGTACCAGCATCCTGGCCCAAGAGAAGTCAAGCAGCATCTGTTTCCTCCAGAGAAGGTGGACACACACAACTTCAAGGAAGAAAGAGGAAACAATCAGGTGGTCACAGAGACAATAGAAACTGGAAGCTGAGCATAAATTATGTCATCACTGCTGAACAAGATTTTTAGAGCTTGGAAAGAATTGAAGACTAGAAACATTAAAAATAGAAGCCACTGAACTTGTCAAAACTGCAAGAGCACAGTTAACTTCTTCTTTCAGCCCCACTCCATGCATGCTGGAGGGATGTCCCCTCTTGCTGGGATTTGGAGGGGGCCACAGATGACCAGAAGAGATGTCATCCTGTCGAATTATGGCATAAAAGTGCTCTGAGCACCTGGGGGCAGCCAGAAGTAAGACCCACACTTCTTCTGCAGACAGAAAGGTGAGTTGTAGGTGCTGTTAGCAGATAAAATCTTGCTTTCAGTGACTTACCACTTTGCCACATATACTACATTCTAGTGTTACCTGTGCAAGACCTTTGTCCATAGTGGAAAGGAACATCCTGGGGTTAAACTGTTGGTTTGGGTTTTTTCCTAGACATTAGCAAAAATAGATTGGCTGATTATAAAAACAAAGAGGTGGGAAGCCAGATTGTCTTGACTATGCCTAGAAAAAATATAACTATGTGGTGATTTTTGACCTGATGTTTTCAAAAACTCCAAATTCCAATCTAGTCCAGCTCCTGGCTCTCCACAGTACACCTCAACAATCTCATCATATGCCTGAAAGCGTTGTCCAAATGCTTCTTGAACCCTATCAGAAAGAAGCAAGGCATGAGGGTTTCTCAGTCACCACTGGTTACAGCTCAGAGGTCTCAGGTTTTGCTGCAAAGCCAAAGGGAAAAAGGTCCGGCAATCTTCAGTGTTAAGGATTCAGAAGGACAGAGCAAGAAAAGGAACTGCCTACCTGCAAGTGAACTCCCCTACCTGACACTACTCAAACAAGTGGGTCTGGCTCCTCTGGCTTTTCGGGCAGCTCCAGTGGGACTTTTTAAGTGAAAAGGACAATACAGGAAAAGATTTGTAATCTCTGTTAGAAACCCAAATTCCTGTGTAAAGTGTCTTTGGAATCTTTCTATAGCTTTCCAGCAACTTGTTCAGGTCACTGAAAGTTTCTGAAAACACTAAAAACAGGAGCAGCAAGATGACTAATAAATTATTCATCATCATCATCATCATCATCATCATCATCATCATCATCTCATCATTATTCCACCAGACTTACCAATAAGGAAAGACGGGTAATTCCTCTTTGTAAATTGTCAACTGCTACTGCAAGTGCAACTCTGTCTTACAAAAACTTCCAGAAATTTTTCTCTGCATTGCTTACCATATGCTAAATGCATCACAGGCCACCAGGCACCCCTACTATTTCAAGCTTATTTTATGGCTTCTGCTACTCTACAGAACATTCTACAGAGTTCTGGTGTAAGGCCAGAGGAGGGGCACCAAGATGGTCAGAGGGATGGAGCAGCTCTGCTGGGAGGAAAGGCTGAGAGAGTTGGGATTGTTCAGCCTGGAGAAGATAAGGCTTTGGGGTGACCTCATTGTGGCCTTGCAGTGCCTGAAGGGAGCACACAGGGAAGATGGAAAGAGACTATTTCCAAGGGCCTAGAGTGACAGGACAAGGGGGAATGGCTTCAAAGTGACAGAGAGCAGGTTTAGATTGGATATTGGGAAGAAATACTTCCCTGTGAAGGTGGTGAGGCCCTGGCACAGGTTGCCCAGAGAAGCTGTGGCTGCCCCATCCCTGGAAGAGTCCAAGGCCAGGCTGGATGGGGGTCTGAGCAACCTGGGCTGGTGGAAGGTGTCCCTGCCCATCGTAGGAAGTTGGAAAGAGATGACCTTTGATATCCCTTCCAACTCAAACCCCTGAATGATCCTTTGATGATTCTATGAATAAATCAAGATACATGTGGATTTTAACGATAATATTCCATGAGCCCATTTAAGAAAGAGGAGAATATGGAAGCATCATGAGATGTTACAAATCAGGTCACAAAAGAATAAGCTCACAAAAAAGTGGAAATGTGCATTGTGTGACTATAATCAGGTTAAAATTACCTGTGATTCAAATTGAAAGTAAAAGGAACTGATGCTCTCATTGCTTGCAAATAAAGGGGGCTGTGGGTATTATTATTAAGCAAAACTGAAAGCATTGCAGAATAAACACCTATTCTTTGGTTACATTCTCATTTCTTCACCCACACAAGTGCAGGGTTTCCCCTTTGCTGCGGTCAAGCTGTCAGAAGAAAAAAAATCGTTTATTCTAAACCAATTTCATTACAGTAGAAGTCAGCAACACATAGTGCAAGACCCTGGAAAACTGTTCTGAGAAGAGCATTGGTCTTATGGTAAGGCACTGGACAGACATTTCTGTAATGGGTGCAGATCCTCGGTTCTCCAGGATTTCTGTGTCTGCTTGAGTCATTCTGTGCTTCCATTCCCCAGAGCACCAGATTTACCCCTTGTGTGCAGAGTACATTCATGACAGAAGTACCACAACTCTTCCTCTTGCTGCTGGGCCTCTCACAGCAAAGGCTGGACCTTCCCAAGTCTGCAACAAAAGCACCTGGGAAAGAAATTTTCAAGAATTAGGGCACATAGAGGAGCTAGGGGTTGGCCTTTATCTTTAATCTTGGGTATTTTTTCATTAAATCATCACAGTAAAATGCAAGAATAGGTCTGGGAGGTGAGATCTGTAGGACAACCTTTGGACTAAGGTAGCTTGTGACAGCCTAACAGGTGGAACTTCAGGTCAAACTAAGGAGACCTGACCTTCCAAAGTAGATGTTGTTCCTGATACTTCTTTCTAAGAGGCTTTCTAGATGGGCTGTGTATGATAATTTCCCACTGCCTGTCTTTCTAAGGCTGCAAATCTTCCAATCGTTCCGCAGAGCTTCCCAGTATATATTTGTGCTTCCGCCTCATCCAGGTTATGGAGATAGAATCATGGAATGGCCTGGGTTGGAAGTGATCTTAAAGATCATCTCATTCAACCCTCTGCCATGGGCAGGGACACCTTCCACTAGCCCAGGTTGCTCAGAGACCCATCCAGCCTGGCCTTGGACACTTCCAGGGATGGGGCAGCCACAGCTTCTCTGGGCAACCTGTGCCAGGGCCTCACCACCCTCACAGGGTAGAATTTCTTCCCAATATCCAATCTAAACCTGCTTTCTGTCACTTTGAAGCCATTCCCCTTGTCCTGTCACTTCAGCCCCTTGCAATTAGTCTCTCTCCATCTTTCCTTCAAGTACTGGAAGGCCATAATCAGGTCACCCCAAAGCTTCTCTTCTCTCAGCCTTTCATCTTAAGGAAAGGTACTCCATCCCTGTAATCATTTTGGTGACCTTCTCTGGACATGCACCAACAGGTCCATGTCCTTCCTGTGCTCATCCCCAGGAGAAGATGAGTGCCAGGGTTGGACCAGGGCACTGTGAATCTGGGAGTTCACCAAACAGGAAGGATATGATCTTCCAGGATGTTTGTCACATTACTTGAAGTTTTAAAGACCAGATTATGGGAAAGGCAGCTCTTTCACTCCAATGTGCTTCCAAGTCTGGGGACTTCTCACTGTCTCAGAAGAGCAGTGCGAGCACGAAGGGTTTCAGTGCACTCAGGAAAGTGCCATTGCTGAGAGATGCAATGAGTGAGCACAGAGCAAAGCTCTCTTAGTTCATTAAAATGTAAGGCTTAGAACCTGAAAGAGGGGAGGTTCGAACCAAACCTATGGAAAACTCCTGTGGAAGGTAATAGAAAAAAATATTGCAGATTTTGAAAGCTTATTGGGAATATACGTCCCCCTGAAAGGGTTTTGGGGGTTTTGCACTCACTTCCTTGAAATCTGTCCTCAATATTTCTGTGGATCCTCCTGGATTCATACCTATTACATTTCACCAGACTTTTCCATGCAGACATGCAAACTGAAACCACAGAAAATATTTTCATGCACCCTCCACCCTGCAGAGCAAACCCACCACGCTCTCCCCGGCTCCAGCACGTTGTGACGTGGCAGCTTCCTCAGAGATGCCAGCCATGCAGAGAGGCAGCACAACCTGGGTGAAGGGGGAAATAAAGCCAGCTTTTAGGGGGAAAAATCCTGTGCTCCCTGCTTTTTTCCTTCTTTCTTTTGCAGCCAAGCTGCACAGCACTAAATGGATGGACTCACAAATCTGAGTAAGTTTATAGTCCAGTCTTAGGAGAAAATGCTAAATATGAGGTGCCAGTCCTAAACTGGAGGTGTCCACAAGCTACCAGATGCAGCTCTGGTGAAAGTGAGTGCATTTCCTATTGGGACCAGAGGGAACTCCTCCCAATTACACTAATGCTGCATATGGCCCCTTTAGTAACTTATTTTTAATTGTTGAACATTGTTAAAAAAAATAAAGAAACTGGGAAAATGTGAATTCTATCAAGTGTTGTGAAACTGTGTGGGTTGGAGAAGGCTCAGTTTTTAATAAAGGAAACATTCATTGCATCCCATTTCAAGGACTTGCATTAGATAGAAAGCAGGAAGCTGAAGCTTTGGTCTTGCCAGTTCTCCCCTTGCTACCAAACGACAACACTTTAAATGAAAAAGAAAAGGACGGGGGGGGGGGGGGGGGGGGGGGGGAGGCGCAAGGTTTCCTCACCTTTGCCAAGGTCCAAGCCTGGCATCACATAGACTGTGAGAAGGCTGGGTGCTAAACTGGCTCTGTGGAGATCCTGACTGTATCCCATTCACTGGAAAAGGTGACAGACTAACATTTTTCCAGCTACTTTCAGGTTAATTTTTGAAAAGTTCCTATGGAATGTTTAAAAAAATATTTTAGAGGCAGATTTAAATGAACCTGAAAACTCAGCATTCGCTCCTTGAGTCATTTCTAGGCATATCCACAGTCTTCAGTCCTATTACATTTCCATAGGCATTTTCCACCAGGATGGAAGAGAGTTTAGGTATAGTTCGCTCTTCCCAGCTTCCCTCTGCTCTGCTTCCTCCTTATTGTTTTCATGTGCCAGTACATCCCGGCCTGATTTGTCATAATTTCATGTTGACATACATGAGACAATTGCAGCTGCTCTCCCTGAAGAATGCAAACAGGGATCTGTCATCTCCTCTCCCTCCCTCCCTCCCCTCCCCCTCCTCGGAAGGATGGATTTCACTGGGAACGACGGCACCACCGCCACCAGGAAGGGGTTGCAGCCTGCCCGGGCAGAGGGGCTGGCAGATGATCCCTTGTCACTTACATCTTTGTTTGGATAGCACAGTTTCTGCCCACACTAAATGCTCCCCAGTCCAAGTGTGTGTATGTTTATGTAGTCAAACTCCGGGATGCAAACGGCATTCCTCTTATCATACGGAGAGAGGATATGAGCTCATTCATAAAGAATCCCAGTGCTGGGGTGCCCCACTCAGTTAATCCAAGCATCCCCTGCATGCCCCTTCTTCTGAGGGGGTGGAAGAAAAGCAAAGCACAGTGCTATTGGCTTTTAATAAGTGGGATAATATATTTCAGAGAGGGGCTCAGACAGGAGAGGAAATGAACTTGGCTAGACAGTCACTTAAAATAAAAAAGGGGGAGGGGGGAAATTTACAAAACTCATTCCATTATTTCATGTAAATATACTTGGCTGGGTTAAGACAGGCTGATATAAGATGCTGAATAAGACTACAGGCTTCCTCTCCCCTTTAGACAGATTTAGCAGCACAGCACCATTTATTAGCCTGCTTGATAAAGAAACAAACACATTACAGGCTTGGCAGTTGCTGGTTGTCAAAATAAGCAAATCTCTAAAATGTTGGGAGTCTCTGATCTTGGAAAATGGCCCTTGGAGTGTTAGAGCATCCAGGGGTTCCACCTGGGCTGAGGGTTCTGCTTGTGTGGTATTCTTTGCATGTCTGGGCTTAAAACAGGAGCAAAGAGCAGAGGCTCAGCATCCACACAAACAGGAGTGCAACTGGGCCACAAGCAGAGCACTGGAAAGGTTTCCTGCCCAAAGCTTTGGCTGAGCACACAACCCCCAAGTGGTGAAGTAATTAATAAATGAGATTTAAATGGGGGAAGAGCAGGGCAGAACAGGGGGGCTGTTGGCACTGAATGGCCAGGTTGGATGGGGCTTTGAGCAACCTGAGCCAGTAAAAGATGTCCCTGTCCATGGCAGATGGGGTGGAGCAAGATCATCTTTAAGCTCCTTTCCAATCCAGGCCATTCTGTGGTTCTGAGATTCTGTGCCTATGAATGTGGTGTTACTGGTCCAGTGGAGGCTGCAGAGATGCTGAAGGGACTGGAGCATCTCTCTTAGGAGGAAAGGCTGAGGGAGCTGGGGCTGTTCAGCCTCCAAAAGAGACAATGAGAGGGGACCTCCCCCATGTCTGTCAGTGCCTGCAGGGAGGGGGCAGAGGGTGTGGTGCTACTGTTTGGGCTCTTTCAAAGGACGTTAAAAAGCTAGAAATGGTTCAGAAAGGAGCTGCAATGATCCTGAAAACCTGCTATGAGACCTGAGCAGACTCTGCCCATAGGCAAAGCAGGAAAGTACCACCTGAGAGGGCTGACAACTCAGGCTCACACCAGAAGCCCGTGCACATGCAGTGTGCGCAAATAACCTTCTGAATCTTGATCTAGCGTCTCACCCATGATATGCTCCTTTCCTTTGGGATTTTATTCAGAAAACCATGCCTGACATCACAGAATCATAAAACACTCTGAGTAAGAACAGACCCACCAAGTCCAACTCCTGGCCCTGCACAGGACACTCCAACAATCCCACCATGTCCCTTAGATCATTGTCCAAACACTCTTTTAGCTCTGGCAGCCTTGGTGCTCTGCCCACTGCCCTGGGTATCCTGTTCAGTGCCCACCACCCTCTGGGGGAAGAACCTAATATCCGGCCTAAGCCTCCCCTGGCACAACTTCATGCCTCTCTCCATATTCCTGTCATGTTTCTGCACAAGTCTATAATCAGCCTGTCAGAAGGAACAGGCTCATCTGTGTACAGAACTGAGTGAAATTGCTAGAAATGGAGGCAGATACACATTATATGATTTATTGTCATGATAAATCCATTCTAATCTTCTGTTTAAATTTCCAGCTCCTGAAGATATGTGGTGACATAACCAACTCACTGGTATTCTCTCAGTGATTCATCAGTGCCTGTTGTTGATGAGAAAGCTTAAAAATGTAACAGGAGATGAATGAAAACTGAAAAATGCAAACAGAACCTGAACTACTTCCTAAATCTCATTTTTCAGCTACTCCCGTAAATACTTGGAGCCTGAACTTTTGGCACTGGCAATATTTCTTAAGCTTTCAAGTGCAGGGAGCAGATCACAGTCTTTGAAACTTAATGGGGATTTACTATTACAAATATGCAAACTTCAACACTTGTGATTTTGTAAGTGGTTTATAATTTTCAAGAATTGATTTAAAAACTTTTTTTAAAAATTCTCATGATGAGATTTCAATTCAATTAATTAATTAATTAATTAAACTAGAAGTTTTCAACCACACAATAAAAATTATTATAAAATAGCAATTTTAAACCACCTGATAAGAATTATTATAAAAGAATTTCAAAGGAAAATATACATTAAAATGAAGATGACTTGAAAATATTTATCATATTTATTGACCTTTCAACTCAGCTAGTAATTTTGGATGCTATTCCTAATCTTGAATCAATTTAAAGGAACCCTGTTGTCAGAAGAATTCGGTTTCAGCTGTGAATATGCAGCACACAGGAAACCAAGTCCCTCTGAGGTATCACATTATGAACAGCTGGAAGTGAGGCACAGAAGTTCAGCAGCCACTTAAAAACTCTGGCCCATAATGGAGTTACAGAGGTAAAATATCCTATACTACTATACCATGTCCTGTACTGCTTTTTCCACATATGCAGTGGTGAGCATCATGATCACTGGAAGGTGGCTCTCCACACAACAGGGTTCAGATGAGTTACAGGCCTCTACACTGACTCTGATAACAAAACAAATCACAGAACCACAGAACCATTAAGGTTGGAAAAGACCTCCAAGATCAAGTCCAGCCTTTGATTACCAGAGCACTGAATGCATTGCTTTTCCCATAACACATGTAGGGTATGACTGGGAAGACCTACTTTCCCCTTTAAAAAATATATATATAATACTGACAAAACAAGTTTTCCTGTTCTCTATTTTAAAAAAAAACTTTTAGTTTTCTCCTTTTTTTTTTTAAATAAGAATCACCCAAACAAACATCCTCTCAGTTTGGGAGGAAAAGCTCGTAATCTGTCTAGATACAAAAGTTACATCCAGAATTAATAAGCTTCCCTGTCAAATACATTCTGGCAGAAAAAATTCCACTGTTTCCTCAATTAGTATACACATTTGTACACAAAATTTCATGCATGTTTCTTTCCATTTCTACTCAGTTGACTCAAAAAGGTCTAAAAGTCTTGCAGCAGTCTTGGTGAATGAGGAAAAAGAGCAGTGCAACCATCTTACAGATGTGCAGGATGATTAATCAGATTTACTCAAGGACTCACAAGAAGTCTGTGCAACAGCTGGGAAGGAAACTCCAAGTCCTAGTCATGTGCTTTAGCCACAGAATTATCCTTACTCTTGGAAAAGCAGAGGGGTGCTTTTTTGGAAAACAATGAGTTGTAAAGCCTGAGGAAAATAAACTCTCCCCAGCTTTTTCTTAAGCAGAGCTGGAGTAAGATTTTGTTGCTTGTAGGAGACATTTAAATGCAGATTTTGGTCCTGTTTGCAGCCCGGTTTGCTTTAGTAAATGAATATGTACATGTGTTTAGGTGGGATTGAATAAACCTCCACCAGTAAAAGGCTCCTTCTCAAAAGCAGTGGTGCAGAGAAGAGCTTCAGCTTCCCCCCACTCACTCGCATGCAACTCCACGCCTCGGCCATCCCACTGATGTCATAAATGCTAAATTCTTTCATCCTTGTTTGAAACAAGACCTCCATTATAAGCCCCATTTTGACTCCCTCTCTAGAGGAAAAATAATCAGCCTGAACTTTCACAGGCATGATATTAACTCCGGGTAGAATATCCTTTTAGGAAACTTGAGGCTGACTGAATAAAGTTTTGGGTGAGGAAAGCAGGAGGTGTGAGGGGTGACAAGGAAATACACCTAATTGAGGTGGTTGTATAATTTCCTAGCTAGTGTTTAGGAAAAACCTTTGAGTCAGGAATAATCAGGGGGACTAGGCAAGTTTTCTTTTCCACACAGTATCGTGAAATGCACACATTGACCAAGCAACCCTGGAGCAGCCCATGCCAGGAGTGGCAACACAAGGTGGAAAGTGGCTCCGGAGAAGCTGGGACAGCCTGCATGAGCTTGGAGACTTTAACATTATTTTGACTAACCAATTCAGGTCCCAAGTCCAACCTCTTGCTCACAGCAGGGTCATCCAAAGCTAGATGAGATCCCACAGGGCCTTGTCCAGTCAAGCCTGGACTATTCCCAAGGACAGAAATCTTTCATCTTCCCTAGACTCTTGCTCCTGTGCTGCACCACAATCATGGAGAAGAATTTTTTCCTAATCAAAAATCAGAATTTTTTTTTTTTTTTTTGCAACATATGCTCCCTGCCTCTAGTTCCTTCTCTGTGCAATTCAGAGGAGAATCTGGTTCTGTCTTTTCTAAAACTCCCCTTTAGGCAGTAAAAGTCTGCACATCGACCCTACCTGAGACTTGTCCAGGCTGAACAATCCCAGAGTGCCCTCTGCCTCTCTTCATAGAGGATTTGAGAATCACAGGATGGGATAGGTTGGAAGGGAGCACAGTGGGGAATCTTGTCCAACCTCCCTGCTCCAGCAGGGCCATCCCAAAGCACATGGCACAGGGTTGCTGGGAAGCAGCTGTGTAGACTTGGGGGTTATGGTGGGCAACAAGGTGTCCCTGAGCCAGCAGTGTGCCCTGGGGGGCATTGGGAAGAGCATTGCTAGCAGGGCAAGGTGGGTGATCCTGCCTCTCTACTCAGCCCTGGTGAGGCACATCTGGAGTGCTGTGTCCAGCTCTGGATCCTCAGGACAAAAGAGACATGAAACTCCTGGAGCAGGTCCAGCAGACGCTGCAGAGATACTGAAGGGACTGGAGCATCTCTCTTAGGAGGAAAGGCTGAGGGAGCTGGGGCTGTTCAGCCTCCAGAAGAAACACTGAGAAGGGACCTCCCCCATGTCTGTCAGTGCCTGCAGGGAGGGGGCAGGGCATGGACCAGGCTCTGCTCAGGGGTGTCCAGCAATGGCACAAGAGGAATGGGCAGGAACTGATGCCCAGGAAGTTCCAGCTGAACATGAGGAAGAACTTTGCTGTGCAGTGACCCAGCACTGGACAGATTGCCCAGAGACAGTGTGGAGTCTCCCTCACTGGGGATATTCCAAAACTGTCTGTACACAATCCTGTGCCATGTGCTCTGGGATGGCCCTGCTGGAGCAGGGAGGTGGCACCAGATGACCCACTGTGGGTACTTTTCAGCCTGAATCAGTCTATGATCCCTATTTCCTTTCCAGGCCTCTCCACAGCTCTGCAGTTTCCCAGCTGCACAGCTCTGAAAACTGGCTGTTCCACACCAGACTGTGGCTTTTGAAGGCAAAGTTATGCCTGAGCCCAGTGATACTACACTTTCTACATGAAATCTATCTTCCTCTAGCCTGGAGTGAGCTCTGGGGGCTACAGGTTTCCAGGTTGTTTAGTTCCTCCTCACAGTAGCAGGGGGAAAGGGAAAAGAGGCATGATCAAGATGTCCATGGCCGACAGTCAAGCCTTCCTGATAGAATTGCATTCTGGAGTCATTCATAGCTGCAGTAATAGCTAACTTCAGGGGCCTGCCTGGTGCTGGATCTCAGAACACAAAGAATTTTTTTATGGCCCTATTTTTCCTGTATAATACAGGCTGCAGGCTCTGACTGTAGGTAAGGACTCAGGCTTTGGTATCTTCAAGAATTATCTCCTTCCCTTAAATAATTTAAGCAAATAGTATTAATATGACTTTTTGCAAGGAAATCAAAACCTAAGTATGTCTGGTATGTGGTAGAGATAATTAGAGCAATACTGAAGCAGCATATGACAAATTTTGTCTTTCATGCATTTTTACCTAACTCTCCAACACTTTTACTGCCTAATCTGTAATCTCTGTGTGGTTCATACTGCCATCTTTGAAAAAAAATCCAGATAGAAAACTTGTCAGGAGAATCTTTTCGCATTTTCTTCAAAAATAAGATACCCACACAACCTCAAAGCTGCAGGAGCCAAGTTCTGGCAGAAGCAGCAAGAAGGAGTCTAAGCCCACTGGCAAACTGAAGACCTGGGGCAAATGATGAGACAAGTCAGAGCTTCTTTCTACTGAAAACAGAATTCCCAGGTCACCAGCAGAACACATATCATTTTTGCCATCTCTGGAATACCCACTGACACAAGGCTTCCAAAACCATGATTTTTTTCTGGTAGAAAATCTATTCTGCTCTTTCCAACTTAGACAACAGTTGTAGTATTTTTCTTCTCCTGAGGTTTATCCAGTTGAGGAGCCCTGGTAAGTAAAGAAACTTGGTTTTCCAAGGAATAAGTCCTCTAAAAGCTCTGTACTCTTTGCCAGACTTTTAAAAAATCTTTTTAAACTTTTCTTTTTTTAATAAACAGCAACCTTACTGACATGACCTTAAAGACTCACCAGCACTTACACAGAGCAAATCCATACATTAGCTGCATGCCTTCAACATCCATGAGTAATGAGGCATCTCCAGCCCCACAATAAGGTTTTGATGCCAGACACCACTGTCAACGTATTTTCTGCCTCTCATATATATGCATCTGTGTGTGAGAAAACCCCACTTTCAAATATGGTATGTCTTTTTAGCGACATTTTCACATGAGAGAGGGAGGCTGAGGTAATCTTATTATCACCAAAACATTGTAAAAACAGCAGAGCATTGGAGAACTTTAATCCTTTTCTAAATTATGGACTGAGAACATTACAATCGTGCTGTGCACAAAGGCAGAGCTGTAACTTGACAGGCTTGTATAATTTACAGCCCCCACAGTAAAAGAGGTGTTTTTATTAAATGACTGCCTGAATTTCTACAGCCACTTCAGACTCTGATGATACTGGGGAGGTTTGCATTCTGCTGCCATCATTCAAATCTTTCCCTTTCACCACAAGAATATGGCTGGGATTCCAGTTCAAAACCTATATCTAGTTATTTATCTATTACTGCCTGTCAGTTCAGAGCTGAGGCTATTTATGCTGGTACCTTATTTCGCACACCTTAAATAGCTTCTGTTTCTCATTTTATAAAGCTGAGTTTCCTTTATCAAATAAGCATAAAACATTAACTAAACAATAGCCAAAATCCATTTATCACCAGGAAAATACCTCTTGCAAAGAAGGCCTGTGCTTTATGTTCATGCATTCAAACTTCTATTTAAACTAAAATAACATCCAACAAAGAACTGATGCCCTTTTGCTGACTGAAAAAGGTACCTAATATTAATTTTCCCTTCTGTATTGTACAGAAAAGAAGAGCCTTTTTACAGTGAAATACTTTTATCAGAATCCACTAAAAGAATATTTTTGCACTGATAAAACAAGACCAAGCAAACAGGGTAAGTGACTTCAATCTCAGCATTACAGTGCATACTCTAGAAGGATGTTTACACTGCTGGAATGAAAACAATTCATAACCAAGCTTTTAACTTAAAATCAGTAACATAAATATTTATCAGAGTAGTGTTTTAAGGCCTATATTACTAAACTATTTCTGTATTATATTGAGAGTGACTGCTATTGTTAAAATTGAAATGCCTTCATAGCAGAAAATTTACTGAAATCCATTTAGCCAGTGTGGAATTTTGCATTAGTGAGTATCCACTTACTGGGCTTAGAAAACTCAGGTCTGAAATTTCAGACAGATAGACCTTATCCTGGGAATGTGTTTTGTCTTGGCTTGACCTCTTCTGTGAATCCCACTGATACTTAGTAGGGAGTCTGTATCCTTCCCTCTTCTAACTCAGGTCCTTGAGAATGAATTCTGGATGGCATTCCACGGCACATAAGCAGCTGCTGAGCTTTAAGCCTGTGAATGCCACTACTGACTCCAGTGCAAGCACATACATGCTTGAAGTTACTGAAATGGGTGAGGGGCACAGCCTTCAAGCTCTTGAAATGCCAAGGCTTCGTGCCTCAGATGGTCATCCTCAGACCATCACAGCTCTCTCTCAGGATGAAGCTTCCTGGCTTTTCTTTATCACCTTTGACTGAAAACCCTACAGTCTTCAAATTAAGTTTTAATCTACCTGCCAAGCCCTCTGTTGAGGCAACCAGGGGTGGAGCATAACAGTCCCAGCATAAATGCACAAATGGAAATGCATCTTCAGGCCATCAACTCATTTCATAGAATCATAGAATCATAGAATCGATTGGGGGAAAAGACCTCCGAGATCATCAAGTCCAACCCTTGGTCCAGCTCCAGTCCATATAACAGATCATGGCACTCAGTGACACGTCCAAACTCAGTTTAAAAACCTCCAGGGATAGTGAATCCACCACCTCTCTGGGCAGGCCATTCCAATGCCTGATTACTCTCTCTGGAAAGAATTTTCTTCTGATCTCCAACTTAAATTTCCCCTGGCAGAGCTTGAGCCCATGGCCCCTTGCTGAGTGCCTGGGAGAAGAGACCAACCCCCACCTGGCTAGAACTTCCCTTCAGGTAGTACTAGAGAGTGATGAGGTCACCTCTGAGCCTCCTCTTCTCCAGGCTAAACAACCCCAGCTCCCTCAGCCTCTCCCCATAGGTCTTGTGCTCCAGTCCCTTCTCCAGCCTTGTTGCTCTTCTCTGGACCCGCTCCAGCACCTCAATCTCTTTCCTGAACTGAGGGGCCCAGAACTGAACACAATACTCAAGGTGTGGCCTCACCAATGCAGAGTCCAGGGGAAGGATCACTTCCCTGGTTCTGCTGGCCACGCTATTTTTGATCGGGCCAGGAACCCATTGGCCTTCTTGGCCACCTGGGCACACTGTTGGCTCATGTTGAGCTTCCTGTCAGTTAGTCCCCCCAGGTCCCTTTCTGCCTGGCTGCTCTCCAGCCACTCTGTGCCCAGCCTGTAGCGCTGCAGGGGGTTGTTGTGGCCAAAGTGCAGGACCCAGCACTTGGCCTTATTGAACTTCATCCCATTGGAATCAGCCCATCTCTCAAGTCTATCCAGATACCTCTGCAGAGCCCTCCTGCCAGCAGGTCGACACTCTCCTCTTCCCTCCCACACCTGCTAACAGGACACATCTCCCACATGCTGCTGTGGGGACTTGGGCCATGCTTTATCCGGTTGGTTTTTTCCCTCCAGCTCTGCTACATCTGATGCAGGCATAAATTGTACTGAGAAATGCAGAACTGCTCAAGGAAAAGACATGAAAGGGAGAAAGACAGAGGTTTTGTCAGAAAGGAGAGGATGGTCAGTGAGCTGAACCATCAGGAGAGATGAATTGTACTCCCTGGGGCATGCCAGGAGAGGAAAATGCCAACTGGTATAGTACTTCCCTGACTTTACAAGTCTAAATGAGGTATATTCATACTCACAGAAGCCTTAGTACCTGCTGTGAGGTTTTGCATAGCAACTTACACAACTTTCTAACCACTCAAGCATAAGAACTGGTTGCAGATGGATGGGAACAGAAGAACACACCTCCAAAGAGCTCCAGAACAATGCTTCTGCATCTGCAACACCACCAGAAAATCATTGCTGTTGAAATTCAAGGTTTACCAGTTAAAGAGGTAAAGCAAGATCTGTGTGCACTCATCCCCATCAATAATACGAAGGTCGTGTTGCTTAGTTACACCATGGATAATGGCTGGAAATGGAAGGGAATCTAATTTCAAGTTTAAATCAGCTGTTAAATCAGAAAAAAATAGCATCCAGGATGCTGATCTTTTTAATTGGCTATGCATTGGTATATATATGTAATCCATCCAAAAGAAGGAGTCCATATATAGATGAATTTAAAAACAGAAGGGGTTGAATTTTAATCAGCATCTGATTTCAAAGAATTCCTGTAAAAACTTTGTATGTATGGCCAAACTTCGCGAATGAAGATTTGGGAAGGGTTTTCCCCATGTGGGGGTGTGCCCTCCGAGCCTGCGCAGTGGATTTTTTAGGTGAGGCACAGCGCAAATGCTTTGTGTGTGGCTCGGCTTTGCGTAAAAGCTTTAATAGAAGGAAAAAAACCAAAACACAAAAAAATCCAAACTGCAAAACAAATGTTAAACAAAGCTTACATGAAATTTCACAGCAATTGACCACCAAGACTAACCAAGGAATTTATGTTCTGTTTTCATTACACCATATTGCTTCACAGTAATTTCAAGGCACCACTTCCACAAATTCAAACAGACGGAGCTGGATTTGCCCATAGAAAGGCATACTTCTGATTGTTTTTCCAGCTGTCATCTCAAATATTGTGTCTGTTATCTAACCCTGTTCCAACTTTCAGCAGACTTTTAGGACTCTCTATGTTAGATCTATGCTCTGATGCTTAATAAAAATTGACACTTTTGGTTCATTTACTGTTCTTATCACACCTGAGCATTTCTTGGTGGCAAATGAAGTACAAAAAATACCCCATGGAGAACTTCTAAAATCTGTTTGGGAATTCTTCAAAACACAGTTTTCAGACAAAGGACTCTGCCAACCTTTCAGAAGTCTGGTTAGGCATCCAAAGCCATTAATGAACAAAGCATCCACTATTCATATGATTTTGGGAAGGGGAGAAGTCAACTAATTTTGTTGCCTTGTGTCTCATTCATGAAAAATAAGAATTATAATCTTCATGACTCAAATTTGATCTTTTTAGTTCTCTCAATGCATATGTTACTCAGAATGAGGATTTTCCTCTGTATCCAAGTTATGGAACTAGCAGTAATTACCAATTATGAGAAGATGATTCTGTGATGTCCATGCCCTCAAGAGAAAGAATGGGTGAGAAAATCAATTCAAGCAAGAGAGAAGACTGTGAAGACAGAAGACAGTATTACCTTGAATTGCTTTGGGTTCTCACCTCTTCCAGCTCAGCTCAGCATTGCAAGTCACAACTCACCAAGCTCAAATCAACTGACTGACTGACAAAACTGAGAAGCATTAGGAGAGATCTGTGATCTCCAACACAAGAGACTGACACAAGTTACAAGAGTGGAGCTCCACATTAGTCAACCCATTCCCTGAGTGAAGGCAGTGGTGTGGTGGATCTAATCTAATCAAGGTTAACAGTGATCAAAAGTCATGGCTTTATCTCCTGCTGATTGCAAACATCAATGTCAGTGCGATACATTCACGAGGAATCACAAAATCTGAGTTTCTACTGAAGAAATGCACTTCCAGACTCCACCTTGGGAGCATGGCATGCTGATACATAAAAATTTTAAAGGAGAATAGGGAGATTAAAGGGTTCACAGGCACCATGGGAAGGGTTATCAGTGCAAGGAAAGATGGCAAAGCTGAAGTGAACTATTTGGACCCATCTCCTGTTGTTTGACACATATTCCAACAGATGGGCTTGATGTGAAGATAAGCAATTTTTGAGTGCTGAGTCCAGCTACAACCAACTCCACTGTACACCTCTGGTTCTTTTTGGATGAGACATTTGGTTATAAGAAGTGGACTCAGTTGCAGAACTTCATAGAAGCACAGAATGTCCTGGGATGGAAGGGACTCACGAGATCATCAAGTCCAACTACTGACTCCACAAAGGACAACTTCATTCCATCATTTCAACCATTTATCTTGAACACCATCAGTCTTGATTCCATGGTCACTTTTTTTGGGAGCTTGTTCCACTGCTAGGCCACCTTCTCTTTCTCCTAACATCCAACCTGAACTTCCCTTGATGCAGCTTTAAGCCATTCCCTTGCATCCAGAGAGATCAGCACATCCCTCTTCTCTCCCTGTCATGAGGAGGTTGCAGACAGTAGTTAGAGGGAAAGGATCAGGATTATCTGAATTTGCAGCAGTTCAGAGACTTCAGATCTGCTATATGAAGAAAAATGTGCCCTGCTTAGTTTTCTTCTTCATTCTGGATTTTAACAATTTTTTTTACTCAAGACCTGTAGCTACTTGAACACTTTCTTGAGTGAGTCTATTAGAAAACTGAACAGCTCCTCTGGTTTGGGATTGCTGGTCCTGTAGGCAATCTGACAATAGTAAAAGTCATGTTTTTAACAAAAAATGAAAGAAGAGACACCAGCTACACTGCTCTGTAAGATCCTTGCACATTTACCATTCTTTCCCTTCTCCCCTTCCCCATTATTAGAAGGTGGCAGAAGTAGAGAGCCCTTGAGATACGCCATTCATGCAAAATGTTTTCCAAAGAGATTTTGCCTCTGGCTGGCATGGACAGGTTGGTGTGACACATTTCAAAATCAGTATCACCAACCAACTCTGCCTCTACCTCCGAATCTTTCTGCTCGTGTATCACAATTGAGGAGAGACTGAAGAGCTTTGAATCCCTGCAACTCCTTAGCACTGCACACTTCCAGGAAAGGTTTCATCATCATCACACCCCCTTTGAACAGATATCTGAGGCATGATTGAAAGTCCTAAAGACTGCACCTATCTAGGAATAGAAAAATGTTGTCCATAATGTGGTTAAGGAACTGACCACTACATAAAGCCATTGAGGTGTTGCCAAGATCTATTATGTGACAAGCAAGATTATTTGTTCTTCTTCTCACTCCACTGGTCTAAGTGACTGCTCTGGTTGCCTCTAAGTTGGTCACAAACTGCCACACCAAGGCACTGCCTGACCACACTGAACCTGGAAGCTGTAACCATGCAGTGCTCTGGCACTGCTGAGGCAAAAGTTGAGTTTTTAATGACACCTGTTGCACACAAAGAGCCATGGAAACTGCCCTGGATGACCCAGCACACACACAGACTGTGGGCAGCAAGTGTGTGTAATCCCTCAGTGCTTGGAAGGGGCAGCAGGGCACATCTCTCTTCTCAGCTGTGGCTCAGCTTCAGTGTCACTCAGTCTAACTCCAGAGGTATTTTCCTGGATGTAAAACACCAGGCAAACTTGGTTTTATTTTTATTTTTAATGAAATTTAAAGCTAGCAGTGTGGTGCCTTCAGGAGCCATGGTGCTATAGAAAATTAATCCAGTCTTCAGCAGCAAAGAGGAATGCAATGAACATATATATGGCTGTAAACAACAGGACCAAAAGGCAGGGCCCTGCCCTGCACTCTCTGCTCGCTGGGTTTTGCACTACCTTCACTATTCCAAATACCCTGGGATGCGCAGGCAGTCCTTTGTCCTGCTTGTCCTTTCAACTACAATCTCAAGGCAAACACCCAACAGCCAAATTCTATGGAGTTTTCCACAGAGAACTGGGGCTGTTAAAGGGTTAACCTGGATTACTAAAGGCTATAATTTCACAGCTCACATGCAGAGGTGCAACCCTGTCTCAGGAAAGCCATCAGGACCACTCCAGCTTTATAATATCACAGCTCATGTGCAGAGCTGCTATGTTACCATCTCAGGAAATTCATCAGGGCCACCCCACCTTGGATGCAGGGAAAGCTCTCATATGCACTGGGACCTGCCTGCTAAAAAATCTGTGTGCCACAGGCTCTGGAGTTCAGCTGACCTCCTGCTAAGCTAATTTGGGGGATGGAGGACATGCACAGCCTAAACTAGTGTGGCTTCAGCAACCAAACAGCTTCCTGGTGGGTCAGACTTCAGTGCTGGCTCCCTGCCTGACCCAGGAGACTCCACCACTGGCACAAGAGAAGACAAGCATCTCCAAGGCAGGTGTCAAGAGGATTTTGCCAGACTCTTTCCAGTGGTGCCCAGTGACAGGAGAGGAGCAATTGCCATAAACTAAAACACAAGAAAGTTCCCCTCAAAAGGAGGAAGAACTTCTTTCCATGGAGGGAGGGTGACAGTATCGGTGGATTAATGCGCCACCGACATGGTGGAGGAGTTCTTCAGCCTTGAGGGGAAGTGATATCAAGCTCTGAAGAGAGTAGCTCTTTTAGGAAAACCCCTTGAAGCTCAGGTAGGCTCCTCCCACTCCCGTCCCGGCGCCGAGCTCCCAAAAGAAGATGACCACACAGGATGAGAGGCAACGAGGAGAAGCAAGTTTATTGGGGGTGCCTGGCCTTATATAAGGGGCAGTGGAACTTTCTGGAACTTGGGAGGAGAAAGGGGAGGAGATAGGGCGGGATGACGCATCCCATTGGTCCATACGCAAATAGAGGGGAAGAGCAGGGAAAGGACCAATGGGGAACAGGGATTAGAACATAACCAAATATGGAACTGCGGTGCATTGCACCAAACTGGGGCCAATCAGGAAAGGGTTGGCGGGAAAACGCCCTAGGGGTTTGTGGGAAGAAGACAGGATGACTATGGGAAAATACATGGGGTAGACATGATGACTGTATAACATTTAAACCATGAAAACATCAATACAGTGTGTGAAACTGTTAGAGTCCTCATAAATTCCTTGCAGAGCTTCCATATTCAGGGCGCCAGGATTCAGCGTCCTCATCAACCCATCTTTTGTAGTATTTCTGCCATTGGATAAATTCCTGGTCTACCCCAACATCTCCTCGTTTTTTATCTTCTATGGCATGTTGAGCTGGAAACACGTGGGGAGACGTGGCTGCCCTGCAAGCCTGAGAACACTGTAACATACAGGGAATAACACACAGGAACAAAGCTAATACAATCAAAACAATGGAAGCGATAACGATAATTTGCTTGATCATCTTAGATAGGCCCCCGAACAGTAACCAACTGAATAAGTCATTAAAATCTAAACTTTCCTGTTTAATCTGGTGTGCTAAGTCTTTCAATTCCATAATATGGTCGTGGATGGATTTAGAATGGTCAGAAAAATTCAAGCAGCACATACCATCAAATTCCTGGCACTCGTGGCCATTTACAAGGAGGAGGAAATTGATGGCTGCCCTGTTTTGGAGAACTGCCTTTTTATTAGTCTGAGTATCTAGGAGCAATTCTTCTAATGCCTAACTAGTGCCATTGGACTCTTTTGCCAACCAGCATCCCAGTTGGTTCAAGTTGGCGAGGGCCTGGACAGTTGAGATTTGGGGGAAGAGAATAGTGCCAGCAACACCCCTGCCCCGGGACCAAAGCCTGACGTCCAAGTCACAGTCCTCAGTGAACTCATGTATTGCAGTTCCTTTTGAAGAAGAACGAGTCCCCTTATGGTCAACCTTTGTAAATTTACAGCAACTGTCTCCTCCCTGAGGGGAGCGAGCCTCACGGGGGGTAGGGTTCTCCAATACTGCTGGCTGGACTGGACTTGGGAGAAATTCTTCTGCCTCCTCACCTGGGGGCAGCGGTTTTCTTATTGGGTGGTCGAATCCCACATACTGGCGGGATCTAATGACCCTTTTGTGAACATGAGATGGTAACTCGGAAATGTTTACTTTGTCTTTGATCTGAATCTTAGTCATATCCCTAGCAGAGGGCCGTATGAAAATGGCAGGATTATATGGGGTCACCCTTCCAATTGTACATGGGCCCCCTACCGCAAACACAGGGATAGCCTTCCAAACCTTTGTTCCACAGAGTAGAAAAATATCTTAGGGCAACAAAACAGAAACAGAAACTGAAATCATAGGAAAAAGTAGCTCTTCCTTACACCAAAAACTGAAATTTGAGAACACCCCGGGGGAGGTGACATTAACCCAAGGTAGGGAGTCCCCTCGGTTATTAGGTTTAAAATACAAACATAATGGGGAAGTTAAACTCCCTCAAATTTCTAATTCCTCCGTGTTTTCCCATTGGTATTGAACTCTAATGTGATCATATAATCTATCCTCTGCCTCGATAATGCAATCAATAATCGAGTTCCTGGAATGACCCAAATTCCCACATTGACTATAATTCCACTTATCCACAATATTTCCCCACTGCTCTACTGACCATGGAGCGCCAACCAAGCATGTTTTAAAGGAATTGGAAGGATTCATAGTGGACAAACAAATCCAATCCATTCCAAGAGATTGGGCCAGGCTCAATCACATATTCTTTGAAGATACGAGAGCCCATGTTGGTGCTGCCTGGACTTCAACCTCAGGAGTCGTAGTCGCTGGCACCCTCTGATCCTTCTGTGCTGCAACTTCCTTTAAGCCCAGTTGGAAAACCATCCACAATATCATTAGTTGAAGAGGGGGGCAACCCCCCAATTGTCCTCTTCCTCGGATGTTGCCCATCCAGCAAGAGTGTCACTGTGATGAAATCGCACGCATCTTTATGGAATCCATCGAGGGCTGGACCCTGTAGAGACACAAGCGTAGCCTCTTCCCCATGTTAGTAGGGGTACAGGGCTGACCCATTCTCCCGTGGCGACATCCCTCAACCATACCTTTGCCTCCCCCTTTTTTAACCTTTCTACTCTGAAATGCCGTTCAACGGGGGGGTGGGGGGGGCATCATCATGTAGCCTATTTAGGAAATTTAAAACATACAGAGCTTTGTGTAATTGTTCCTGTGGAGAGAGCTCTAAAGCCGATTTTGTCAACATATTTTTTAGCATTAAATGTCATCTCTCCACTATTGCCTGGCCTAGGGGCGAATGCGGTATTCCTGTAAGATGTCAAATTCCCCAAAAAGTCCTTTACTGAGGAGGAAACATAGGCCGGGCTGTTATCTGTCTTAATCTGTTTCAGGACGCTCATAACAGCAAATACCAAGGAAAGGTGATGCTTGACATCCTTCGCCTTCTCCCCGACATGGGCCGTGGCGTGAATAAGCCTGGAACAAGTGTCCACTGACACATGTACATAGCGAAGGCGGCCAAATTGTTGTACATGTGTGACATTTGTCTGCCAAAGGTCCAGGGGGCTCAAACCCCTGGGCTTAACTCCCTCAGATGGTACTGGGTTCACCCTTTGGCAGTCAGCGCAAGTGGACACAATGGCCTTAGCCTGAGAGGCTGACAAAGAAAATTGCTTTCGCAGTGCTTGGGCATTTTGGTGGAAAAATTCATGCGAAATTGTCTTGGTTTGAGGGGAAAAAACCAAAATGTTTTACCCACAAGCAGGGGAGGGGCCTCCTCCATGATAATCACACCACTCTTTATCAAATTTAAGAAAAGGAATTTTAATACAAGAAGGATAACTGCTATATATATATATGTAAACAGACTAGTGCAACCCACTTCCCCAACACCACAAGAGAGGGAAAAAAAAAAAACAAAAAACAAAACAACAACAAAACCCAGCAGGTTTTTTCTCCGGGAGGAAAGGTTATACTCAAGTGTCCATGTCACAGCCCGGCTGGCTGCAGAGTGAGTTTCAGTCCCTCTCCAGCGAGACAGACGAGCAGTGAGCTTTCAGATGGACTCAGTCTCTTCCCCCTGTGTTCCCCGTCCAAGAAGCAGAAAGGTACGAGCAACCAGCAGCAAATCCAAGGCAGGCAGCAGCAGCAGCGCGGCACGAAAAGTAGTCCGAGGTAGGCAGCGGCAAGACAGCCAGGAAAACCCCAGCAGTAACCAGCAGGGCAGCCTGCTTCCTTCAAGCCCCCACTCCCCCATTCCGCCGAGCCAAGACTGGGGAGAATATCCAAAAAAAAACCCAAAAGAGACAAACCTGCCCCCACCCCAGCGATCAACAGTTATCTGCTTCTTTTGTTAACCGCTGACCTGGGCAGTTAAGTGGCAGGGGAGAGAATTTACATAATAATCCTAAACTACAACAGAAATTTTAGCCTTCTCAAAGTTATTTGGAATTGGTGCCAAATTTACCATCGCATCCAAATTTGCTGCGGCGTCGGCCACTCTGTTTCCCTCCACCAGTGGGCCAGGCAGGTCTGCGTGTGATCTAATATGCTGGATGTAATACGGATGCTCCTGCTGTTGAATGACCTTTAACAGAGAAGAGAACATTTGGAATAATTGTCTATCAGTCAACTCCTTAAGGTAACTGTTTTCTATTCTGGCCACCACACCAACTACGTTGGAGGAGTCTGAGATAATATTTAAAGGTTCTGAAAATAACTGAAATGCACGCAACACCGCTGAAAGCTCTACTAATTGGGAGGATCCCTGTACATGATGAACATCAGTGTGTCATTGGTTCCGATCTTGCCAGGCCACTACGGCAGTTCCAGTCCTTCCAGAACCATCAGTAAAGACAGTGCATGCAGCCGGCAAAGGAGTGACAGAAAATAACTTTAACTGAGGCTGTGAGAGTGATAAAAACTGTAAAAAGGGAATGGAAGGCTAATGATACATAAGTTGACCCTTATAATCTGACATAACTAATTGGAAATCAAACATATGAATTTCATAGTATCATAGCTGAGATTTTGCCAAAGGAACATAAA
Organism: Pithys albifrons albifrons; assembly: GCF_047495875.1. NCBI lineage: Eukaryota > Metazoa > Chordata > Aves > Passeriformes > Thamnophilidae > Pithys > Pithys albifrons. The sequence continues at coordinate 41,069,605 of NC_092460.1, forward strand.
GAAAATCAGGATCCTGCCTGGAGACTTCCCAAAATCTCAGCCGACCTTTATGGCAAACCTTGGCTAACATCTCCGGGCAAGTAGTAGTCGTTTTATTAAACTGGAAACTTATGAAAACCCATTTCCACAGCAGAAACTCCTTTTTGGCCAGATCCATTTGGCCCATTATAGCATAAGCCTGACGTAGTCCTCTAAAAATGACAAATGCAGTCGGTAATCCCGGGCATTGCCACCGGACCTGTTGGACGGAGATCTGATGATTAATGACATCAAGGACCCTCTCAGCCTCTGGCGTTAGATGGCGAGGAGATGAAAGGTCACAATCACCCTTAAGAAGTTGGAAAAGAGGAGCCAAAAAGTCTGTTGATAGTCCCAGGTAATTCCTAATCCAGTTAATGTTTCCTAACAGCATCTGGAGCTAATTAAGAGTTTTGATCTTGGTGGACAGGACAATTTTCTGTGGCTGAAAGGTCTTATTAAAAAGAAGCAACCCGAGACACTGCTACGGGGCAGTGACCTGTGTTTTTTCTGGGGCCACTTCCAATCCATGGAGCATTAAAACCTCCGTTACCAAATTGTGAACTAGCTGTAATTTGGCTGAATCAGACGTGGAGATGAAGATATCATTCATATAATGGTAAATGACGTCCTCTAGGTATTTCTGCCTCACCGGGTCCAAGATTCTGGACACCACAGTCTGGCAAATCATTGGACTGTTCTTCATGCCCTGGGGGAGGACAGACCAGTGGTATCTTTTGGAGGGCTCCACCACATTCACCGAGGGAACAGTGAAGGCGAACCTACGGGCATCATCAGGATGCAAATAGATGTTAAAAAAGCAGTCTTTAATATCCATGATGACAATTAGCCAGTTCTCTGGGAGCATGGCAGGGGACAGTAGCCCTGTCTGCAATGCCCCCATAAGCTCGATCAAAGCATTGGCCTCCCGTAGGTCATGGAGGAGCCTCCACTTCCCCGATGTTTTTTGGATTGTGAAAATGGGGAAGTTCCATGGGTTGTCCATGGGAACTAATCTCCGTTTCTCCAATTGTTTGCCAATTAAATGATGTAACTGCCGCAGTTTCTCTCCCCTTAGGGGCCACTGGTTCACCCAGACCGGGGTGTTAGTGGTCCAGGTGAGGGGAGGGGCCTGCAGTGCCCCAGTGGCCCTCATTAGAAATTTGAAATTTGAAGAGATAGGCCCCACTGTGAGATAACATCTCTGCCCCACAGAGTGACTGGGATATCCAAAACAAATGAGCACGATGACGCGGATTTACCTTCCAGTCCATGGATGAGAAGTGGAAAGGTACTTTATTTTGGGATTTGAACCCCTCCCACCCCTTGGATGTCAATCGAGGGAGACAGGGTGGGCCATCCCCTTGGCCAGTCCTTATTTGAGATGATTGTTACATTGGCTCCCATGTCCAAAAAGTCATTAATAGTAATGTGCTGATCTAGGTTAGGCAAAACAAGAGAACAGTTAAGCATCGGCCTTCCGGCGGTTACAGTTTGCGTCCATGCGATCTGAGGTAAGTCCGTGTTGGACTGTTCATCCTGTAATAAAAGCAATTGTGCAACCTTATCCTCAGGCATAATTTCAACAGGAACAACGGAAGGTTTAATAAAAACCGAAAAGGTAGTAGCATTAGTCACTGTAGAAATAGTTGGTGCAACAACAAGGCCCATGTCCGCTGCTGTGCTGTCTCAGTAACCAAAAATTGTCCTTGAATGGCATGGTTATTATTGGGCACAGTCATCAATACCGTGTAAGAAACATCTTTATTTAGGCACTTGGCGTTGGCAGTTGCCAGCCCCAACTGATGCCGACCTGGGAGGGTTCCCCCTCTGGAACAGTCGGCAGAAGGCGATGCAACTCGGTGTTGTGGGCATTTTGTGTCGTCGCACCACCCAAAGTGCTCTGTTGGTGGTTTCCTGAAGGCTACTCTTTTCTAGTTGGAACCAGCATGAGGGGATGCCCCTGCTGATCAAATTGTGACTGGCACTCAGAAGCCCAGTACTTGCCCTTCTGGCACTTGGGGCACCAACCAGGAGGGTTGGACTTTTGCCCCTCCTTTTGGGCTTGCAGCTTAGGACATTGGGTTTTAAGATGTCCCATCTCCACGTAACTGAAGCACTTTGCCTGTGAAGGCTGGAAGGCTGCCATTAGTGCCTGCATAACTCCCTTGGTCACATCCTTAACCAATTGTTTATTTGTTTTGGCAAGTTGTGATCCCAACTGATCACCCTTGGAAACTTGTGCCTGCGCTAGGGTGTTGGCCAGCTTATCCATAGAAGTAATGTCTTTACAGGCCTTTACCATTTCCAGGGGGGTTGGGTCTTTTAGGGCATGGATCACAGGCTGGCACTGCGTTGGCATTCAATATCGCCAGTTGTTTAAATAAGATATCCTGCACAGCCTTTTCTTTGGTTTCACGGGCAATTGCCTCTTTCAGTCTTTCCGCGAATTGTAGGTTCATCAGGCCCCTGGAAAACGGACTGAAAGGGTGGTGTTACCTGTGAGGCCTCCATGATTGTTTGCAGGGCCTGGAATGCCAAGGTCTTTGTAAGTATAAGGTCAGGTGCCAGAATATGCATCTGTACCGCGTTGAAGGCGTATTGACCCATGCCAAAGAGTATATCTATTGTTTCTGGCACTGGTCGCCCTGTATTGGTCATTATCTCATGTGCATACTTCCGGATGTTTGCCAACCACTGATCTAGGAACATTGTAATCTCCATGTTATTTAAAAGAGTGCAGGCAATATCCTTAAGATCATTAGGTGTAAACAAAAAGGTCTGAAACAAGGAATCTAAAACACCCATGGCGTAGGCAGATCCCAGACTGTAGTCTGTGATTGCCTTCTTTGCATCTTTTAGAAGTGGCACAGGAATCGCTTCCCATGTAAGTCCTCTTTCTTCATTAACAAATACCGGAAATGCTTTGATTGCATGTAAGTCATTAAAATCACTAGCTTTACTGGCACAAGCATCCATCCTAGTCAGGTGGGTCGGCTGGTGAACAGCCGAGGTGAAGGTGTTGTTCTGACCTGATGCCATACAATTTGGATGAAACAGATTCTTTGGAGAGATATGTGATGCCGTGTTGGGTGGCGATGGTAGGCCGGAGGTAAGGGCGCCGCCATCTTGGGCTGGAAGTTGACAACTGTTGCTGGGGTTACCCGGAAGGGGCAGGGCTTGAGGAGGGACATCATGGGGGCCGCCCTTTGTGTAAGGGGGTGGGGTGTGACGTAGGGGATCCCGGGAGCCGCTCCACTGACAGAGGGCTGACTCCTCCCCTTCTGACGTCACCAGCCAAGGCGTGGCTGGAAAAGCCTCTCCCTCCTTCCCTTGACCACCATGTTGCAGAGGTCCACCCACAGCCCCTGCAGCACCATTTTGTGTAGTGCTGAGCTGGGGGTAGATGTTCTGTGATGTGGAGCCCTCAGAAGTGGTGGGAGTTGGGCAATCTTTTCCCAACGCTTCACCCACGCTTCGACCGGAGCTCCCTTTCTGCATCTCAGAGCCTGGGGCCCCCTGGTTCCCCGCGTCCCGATCTACCTCAAGGATGCTCTGGATTAATGTCCATCCCACCATTGCATGTGTGGCATTGTGATCAGTTTTATTTGCTGCTTCCCACAGTTTACTTCCCAGACAGTCCCATTCAGTAGATGTAAGGTTAAACGGCAAGGAATAATTATTTCTTGACATACCTTCGGTGAGAGATCGCATTGCCGACTTATCCACGGAATGATTTGCCTGGGCGATGATGGCCTTAAGTCTGCAGTAGTCAGCCTTCTTTCTCTTCGAGAGAATCCCTCCCATTTTTAAACAAATGGATAGTAGAGTATGAAGGTGAAGGGTAAGGGCTTCCCGGAGTGCCACCTACCAAAAATCATGCGGCAGGGCGACAGCCAGTTCTCAGTCCCACAAAGTCTGGGATGCTCAGCGCACTGCTGGAAATGCCGAGGGTGCCGGTCTGGATCTGCTGACTCCGGGGTCCACTGCTGTTCAGGGGACTCCTCCCGTGCCCACGGCTGAAAATTCGCCGCGTGTGGTTGAGGCAACCACTGTTGGGCGCCAATTATCGGTGGATTAATGCGCCACTGACATGGGGGAGGAGTTCTTCAGCCTCGAGGGGAAGTGATATCAAGCTCTGAAGACAGCAGCTTTTAGGAAAACCCCTCAAAGCTCAGGTAGGCTCCTCCCACTCCCGTCCCAGCGCCGAGCTCCCGAAAGAAGATGACCACACAGGATGAGAGCCAACGAGGAGAAGCAAGTTTATTGGGGGTGCCCGGCCTTATATAAGGGGCAGTGGAACTTTCTGGAACTTGGGAGGAGAAAGGGGAGGAGATAGGGCGGGATGACACATCCCATTGGTCCATACGCAAATAGAGGGGAAGAGCAGGGAAAGGACCAATGGGGAACAGGGATTAGAACATAACCAAATATGCATTGCACCAAACTGGGGCCAATCAGGAAAGGGTTGGCGGGAAAACGCCCTAGGGGTTTGTGGGAAGAAGAAACTTGGACAGGAAGACTAAGGGAAAATACATGGGGTAGACATGATGACTGTATAATATTTAAACCATGAAAACATCAATATAGGGTGTGAAACTGTTAGAGTCCTCATAAATTCCTCACAGGGCTTCCATATTCAGGGCGCCACGATCCTGGACTTCAGCATCCTCATCAACCCATCTTTTGTAATATTTCTGCCATTGTATAAATTCCTGGTCTACCCTGACATGACAGAGCACTCAAACAGGTGCCCAGGGAGGGTGTGGACCCACCTTGATGTGTTCCTGTGTCATCTGCTCCAGGTGACCCTGCCTTGGTGGGGAGGTTGGACTAGATGATCTCCAGAGGTCCCTTCCAACCCTAATGATTCTGTGATTCTCTGAAGAGAGGCAAGGGAGTGATGTGGAAAGTTCAGTGACTGTTTAATCATGTTGCACCCTCAGGTACACCAGCTTAGTCTTTTCATATGAGGGAAATGATGTTTAATTGTTTTCTAGATGGGAATTTCACCAAGGAGTGGTGGACCTCACCCACAGGCACAGATCAGTGGTAGCCTCTTGTCCCTCTTTAGAAATAGTCCACCAGTGCCCCACGCGTCTGTAAGTAAAACATAATGTCAAGCAGAATCTCACACTTTCAGATCAACAGTTGTCTTGCTTTCTCTGAAATTACTGCAAACTCTGACTGATGAATGAGAAGGAAAAAGAAAACGAACAAGGGTTAAAATATATTTGCCTTACTGCTGGCAAAAAAACGAAAAAATCATGCTGGAAATCCCTGGAAACTCTGCCTTGGTAATGCACCAAGCTGGAGGTGAAAAAGAAACCAGTATTGGCACCAGAGCTCTGGCTCTTCTTCAGCACACAAAGCTCTTCCATGGGCAGAGAACAAGCAGAAAACCTAAACCCAGCCTATTCCCATTCCCTACTGGAGAAACAACTAGGCAGTCTCAGGAAGACAAGCAAACCCATGACTCTCCAGAAGAATAAAATGGATTAAGCCAGGTGGAATTGGGCCATGGGGGGAAATGTTTTAGGTACATTAGGTCTGTATCTAATCCGATTGTGCTGCACAGACACCTCAATTTACTAAAAGTAAAAATTTTACATGTGTATTTCTTACAGAAACCTGTGAGCATCCATGAGTTTCTATGGTTATAAAATAGATAAACCCAAAATGAGATGGTGAAGTATAGCTCTGTTTATAGCTCTGCTACAGTGACTTCCCAGAGTAGGCTGTGTACCTACTGTTCGACTGAAGATGCACTGGTGCAACCCCACATGAAAGGCAAACTTAAGCTATAAGATATTCACTGCGCTTACTGAGCAGCCAGCAGTGTGTTGGTCCAGGGAGGGCTTTTTAGGAGCTGGTAAATAAAAACCTCACTCCAACCATGTTCTCCTGCCACCTCACTTGAAGAGAAGACTACACTACATCACTGGGGTTCCTGGTCTGATCAGAGATCCCACCCTCAGGACTGCAACTCCCCTTCCCAGAAAGCAACACTCCATATTTTAATGCGGAGTCTCTGCCAGTCTGGGGCCACCTCAATATCACACTCACCTGAAACAAAGTACTGTCAGGCAGTACTCTCCTAGAGTCAGATGGTTTTGAAAATCTCAGTAAAATTTAATTTTTTCCTTGGAATAAAAGAAATATTTTGTGGTCACTGAATTGCTATCAAGTATTCAATGTAAGTAGCTCTGTTGGAGCACTAACACACATGGAGAAAACTCATCGTATGAAATGCCAGATGTATGATGATGTAGTTTTGGTTTGCATTGTTTTCTCTGCCAGATGGTTTTATATCACACCCCCCGAGCACAATTTTCAAAGTATTGAAAATTTAGCAATTAAAAAATGCCCCACATTATTTTCAAGCTCTCATTTTACTCCTTGAGTTGTGTTTTGTTGTGGTAGCTACTTTTTGAAGTTCATTCTCTCCTTCCATACAGATTTTCCTCTTCCCCAGCACTTGCACTGTACATTCATCCTTTGGATTCAAACACTTTTATCTCCATTATGAGCTCACAAGCATGTCCTTCCTCCCATTGCAGTGGCTCTTTTCCTAAGAAGTCCTTTTAAATGAAGGGACCTTAAAGATCATCTCATTCCAACCCCCTGAATTTCTTTTTAATTTTTAGTCTAAATATGCTAATTTTCAAATTGAAAGAGATGTATCAATACTGGGATATTCACAAAAATCATTACCAATCAATATTGGGGTATTCAAAAGATGGCTAGAGAAGACCTTGAAAATATTTCTACTTTTAGAACTGAAATTATCTCTGCTCTAAGCAGGACTTTGGACTTTACAGGTGTTCATCAACATAATTATTCTGCCACTTTCTGAAATCATGTCTCAGGTCCTACTATTCATGTGTTATGCTGGACATACCATGCAGGCATAGAGTCACAGAATCATGGAGTCATAGAATGGCCTGGGTTGTAGGGAACCTAAAGATCATCGAGTTTCAATCCCCTGCCATGGGCAGGGACACCTTCCCCTAGCCCAGGTTGCTCAGAGACCCATCCAGCCTGGTCTTGGACACTTCCAGGGATGGGGCAGCCACAGCTTCTCTGGGCAACCTGTGCCAGTGTCTCACCACCCTCACAGGGAAGAATTTCTTCCTAATATCCAATCTAGACCTGCTCCCTGTCAGTTTGAAGCCATTCCCCTTGTACTGTAACTCCAGTTCCAGAAAAAAGGTCCCTCTCCCTCTTCCTGGTAGCCTCTTCATATACTGGAAGGTGCTGTGAGGTCTCCATACAACCTTCTCTTCTCCAGGCTGGACAGCCCCAATGTTCTCAGCCTGACTTCATAGGGGAGGTGCTCCAGTCCCCTTATCAATTCCTATGGACTTGATCCAACAGTTCCATGTCTTTCCTATGTTGGGGGCAGCAGAACTGGATGCAACACTACTCCAGGTAAGGTCTCACAAGAGCAGAGGGGGAGAATCCCCTCACTTGACCTGCTGTCCACACAGCTTTCAATGCAGCCTGAGATCATAGAATCATAGAATCAGTTGGGTTGGAAGACACCTCTGAGATCATTAAGTCCAACCCTTAATCCAACCCCACTTTCATTGTTAGAACATGGCACTAAGTGCCACGTCCAGTCTCACCTTAAAAACCTCCAGGGTCGGAGAATCCACCACCACCCTGGGCAGGCCATTCCAATGCCTGACCATTCTCACTGTAAAGAACTTCTTCCTGATACCCAACCTAAACCTCCCCTGGCAGAGCTTAAGCCTGTGCCCTCCTGTCCTACTGTTGGTTGCCTGAGAGAAGAGATCTTTCCCCCCCTGGCTACAACATCCTCCCAGGTAGTTGTAGAGAGTGATAAGGTCTCCCCTGAGCCTCCTCTTCTTAGATATCCTATGTATTTTTTTTGTAAGAATTTAAATAGCAGACTGTTGGCCTATCCAGCAGTGATGGCTGGGTCATTTCAGACCATGAGTGATTCACCAAATGCCCAAAGAAATCAGTGATTATGTTTGCTTTCCTTTAACTGCTTAAGACTTGATGCCTTCTCTTTTGAAAGTGCTCTTTGGAACACAGACTGAGGGTGACACCATGGGAAAGCACTTCCAAACACTGCTTATTTGGCAGGGAACTGTTTCATCTGATGGTGCATCCAGTAACACACCATTCCCAGAGGCATTCCTTCTTTCCAGGACAGCCCAGTGTATTGTAGGATGGCCATGAGACTCCCTTGTCCTTTAAGTCCAGTTTCTATCCAAAACACAGCACAGAAAAAACAAGGGGAAGCTGCAGGGATTGGGACATCATTAGACATCTCCAGGGGAAGCAAATAATGAGAATAGGCAGCAAGAGGTTCAAAAAATTAAGTTTCTTTGCCAGAAAAGTTTGATGAATTTGTGGATGGATTACACAATTAGTGGGTGAAAGGAATACATGAGGATACAATTTGCTTGGATTTTACTAAAATATTTGATCCTGTGTCCTATGAAAGCCTCAGTGCAGAAATTAAGTACAAATTGGCTTGGAAGAAAAAAAAACAAACATGTGGGCAGCAAACAGGCTGGAAGAGCAGAAACAAAGGGAAATGAAAAAAAAACAAAACCAAAAAACAACAATGAATCATATTGGAATGAGGGTTTTTTTACTATTCCTGAGGTGTTAAAATTATTAGTATCAGTCCTGATGTTACTCAATTGCATTCAAGGGTGAATGATTGACCTGAGCATGAATGAAAGCTGCAGGTGATAATAAACTGGGAAGAAACACAAACACAACTAGAATTTGGAAAAAAAAAAAAAAAGAAAAAACATAAACAAAAAAAAGCCTAAGTAAACAAATCAAGAAAGAAAACAAAGAAAAAAACCAAAAAACACCTCACCACACAAGTCAGAGGTATTCAGGAGTTTCTTAAGGAGATGTACCCAGCACTGCGGATTCCACTCACACATAGGATTTTGGAAGCCCAAATCCAACTCAGCTTCAAGCAGAAAGAAGACTGAAAATTCCACGCTTCTCCACAGACACAAATTTCATCAGCAATCATAAATTGCTTCAGGACAGTCCTGAGGATTTCAGTCTGTGCTCAGATTTTCTTTGACAGAGAGATTACACAAACTCTATAATGTCTCATTGAAAAAGTTGTTTCAAAGGGAAAAATGATACTTTTATTTTAAAAAATGAGATTGTCTCTTTTCCTGATTTTTCCTTTACACAATTTCAGACACACTGAAACCAGTTTACAAAATAACTCAACATTGTACAGGATTGCTTTTTTCTAAAGAAAACTGTCTAATCTGTCCTTCTCTCCTTGTACTCACCTAGTACCCTTTTATCTTTGTGATAAAAAATAGTGATAGGATATTACAGATATGACTGTCTGCATGTCTTGCACAAGGAATTCTCATATTTTCTTTTTTCCCCAGCAATTCCCATGCTATTTTGTTGGACTTTGATGATCTTTGTGGGGCCCTTCCAACTCAGAATATTCTGTGATATCCAGTGCATTCTGTTCCTACTGCTCTCCCATCCCCAGGACTGGCAAACAGCCCTTCCCTTTCCACCTCATCAAAAACTCTGACACCAACTCTGCCTGGCACTGAAAACTCTGTATTTGTCACTTTTCTCTGAGTTTTTCTGCTGGGTCAGTTCTTTGTGGGGGAAAAACCCAAACAACAAAACACCACAAAACAAACAAACAACAAAAACAACAACACAAACCAGAAAGTAGCCTTGATCTTCCTCCCCACAGTCACAATATCCAGATTGTTCTACTTGGTCTTGTGGCTTTTTCATGTGGTCCCAAGCTCTGGAGCCACAAATTATGGGGAGAATTTTACCTTCACAGGAAAAAAAACCCCTCAAACACCAACTTGGACTGTACAACTGCTCAAAGAAATCTCCATCATTCAAAAAACACATAGGAAAGTAAGTCTCTGACACCTTCTTAGAAGCTCTTTTTCCTCCACACCAAGGTGGTTTTGACTTGATAGTGACTCAAACTGTGACCAGAGGACTTCTGGGTAGAAGGTTTAAGGATATGAAGGTCTATCCTTGACTATCCCACCACTTAACCACCAAAAGCTGGGAGCAGAGTGGGGACAGAGTGGCTGGAGAGCAGCCAGGCAGAAAGGGACCTGGGGGGACTAACTGACAGGAAGCTCAACATGAGCCAACAGTGTGCCCAGGTGGCCAAGAAGGCCAATGGGTTCCTGGCCCGATCAAAAATAGCGTGGCCAGCAGAACCAGGGAAGTGATCCTTCCCCTGGACTCTGCATTGGTGAGGCCACACCTTGAGTATTGTGTTCAGTTCTGGGCCCCTCAGTTCAGGAAAGAGATTGAGGTGCTGGAGCGGGTCCAGAGAAGAGCAACAAGGCTGGAGAAGGGACTGGAGCACAAGACCTATGGGGAGAGGCTGAGGGAGCTGGGGTTGTTTAGCCTGGAGAAGAGGAGGCTCAGAGGTGACCTCATCACTCTCTAGAACTACCTAAAGGGAAGTTCTAGTCAGGTGGGAGTTGGTCTCTTCTCCCAGGCACTCAGCAATAGGACAAGGGGCCATGGGCTCAAGCTCTGCCAGGGGAAATTTAAGTTGGAGATCAGAAGAAAATTCTTTCCAGAGCGAGTAATCAGGCATTGGAATGGCCTGCCCAGAGAGGGGGTGGGTTCCCCATCCCTGGAGGTTTTTAAATTGCCATTGGACGTGTCACTGAGTGCCATGATTTGGTAAATGGACTGGAGTTGGACCAAGGGTTGGACTTGATGATCTTGGAGGTCTTTTCCAACCCACTTGATTCTATGATTCTATAAGGAGGTGGGAGCAATCCAGCAGGGCTTCCCAACCTCCCACAGTTTTTGCTCTCCTTGCAGAGAGGTCTCTTCCATACCCTTTAACACTGGCAGGTAAAAAGGAGCTACTCTCAGGCTCACAGCCTCATCCATACTCCACACAAGTTTGTGATGTGTAACTGGAAAGTTCCTACTGTGGCACATGAGGGAAGAGCTTTGTCAAAAATGCTACCCAGACAACACCCCAGAAGTGATTAAAACTGAGCACGATGGTGCCTACCAGCAGAAGGCACTTGAGCTCCCACAGACATCAGGAGACACATCAAAGGACACCTTTTCTGGTGTTCCATCTGATGTTCCAATTTTCTTTCTCCAGCACAGATGAAATTTTAGAAACTTACAGAAAGGAGGTTATAACTAAATGGGAAAACTCCCAGAGGGAGAGAATTATGCCTGTGACTGGGGTTCATAGGTGTGAGCTTAACCTCCATGGGAGCTGGAAAGGACATTGAACTGCTCTTCATTTGCACCAGCTGATGAATGTGATGATTCCATGAAAACCGTGGGGTTTGCCTTTCTCTGGTCAACCACAGTTTCAAGGAACATGCAGGTCACCATCCTCAGAGCACTGGAACCTCCAGCATTCCTGGCTGGTGGTCAGTGTATCCTCTGAACACAAGCAGCCTCGTGACTGACAGAGCCTTTGGAAGCCATTTGATGAACAACCAATTTTAGAGAATGACAGTGAAGTAAAACTCCCTGTCAGTGAACAGTGAGCCAACCTTGATCTACCCCACTCTCTCATGACACATTTTTCCATGGCTTTTCTGGGGGCTTTTCCTGAAGGATTTTCTTATAGAGTGCTGAAAAATCTTCTGAGCTCTGATGGGTTGTTGGGAATAAAGGGCTGATGAACGCTTTGGAGGTCAGCAATTGTGTTCAGCAGCCTGTGATTTTCAGAGGACTTGCCTTGGGACTGGAGGTGATTCCTAGCAATGCCACGCTACTTTTTGGAGCAAAATTTTTGTTTCTCTCATTTACAAACTACTGTTCCCACTAATAAGGTTTCATAGATAATACTAATTCCTCAGTGTAAAATATTAAGTCACTGTAAACAATCCCCACCAAGACATTTTAGCTAAAAGCATTCATAGCATTTGGGTAGTCTGATACCGTGTTCCTTCTCCTCAGCTCCTTGGTTTGCTCAGACTACTGCCAGATTTCCTAATCCTTCCTCATGTCAACTGAGATGGTGCAGGGTCCCTGGACCAGAACCATGCTGCAGCCTGTCAAAATGTGATAGAAGATGGCCCTGAAGCCTTCCTTGACTTAAACTGCAGCTGTCATTCTCCATCAGCCCCCACTGCTGCAGCTTAGCTCTTGCTGGCGCAGCACCCCCATGCAGTTTCAGCTGGGCTTTTTGCTGCAGGTCTCCACTTCTCACACAACTGATGCTTTTTACTGTCCTCCTCTTCCTCCCCAAAGAACCTTCCTCGTGTTCCTCTGATTTTTCTTCTCTGGCCCTGTTCCCTCTGTGCCTAAGGTCCCACACGCTCCCCTCCCCTCACCCACACTGCCCTCTCTGTGCTTTCACCACAGCATTAAGCCATCATTAGGAGGAACAGAAAAAAAAAAGGATTCTGAGGAACCTCTTCAGTGTCAGGTGAGGAGTATTTACAGTAAGACAGGGTGAGCAGCACCATCTCACCAGCATGAGACCTCACTCTTAGGATGACACTTCATGCACTCTGTCCCTGTGGGGCTGGAAACCACAATCCAGGCTCCCATGATATTTCCAGTCACATGTGTGGCAGCACAGTGAGAGGCAGCAGGTGGGTCTGAAGTGGAGGGCAAAGAGCCCAGGGAAGAAATGAGAAGGTACCACTTAGCATGCTGAGCAGCAATCACAGGACACCAGAGGCATCGCCACTGCCAAGTTTCTGTAGGGGCTGAGGAAGAGAAGAGTAGCACCGAAAGATCTGTGGGGCAGTGAAAAAGCTCAGCTATATTTAATAGGGAGCACCTTTCCTGTGTGAAGATTAGGAGAGGATTTGTTAGGAAGTGCCCCCAGTGGACCAGCTGTATCCCAAATACCACTTCCTTTCCTTATCCCTTTCAGTTACATGTCCTGATCTCTCTGATGGGATGAAAACAGGGAATAACTTTTCCAGAGTAAAAGCTGGCACTCTGGTTTTGGGTCAGTTTGTATGAGAGCTAATTCAGCCAGAGTATTGCACTTTTACCAGCTGATCACAAGACAAATGTCCCTCAAGTCTGACTCCTCCACCAGATTGCAGTGTCCACAGACCTGCACCAACAGAGCACTGTGCCTTGGCAGGCTTTGCCCAAAGTTGGCTTCACTGTCTTAAGCTCTCAAAACTCATATAATATGCCTTTCTATCACCTGTGTAAGAGGTGAATGCCATGGAAACCTCCATGTATTTCTCCTCACAGCTCTCTCCTTGTTGAGGAAGGAGATCACAGGTCTGTAATGATTTGGTTGCCCTAAGAGAAGGTGGAGATGAACCTGGATCTCCTTGCTGGCACATGGATAGTGTTTTCCCAGGTGTCTGACTGTACAAACACAAACCCATGGCACAATCTTCTCCCCCAGTAATCTTGCAATACTGCACCTGAGACAAGAGACACATGAAGCAAAGTGATAAAACAATGGGACACAGATGAACCAGTTCAGACCAAGGATCCACCTAACCCAGCATTTTGTCTCCAGCTATTCCCAAATTTATTTTAATGCTTGTTTCTTCTGTTCCACTATCAGGCTTGATGCTTCCCTCTGCCTCTCACCATGCTCACACCAGAGCCCACCACTGGCAGTGTCCCAAGCAGCTGTGACACAGGGCTCTCTAAGGGAGGCTGAGCAGAGCTGGGCATAACCCTTCTATCCACCCCATCCATCTGTCTGTATGTGCTTCCCCCCATCCTGAGCCCGCACTGCTCTCCCCAGCACACACAAATGTCCATGCTGGCAAAGACCCTTGGCAGAGGGGGCAAAGGGTGGTCAGCTCTGTGCCAAACCCATTGTTGTGTCTCCTGGCTTTTCCCTTTCCCTCTCAAAAAAAAAAAAAAAAAAAAAGCCTGCTGTACTTCTCCTGAGGTGAGCTGGCCAGATAATCCCCCATGGTGCCCTTCCCACAGCACTAGAATCTGTCCGTGTTCTTGTGCACCCTCAAGCAAGAGTGGACTCTGGATGGTGGCAGCTAAATGGGTCAGTCACTGCTGGTTTGCCTTTTTTTTTAAGTTTTTTTGCATATATGTGAAAGCACTACTTTAAGAATGGAAAAAAGAAGTAAAGGAAAAGCAAACAAGTGGAGCTGAAGTCCCCAGGGTCCAAAGCTGCAAGAAAACCTAAGAGAGATGCAAGAACGGGACAAATGTACATTATGGTTCCCCACACACGCTCCCATTTCCATCCCCTCGGGAGACAATGGCAGTCACTGTGCCTGGCTGGGCCCAACAGCTGGAAAAATGTACTGAATCAAACTTCAGAGCATGTCTGAGACAGACATACATGGAGATAACTGTATCTGCTTTCCTTGGAGACAGAGGGACGCTCTGTGATCCTCGCACGTCCGATGTGGAAGTGCGGGGAAAACCCTGATCCTTCCTTAAGGTCTAAAAACAGGGGCTGCCCTCACAAAATCACGTCCAAGTTGCATGGCAGACAGAAAGGCAAGCATTAGGCTGCGAGACAGCATTTCCCTTTCTGTCACATGAAAGATGAGTTCATTAGAGAACATCCTCTCTCAAGCCTGTAGGGAAAAGCTCGGAGGCTCACAGATAAAACAGCTTGAGTTATGTCTTCCTTCGCTTGCACTGAGTACAAGCACAAGGATTTTTATTGTCCCCAATGTTAGCAACATTGCATCGTCCAAAAGACCTTGTTCATTTATCAGCTTCCTTAAAAATCTTTTGTTCACAAGCCTCCTTGTGTGTGAACACAGAAAAAAAAAATTCAGCTCTATCTAGTATCAGCCTGCAGCTGTTCACTGACAGAAGGATTCAAAAGCTACGGATATGAACATGGGAAAATCCACCCAAAGCAGAAGGAAGACACAGTAAGTAACAGCTGCATGACAAGAATATGCTGTTTCTGTAGTGTGAGGGAGGGGAAAAAGCTACAGTTACAGTAAGCATCAGAAAGTTGTCAGCAAACATTCTAATTGGGGTTCAGCTCAGAAGATAAGCAAAATTACTTCTACTTCTAACTTTTTCTAGGTATCTGATGGTCTTCTGGACATATGTTCTGATTCTCAGCAGGGTTTGGAAACTCTGAGCCAGGAGCTGGATCCTTTGAACCATCTTCTAAGTACTGGAGCCAGCAGGTTTCAATCTGTCCCTGACTTTCAGGACACAACAAGAAAAAGAATCAGTAACACTCTGTCCCTCAAACCTGCTAAATCCATTCAAACCCCTACACATAATATTCTGATTATTCATAACAGGGCTGTGTTTGGGACACAGCATGTATTACCCATGTGCTTTTTATAGTTCCTTCAACCAAACAGATCCCACGCACAGAAGATTTCTAATGTGTTCTCAGGATGTAGGTCTTCCCTTCAATACTTCTCGCTGAGACCCCACAGCCAGAAAAGGAGATTAATGCTGACTTCTCCAGCTCTCCAGGAATTTTAGCTTAAATTTTTGTATGCATCCCCCCCTTGAAGTCATAATTTACCACCTCAGGGATAAATAACTATTAAAATACGTAGCAGAGCAATTGTGTAATGTTTGCAAAAATAATCACTCTGTAGACGTGCAAGAAAATCTACAGAGCCAAATAATACAACAGCAGAGCCTATCTGCACTTCCCTGCTTCTGGTTCTGTCCCATCCTTTGTCAGCCCCTTTCCAGGTCCTCTTAGGAGGAGTTTCAGAAGTTGTTCCCACATCAAATTGAAGCCATTCACAGGAACTTGTCTCATCATAAAGGATTCTCTCCTGCAGAGGTGTGTTCCCTTCTTGATGTTTTACCTTTCCAAGCTTTGTTTGTAAATGGCTTCTTAACCCTGCTTCTAAGGCAATTAGCTCAATTGGTTAAAACTTGGTTGTAAATAATGCCAAGGTCATGGGTTCAATCCCCTGTATGAGCCATTGACTTAAGAGTTGGACTTGATGATCCTTGTGGGTCCCTTCCAACTCAGAATAGTCTGTGATTCTGTGAATGGTCACCTCAATCCCAGCCTGCTCCAGGGAATCTGTGTAGCCTGACCTTCTCCATGATAGAGCAATTCCTTTGTTATCTGAAGATAACAAGCCCATTCTCAGGTGCCAACAGTCTCTAATAGTCCATCTATTCATAGACAGAGAAACCAGTTCCACTCCCTTTTTTCCTCGTGCAATGTTTGTCAGATAAGGGCTCCACAGAAGACTGTGCTAGAACACAAGAGTGGAAACCACCTATAAAATGAACCTTCCTCTCTGATGAGGGAGGTGTTACCGTTCAGGTACTGCTCCGACAAGATAAAAATTATGCTTTCCTAACCTGAGGGAAGCATCTGTTCTAAGAATGCTGATTGTCACCATCTGAGCTTTATCAGCAAAAATTTGAAACCCAAAAGAGAAACAGTTCATGTCTGGACATCAGAACAGCTCCCAGTCCAGTGCCCTAACTGCCAGCAGACACCAGCTAGGGCAGAGCTGAAGAGCAGGATGAGGAGCTAGAAACAATATCTCAGGGAACAAACTCCCTTTCAAAGAGGCTATTGCCATGACAAGATGAGATGAAAGCTCAGGTGCATTTCAGCACACAAAGAAATGAGGCAGCAGCACAACAGAGTTTTGCTTGGGGTACAGATTTGCACCATCAGGGATGAAGAAAGACCACAGCTCACAACCAAGAATGGAACCGAGGGAGGAGACAGTGGAGGACATCTGGAGGTTTCAATGAAGGAGAGCAGTGTGGACATGTGCTACTGATTTTCTTAGTTAATAAGGCAGTTTAGTTCCATTTACCAATAAAACCCACATCTACAGATCCTGCATGCTACATCCTGAGCTATATATATGGAGTTCTGTAAATGGACAATGAACCCCTACCACAGCTTCTTTTTGCTTTTCAAATACTCAGGAGACTTCAAGGGGATGAACAAGCATTGCAGCCAGGAACGCTGTGATCAGGCACAAGGATTCTTAACAAAGAAGCAAAAGTTGAGATCTTAACCTTTCTTAACAAAGGTTCTTGACAAGGTTCTTCCACCCTGAGAGCAGTGCTGCACTGAGGCATCACCCAGGGAGACTGCGGGATCTTCATCCCTGGATATTTTGGCTGGACAAGGCCATGAGCAACCCAGTCTGGCTTGGAAGGTGGCCCTGCTGTGAGCAGTGAGCTGGACTAGAAGGTTTCCAACCTAACTCATAATATGAGCAATGTTCTCCTCAGACCTGTGCATAGTTATATGCAGCAAAACATCTGAAGGGCAGCAGCACCACCCTTTAGAGAACAGAAGGTCGTGCATAGGAAGTTGTGTCTGTGTCTACCAACTTCAGAATCAGGGCAAACAGCAATGGAGCAAGAGGGTTTTCTAGCAGAGAATGAAAAACAAAATGCTGCAGAACAACGTAGCAGAGCTGCAGAGAGTGGAGGACATTTCCTCTACGAGCCCTGGGAAGAGGTAGCCCTTGGGAAATCTCTCTCCATTGTCCAGTTACTGCTGAAGGATTTTGCCCCTATGGAGTGATGATGGAGGAGCTTTGGGAGCTCTCCAGGGGCAGCAGCAGTGGATTTTGCAGAGACCTGAGAGAACCTTTCTTCACTTCAACATGAGGGCAGCTATCACTTCATGTCTCTGCCCAAATGACCTTCTTATCCACATCAGGAGTTCTGCCCAGACCAAACAGGAACCTCTTCAGATCTTTGGATATAACGCAGACAAAGCAGACCTGATTTCACCATGCCTGGCAAGGCATCCCAGGCAGTCAAAAACTGCTGGGAGCTGAAATGTGAAATAGCTGGGGCTTGAGGTTGAAACAAGGATGTTTGCCACCCCATTGCACAGAGAATGAGACCTCAAGATCTAGGTTGTCCATTACTCATACAAATGCCTAGCAAAGCCTCACTAAAGGGCACCAATGCTGAGCATGAGGATTTGGGGTGGCAAGAGATGCCAAGGAGCTCATGGGTGAGAGGGATGTCACACCATCCACAGGGTCTTGAACCTCAATAAAACCCTTTATTCAGAAGCCATGTGGCACCTGGCAAGTGGCTGAAGACTCTGGCTGTACATGCCACTGTGAAAAGGGGTAACACCTTTCAAAATGCTTCCATTTCATCACTCATGTTAAAATGCACACATCTTCACTTGGAGCACACTGGTGCTGGGACACTCCATTTTCAGGCTAAAATGCTGCATTGCCAAAAGACAAGGAGAGAAAAAAGAAGCAAACGATAGTACTGTATTCAGGTGGTCATTATTGGTATATGCAATGTAATATTTTAGGCTATTAATATTTTAACGCAATTTTCCCAAGTGTAGGTGTAATTGACACAGAGCAGATATCCAAATTATTTATCCATGGAATAGCTTTTAATTCAGCAGTTTGGGAAGAGGAAATTAACACGTAAAATTGTTTACCTCCGTACAGAGTATTTATTTACAGTTTTATTTTGTGTTACTATTGTTTTGGAATTCTTATTTGTCAGCCTCAGATATCAATGGTTCACACCTGTAATTTGTCAGAATTGTTCTTGCTCTTTCAAATATCTGCTCCAAAATCAAAACACCTCCAAACCCAACAAAAGAATGCCAGTGTTTATTACATTTCTGCATACCAGGGGCC
This sequence comes from Pithys albifrons albifrons, assembly GCF_047495875.1. Taxonomy (NCBI): domain Eukaryota; kingdom Metazoa; phylum Chordata; class Aves; order Passeriformes; family Thamnophilidae; genus Pithys; species Pithys albifrons. Next base: position 41,088,189 of record NC_092460.1, read on the forward strand.
TGATCCTGCAAAAAAAAAATGTCACCAGCTTTCCCTTTCAACTGACTTCCTGTCATGTGGGAGGCACCTGTTGCATGTTCCTACTCCCTGGAAAGGAACATCTGCCTTATCACCCAGCTCACCAAGGAGAGGATGGAGCACTGGCTGTAAAGGACATGGCACCCCTGCAAGATAAGGCTGTGGCACCAGGGAGTCAAGCAACACACCATTTTCCCTGTCTCCTGTACAGCCAGAAAAGTCCCAGTCCTAGCAGAAAATTCCTCATCCATTTCAACTCCTTCGCTTCAGGGAAAACTACAAGATCTCACATTCTGCAATTCTCCATTACCACAGGTTATAGGTGGTTCTCTACAGATTCACAGATCCAATAATTTTAAAGCCAAAATGTATCTCAGGGATTATGCACCTTTTTTTTTTGGTGTTACACTGGTCACAGAACCCCACACTATAACTCCACCTTCAGCTCTGCAAGTAGGATTTGTGGCAGAATATACCTTTTAACTTTTAACCTCATGAAACCTTAAAGACAAAGACACAGCCCTAAATGAAATAGAAGGGATTAATTAAACCTTCAGTCATTAAGTTCCCCTCGATGTTTGCCTAAATGTGGTGCCTACCACTGTGGTATCTCTACCATCCTACATCCACCTGAATTTCTCTGGCTTACATTCATGTCCAACCTGGGAGTGCCCTTGGGCTGACTGCGATCATTTTACCAGGTCTTCTAACCTAAAATTTGAGTCCCAGGTACATGATCATTCTTGTAGTTCTTTTTTGACTCCCTTTCCACCTCGCTTAATAAAGGAATCTGAGTGGATGGAGTTGTGCACTCCTTGTATAAACACAGTTTTTCTAATTATTACTCTGAAGAAGTTTAAGGAATGAGAAAGAATGCAGCAGAAACTTTGCAGAAAACAGAAAGGAGTAATTAATTTAAAATATGTTAATCAATCAACCAGAATTCATTAGTTAATGCTGTTAACTGTTGTGCTGCATAAAATCTCTCTCTAAAGTTAAACAGTTTTATTACAGGGTATATTTTACTTGCTTAGTACTTATATTCTCTAAGGTGGCTGTTAATTATAAAGCTCCCGCCATAGAGTTATTTAGAGTTGAAAATCAACTGTACAATTAAAATGCTCCTTGGAAATACATGGGTGATGTGCAGCAGATCCTGTGGTACCCAAATCTTTTCCTAGTCTTTCGTGCAAAACCAGAGGGAAAAAAGATTAATTTTATCATGTTGTTCCTGTGAATGCACAGCATGAAATTAAGGAATGTACCTTCGAACAGCTAAAAATCAGATATATTTAAAAAAAAACAAAACAAAACCAAAACAAAACCCAACCAAGCTACCAGGATAAACTGGTATGAAGTGACTGAAGCTGGAATAATTTTATTTGAAATCTACTGCACATTTTATTATTCATGGTGTTTGCTTTCAGGGCTTTCCTCATCTTGGACAGGGGAAACACGTTCATCTGTTTCTTTTTTGGTTTCCAGTCGGTTTCACTTTCAGATTCTCATGTTTCACACTCCAGCCTTCAGGTTTCAAGCCCTGCAAGGGATACTTAGTTCATTTAAACAAACAAAAAACCTGCGGCCGCCGGACGAACACACACAACGTGTCTATTGGTCTGCAGAGCTTGAGCTCATCTGTCCACTGTAGCATCTTCATGATGGATACGATTTGCAGAGAAAAGAGATTAAATAAATAGGAGCAATGACAAATTAAGGATCTATTTTAAAAGGAAAAAAAACCCCAACCAAACAAGAGTTTTGCAGCGCTCTTAAACTGACACCAATAAAATATCATTATATATTGACGATTAGATGATTAAAGTCGGATTAATGATGAGGAGCCGCGACACCGGACTTGATGCCCTGAAGGACTGTCCCAAGACCTGAATAGTGACGGCGGTGTTGCCACCCGGTGGCTGCGGTGGGGTTGGGAGCCTGACAGTCCCTTTCCCTCAGGGGTGGGAACGCGGCGCGGTTTTCCCGCGAGCGCGGTTTTCCCGGGAACGCGGTTCTCCCACGGGAGCGCCCGCACCGCCGCGGGAAAAACACACCCCGGGGATGCTTGATTTAATCATTTATGCTTTTAAATGGGAGAAGCAAAAGAAGGGGAGAAAGTGCGAAAAGGGCTTTTTTTGTTTGTTGTCGTTAGTTTATCTCCCCCTCCCCCCCGCCCCGATTTTTTTGTTTGTTTGGGGTTGTTTGGTTTTCTTTTTTTTTTTTTTCCGGAGGAAGGGTGGTATTTAACATATGGCACTCGGTAATCTCTACACGGAGGCTGTTAAAACATCTGCTGCCCCCAAACGCGTGTGGCAGCGCCCGTGGGCACGGGGACAAGGCGAAGGGACATCTCGGGGCCAGCGGCTTCCCTGGGCCGGTGTTTCCCGGCTGGAAACGGGCACCGCGCATATAAAAGCCGTCTCACCGGGTGAAAATATTTTGTTTTTGTTTTTGTTTTTTTTTGTGGGTCTTTTATTTCCTTTTTTTTTTCCTCACGTTGCTGCAGATCACCGACACCTCCGCGTGCAGAGCTGGAATGCTTCCATTTATTGATTTAGGGAGATGTTTTCGGTTTTTTGTTTGTTCGTTTTGCTAACGGGACACCTCCATCAGACACATACAGAGAAAGGTAGCCCTGGGCTACTCCCCGGGCTGCCGCTCCATCGCGGGGTGCGGAGGGCCCCCCGCATCCCTTCCCCGCCGTGCCCCAGACATCACCCCACTTCGGAAAGTCGGTGCCGGACAATCAGGACACTCGTTGTCCTCCAACCCTCCCCGCCCCTCCGAAACCCCACATAAATCACAATCGTTGCATTGTCGGGCTACAAAGCCAGACGGGAGCGCTTATGAATTTAAGTTTGGAGAAGGAAAACGTGCGCTGACACAACACGCTCCCTGTTCACAGGAGTAGGCAGGAAGGGGAAATGAATGGTGGAAGTTAAAGAGCCTTTCATTACGGAGCGCGCCGCGCCGCAGCGGGTCCCCGCTCACCGCCCTCGACGGACGGCGGGGGGTGTCCCCTCCTCGCTCCCTTCCTTCGCCCTCCTAAAACGCGAGCCTTGCCAGGCCAAGCCGTGCCCGATTCCGCCCCCGGTAAGCCCGCGGCTCGGGGGGGTAAGGATGCCAGGGGCGACACAGTGCCCGACGCTCCCGGTGTTTCGGGAGTCTCTCGCTCCGTGGACGGGTTGAGGGGCCCGCGGGGCTGATTTTGCGGAGCAATGCTGCTACTCGGCTTTATCGAGGGCTGGGGGCGACGGAGAGAGGCGACACTCCTGCTGGCTTTCTTTTGGCGGCCAAGTAGCGCTTTGCTCCGACAGGCGGGTTCGGTGCGGCGCCGTACCAGTTGGTTCTTGCCAGGGAAGGCTCGCCGCTGGACTCCAACGGGAATAGGCAAAGCCAGTCCCACCCCTCTCATCCGTTTGGATGCGGAGGAGCGAGGGCTGGCGTGGGAGGGGGCGCCTGTGCCCACTCGCGGGCATCGACGGCCCCTCGCCCCGTTTCCCCTGGTGCCAGCGGCGCCCCTACGGCTGCCGTGACCGGCCGTGCGTCCAGGTGAGGGGGCTGCCCTTCGCCCCCATCCCTCCGGGTCCGTTCTCGATGCCGGGGCACCACGCGTCCTTAAAATATAATCTGCCCGGTAACAATCAGCGCGCAGCGGCGAGAGCGCCAGAGCTATTGGCTATGCAAATAGCGGGAGGGAAGCGGCGCCCCAAACTCCCCCCGCCCGCACTTTTAAGGCGGTATTTCTGTGCCTGACCACCGCCCCCCCCCGCCCGCTCCATCCGTCAAGCCCACCCTCCGTGCCGCCCACGGGCAGGGGGCTGCGGGGCGGCCGCTGCGGGGATAAGGCGCCCCGCACGCCCCGCGCCGGCCCCGGCAGCGCTTTTCCTTCCCCTCAGGGAGCCTCCGCGCTGCTCCGCGGAGCTGACACATTTTGCAGCTTAAGGAGAGACTGCCGGCGAAGTGCGATGAGAGTGGAAGTCACGGGACATAACCCCTCTCACCTCCCCCTCCGCCCTCCCCACCTCCAACCTTTCTCCCTCCTCCTCTTTCTCTCCCTCCTCCGCTGCGTTTCCTAGAAAGTTGTATCAGTGTGACCATGCAGCGCTCAAGCGGTTCGCCTGGTCGGAGGAAGTAGCGTGGTCGTTGTTCGAGTTCACCCCGAAGGCGCCGCGGAACCCCACACTCCTCTAGGAGGGGGTTTTGAAGGCTTCGATCTTAGCAGGGAGTTCTGTCCCCCTCTCCGGCTGCAGGTTAAGGACATTTCATACTTCTCCCCCATCGTCTCGGTGGGTACCGAGGGGAGCCCATAGTTTCTTGCAATAAAACAAAAAAGAGGGAAATAGACCGGGACAGGCTCCTGCAGAAGAAAAGCGTAGAGCGGATTTAATTTGGATGCTGGAAGAAAAAGAGAAGCTGTCATTCGTGTGTGTGTGTCCCTATACGAGGGCCTCCTGGTTCCTTGTTAGCTTATAGAGAGGGAGAAAAAAAGCGTTTGATGTTACGTCTGACCAGCTGCTGTTCTCCATAATAACAAGCGAGAGAGAACTGCCTGCCCAAGCGAGTTGCGTCACTTCGCTTCAACTTTAGGCTAGAAATCAAGAGAGAGGGAGAGACAAGTTTCAAGGGAGGCAGGAACGAGCTGGAAAGCCCTGCCGTCTTCCTCCCACCTACCTACCCCTCCTCCTCTACCCCTCTTCTTTCCCCACCCCTTTCTCCCCCCTCCAAAAAGAAAAAAAAAGGAAAAAAAAAGAAAAAAGAAAAAACCTTTCCCATCAGAGAAAGAGGGAGATCTCTTTGGAAACATGGAGCTGCTGTGCTGCGAGGTGGATCCCATGAGGAGAGCTCTGCCGGACCCAAACTTGCTCTACGATGACCGCGTTTTGCACAACTTACTAACCATAGAGGAGAGGTATCTGCCCCAGTGCTCCTACTTCAAGTGCGTCCAGAAGGACATCCAGCCCTTCATGAGGAGGATGGTGGCCACTTGGATGCTGGAGGTTTGTACACCCTCGGAAGCCGGGGGGGAGGCAGAGCGTGCCCCGTCCCTTGTCCCCCTGCAGCCTCTCGCCCCTCCGCTCGCCCTGGGACTCCTGGTTGCCGAGCCCCCTCTTGTCCCCCGCTTCCTGAGCTCACCCGGTGCGCAAGGGGCGCGGGGGGCACCGGCAGCCGGCGGGGGAAGTTCCTCCTTTCCGGGGGGCTCCGTGGAGCGGGTGCAGGAGGGGAGGAAGCGCGGCGTGTTGGGATGGAGGGGGGGGTGGCGATGGTGGTGGGTGAGTTGGAAAAGTCATTTGCAATTAACAAGCAAAAGCAAAGCCGCCTCCGGGAGCGCTTGAGATTGAGGCATTTGTGGGAAAAGGGAGCTGCGCCCGGAGCGGGGCGAGGGTCGGGGGGTGCCCAGCGTTTTGCCCGGCGAGGGTTCCGTGCCCACGTATGCAGTGGGGAGGACGTGCCTTTTCCTCGCCATGTTGCGCTGCATGTGGATTCTGCTCGCCGGCGCCGAGCCGGGCTTCCGTCCCCTTCCTTTCCCAGGGGCTCGGGAATGACCCCCGGCGCGGCGGAGCGGGACCCCCGCGCTGTCGGGGCTCCGTCGGGCGGGCGGCGAACCCCCCGTTCTACCCGATGCGCCGGGCGGTGCTGCTGCGGGCCCAGAGCACCGCAGCCTCGCCTGCCTTGCACTGCCCCCACCACCCATCCTTTGCCCCTTCGCATCTCCTTTGCGGGGCACCTTTCCCGGGCGAAGCCCCCCGTGTTGGAAAGACGAGACTCCCCACTTGGTTTTCATGTGCGATTTGTGCTTTTTCTCCGCCGCTGCGATTTTTGGTGAATTTTTGAAAGAATTTTGCCGCTCGCTCCCTGCTGAAAGGATCCAGGCGGCTCGGGCTCTCCCCACCCCACCTCGCCCTCGCTGTGTTTCCCGTCCTTCCCCCCCGACGCGGGATCGGGGGCGCAGGGCTGGGGGACACCCCGCGGGGGAATTTTTGCAATTGTCGGAAACGATAGGAAATCGTCCCGGGATGCCGCCGGCCCCGAAACCGCGACCCCCGGGGAAGTTTTGATATTTTTTATCGATTTTTTGAAAATATGACGAAGTAAAAAAAGAAAAATTGGGTCGCAAAAAAAAAAGTCAGAGACTGCTCGCTTTGCTGCTTGCTGGATGGGGCTTTTCGGCTCTCCCACACAGTGTCTTGAATTCATTTCTTACTGAATGAACTAAAGGAATGTGAAAGCCGATTGACAGCCTTCCCGGCCTCTCCAGAGATCTCCCCCTCCCCCAAAATTTAGCTCCCCGGAAAACAAAAATAGCAGGAGCCCAAGCAAGGGAGGCAATGGTCTTGTTCCGTGGGTTCACTCATTTAATTATTTTTTCCTTCTTGTCTCTTTTTGTCTCTTCCCACCCCCTCTGTGCATCCCCCCTTTCCCCGCCACCCCATCCATCCCTCCCCACGCTCCTCGCCTGCAGGTCTGCGAAGAGCAGAAGTGCGAAGAAGAAGTTTTCCCCCTGGCCATGAATTACTTGGACAGATTCTTAGCTGTGGTGCCCACTCGGAAGTGCCATCTGCAGCTGCTGGGGGCAGTGTGCATGTTCCTGGCCTCTAAGCTGAAAGAGACAATCCCCCTCACAGCCGAGAAGCTGTGCATATACACGGACAATTCCATCAAACCCCAAGAGCTGCTGGTAAGCAGCGCCAGCATCGCTTCCCTGCCCCTCTCTGGCACCCATCACTTCGCCACTCACCCCAGGCCTTTTTTTAAAAAGAAGCCCGTGCTTTTCCCAGGTTTCTGAATAGCCACAAAGCGCTGAAACACTCGGGGGTCAAGCGGGGAGGTGGGGGACACGCATGGGGACATCCCTGTCACCCGAAGTCGTGCCATGCGGCGCCGCGAGCCGCGTCCCGCCTCACGCGCGGGCATGGCGGTTGCAGGGGTTGTGCTGTGGTTGCCCCGGCGGGTGTCCCGGTGTCCCCGCGGGGGGACCTCGCCGGGCGCACGTGCGCGGGGCGGGCGGCGCGGCGTCGCCCCCTGGCGGCAGCAACGCGGCGCTGCCGGGGCGGGGCGGGGTGCCGCGGGATGCCCCCCTTTTCCCTGCTGGAGAGCCACTCCCGAGGAATTCCCGGGGGATCCGCCTTGGGGAAGTGCGAGGGGGTGGCTGCCCTGCGCCTCGAGGTAGCTGCACCCTGCAGGTTATCACTGACGCAGGTGGTACTTATATGTGTGTATAAATAACCATCACAGAGGATTGACCAGGCTCTGCTCGGGGGTGCCCAGCGATGGCACAAGAGGAATGGGCAGGAACTGATGCCCAGGAAGTTGCAGCTGAACATGAGCAAGAACTTATTTCCTGAGCACTGGAGCAGATTGTCCAGAGAGGGTGTGGAGTCTCCCCCACTGGGGATATTCCAGAACCCCTGGATGCAATCCTGTGCTATGTGCTCTGGGAATGGCCCTGTTGGAGCAGATGACCCACTGTGGTCCCTTCCAACCTGACCCATCCTGTGTCAGTTCAACCACCCTGTGCCTGCTGCTTCTCCAGGGATAAACACAGCAAAACACAAAACAAACTGATAATTATTGAAGGGAATAACTAATAATTATTGAAGGGAATAACTACTAATTACTGAAGGGAATAACTAGCATTTACCTGGTGGTGTAGAGCGCTGGGCACGCACAAGAGCCCCTTGGTGACATGGATGCTCTGTTGGAGAGATGGAAGTAGCCATCCAAATCCCAGGAGAGTTTGTCCTATGAATCACTGGGAATTCAAAGAGATTCACATGGCCATCTGAATCCCAGGAGAATTTCTCCTCTGAATCACTGGGAATTCCCTCTGGGGAGGGGTGGGAGCTCGTGCTTCCGAAGAGTAAAGAGCCTTGCCCTGCAAACCCTGCAAACTCATGGACATGAGTTGTCATTAGTGGAATGGACTAGAAGGGGAAGTGTTGTGGTCCCCATGTAAGAAGATGCAGAATGGTGTCCCTACTTTTTTATCGGACTGTAGCCACGTGGATTTCAGCATGTGTTTTAATTGCTTCCCTGTATTCAGTCCTCCAGAGTTGCTGTTCCACATCAAAACCTGTCACATCAGTAATACTGGGAAGAGCAGTCTTCAGTTCATATAATTGCCATTATGTTGAAACGTTTTACAGGTTTTCTTGAGAAAGAAAAGAAACCCACCTGATTTTTGTGGCCTTTTGCATATATGTGCATGTGAGATTTTTCAAGCAATGGATGGCTCTGTCATAATCCAGTAGGAATGCCTGAAGGAAAGTTAAAGTGGGCAACTATTCAGACTGCAGAAATGGCACTGTAGGGTCCATGTTTATGGTCTCTCAGCAACACTGGTTGACGTCTCCTGGGCTCCTTTGCAACTTGCCAGCTCCACGAGCTCAGCGGGGGCTCTGTGCCATGCTGGGCTCTGTTGGGATGGCGTATCTTTGGGACACAGGAACCGGCGTGTGGAGTTCAGTTAATAGCAAAGAGCTGCTGGATGAGACAGCAGGCAAGCTGAGGGCCTGAGCTTTGTTCACTTTCTGGTATTCCAAAGTTGGTTTTAGTTTAGGTCTAGCCCTGCTTGAATCCCATGGCTGGATCTGGTGATTCTGTTTCCACATGGATTCCCACTGCGGGGAATGGCCAGTAGTTACATACACACCCAGGTTTTCCTTTGATTTCACTGGGAGTTTTGGATGTGCAAAGAATGTGGGAATGGATCCTATGTGATTTACTGGCAGATAATTTACACAGGCTACTTCTTGGCTGTGTTGTCTGCGTTTCCTTCCTGCAAAGCTTGTCTTGGAGTAGTTTAAGCACCATCAGATTTATGTGCAGGACATTTTGAATACAGTTTTGGGAGGGAATGCCATCAAGCTAACTTGCCCTTTTGAAAAAAGGAATGTATAGGTTATTTTTGTGCTTGGCTATCCCTAGAGCTTTAAATGGCTATAAAGTAAGGACTATAACCATTTAAAAGAAGTTACTAGGAAAGGACCACAGTGACCTTGGCAATATCTAATTGCAGGCTAAACTTTCTGGGTGGGCATTCTGCACTGGATGCAAAAAAAAGAAAAGTAAAACCTTGGCAGGAGCTGCCAGGTCTCATTTTCAGTAGAGCTTGACATTTCTGGTGTTTTAAAAAAAAAGAATTTAAAGTCAACAACTTCAAAGCAGTAGAGGCATATGGAAAAAATGGCTTGAGCAAAACCAATTTAGCAAGTGATAAAGTTATAATCAGAAATAAGTGAAGTAGGGTATTTATGGCTTGGCTTCTCTTCCTCTCGTCCCGCTTCTGCAGGAATGGGAGCTGGTGGTGCTGGGGAAGTTGAAGTGGAACCTTGCAGCTGTCACTCCCCACGATTTCATCGAACACATCCTAAGGAAGGTGCCTCTCCCTAAAGACAAGTTGCTTTTGATCCGGAAGCATGCACAGACCTTCATTGCCCTTTGTGCCACAGGTAGGCTGAGGGGCTCTGGGGGCATCTGCTGCTTGCTGTGAGGTGAAAGGGCAGATTTGTTACTGGTGATACATCATCCCTGCATCCTTAATGATGTGGGAGGAGCTGCTGAGTCCTGTGAAACTGATGTGACTCAGGCCCCCGGACTGTGTAGAACCAGAATTCCTGCAACAGGGACCTGCAGTGCAGTTGCAGTCCTGGCCCTGCAGTGCTTGTGCAGTGAAGTCTGTAAGACTGGGTTACATCACACTGTTCTCTGCTTTATCCACTCACTAATATTTTTGAAGATTGATTGTAAGGACGGATGTGGGACAGCCAAAATATAGGAAGCTGTTGCAGTACATTAACCCAAAATGTACTGGCCTAATGCATTGCGTGAATGTATTCGTAAATTTTTCATTAACTGGACTCTGTCCAGATAAAAGGTAAAAATAGTATTTTAACATGTGTGATATTACCACATCCTTGAACATAGAGAATGACAATTCAGAAGGTTTTTTTTTTAAAGAAACATTTGGACTCTTTCTCTAACTTCGCTTCAAGAAAGCAGTGAAACAATTCTGTCCTTAGGAACCATTACACTCCTTTTTTTGTCATATGGCTGAATACAGTTCTGAATACAGTTCTGAAGATTTTAGATGAGATGCTTCTGTGGAAGTAAGGGTTTTAATTTATACCTGTCTGCAAAATAAGTTTTGTTTTATTGGGGTTTTTTGTTGTTTGAGTTTTTTCCCCTCAGTGGCTTCTAGAAAATAAGTGTACACTTAATTTTCATCCAAAGGGTTAATGGTGAGACCATTTTTTGGAAGCTAAACCTGGAACAGACAAACAGCATGCAGTATTTTCCAGAGTTACCATCAAGTAGTGTATGGCTCAGTGTTTGAACTCAGTAGTTTGACATACCTAGTCCTTTGTGATAGGAACTATTCCATTTGTGTATTTGCAGAGAGGAAATGGAGACTGAGTGCAGCTTTGGGTTTGAATGTCTGCTGCTGTGCCTGCCTCTTGGTATTTAAGATGTGGTGACTGCTTTTACAGTGTAGACCAGTTTTTCCTACCTCTGTTGGTCTGTTTTAGAGAATTGTATATGGGCTGTGTTAGGGTAATTGACTTTCTGGTTACCATGATGCTCAGGCTTTCCCTTTTTTTCCCACTACTGCATGATCCTTTTCAGACAAAAAAACCACTGGGCTCAATATAAATATTATTGTTCAAATTCTGCAGAATCACTGGGTAATTCATCAGTCATTTCAGACTAATTAGCTATGTACTTTAGGATTAATATGTTCAATCAGCTTTGCCTTCTTTCTTTGCCTCCTCCCCTTACTTCATTCACACCACCTTTCCCATGGACATTTCTCTGGATCCTCACATCACCATCAGCCATCAACCTCCAACATATCTGCATATGATCTTCCAAACCAGACCAACTTTCCCTCTCTTTTGTTGCCTCCACTTCCTACAATAGTGTTCTGGTTTGTTTTTCTTTTATCCAAGAAGAAATTTTCTTCAGTGGCCTAAAATTTCATTACGTTAACTTCTCAAATCCCGGTCTATAATCCTTTGCCCTTGAAGTTTTCCATATAATCAAACTGTTGCAAGACTGGGGCCCATGAAGGAGTCTCCAAAGTCTATGGTTTCTTTCCACTCCATGAATTCTTTGATGGTTAGCTCCATGCTTTAGTAGTCCTTTTACTGAGCTCCAAACAGTATCCCCTTTCCATCCTTTAAGCTCAGTCATGCAGTTCCCTCATGTGTTTCCCGCATGTGATTTCCTTCTAATGTTATATGTCTCCGCTGCATGAACTGAAGTCCTTTACGAAGAGTTTAAAGAGGCAGCAAGTCAAGAGTGCTTTTAATTCTTACAAATTAAAGACATAGTTCTGCGTACAGAGCTTCCCAAAAGTCAGGGCACTGTGGTGCTGGCTGTAGGTTTTCTTTTCCTCTCATGCCATTTTCCACAGACCACTGTTCTGGCATTTAGTTTTGAAGAGGACCCACAACCCTTTGCCATTTTGAAAGCAAAGATCTTACCCAAGGCCTCACTCCCACATTCCCAGTTTACAGCTAACTCCTACCCCGTTTCCATTACAGAAATGTTGTTACTGCTTTAGTTCCCTTTCACTGCTGCTCTTTGAAGAAAAGCCCCTTCTCATCAGACTTCCTTCCAGATCCAGTTATTTCCTTTTCTTGTCCTGTTTCTTGCAGAACTCTCATCAGCTGCTCTGTTTCTTCTTTCTCTTTCTCCCTCAAAGCTGCTGCTCTCCACCAGCTCAGGTTAAGCCTAGTGTTTCATTTCCCCATTCGCCTTCTTTCAGCAATATGACCTCCTTTGACATGTGGCTTGCTCTTCCCTTGTTCCCTCCATGTGTGTTTTTAGCCTGGGTTTGACTCTTTACTGTTCCCAGACTTGACCTCTGCCTGCCTCACAGCTCTGGTCTGGAGCACAGCAGTGAATCCTGATTCATCTCAGCAAGCTTTCTCTGCTGTCAAGTACTTGTTCTTTAGTGTATCATCCAAAATCTGGCATATTTTGGACTTTAATCCTCTAGTCTGAGTTCTTCTTCACCAGCTGCTCCATTTTAATTTCCCAGCAAAAACATTACATTATAGCTGAAATTCCCAAGTGTTCCCTGCTGTACAGAGCCGGCTGTGATCTCAGTCCTGCAACACTTTGTGTCAGCAGACAGAGAGGGAAGGAACCACCAACAGTTAGTGGGTGTTACTTTGATACTCGTCTCTATTCTCTTTCCCTTTGAACCGCCTGCAAAAGGAGGTGATAACTCTGTCCTTCTGTATATTCCTTCAATCCCATTTGATCAGTTTGGCACTCTCTCCATTTCTTTGCCTTTATTTTGAGCCCAGTTCATGAAACAATCTGTCTGGATATAAACCCACAGCCTCTCCCCAGTCCTTGCAGTGATTAATGATTCACATGAGCATGACTGGAACTGGAATGTATCCCTCTTTGCCCTTGGTTGCATCTGAACATACGGCTGCTGAGCAAGACAGAAGGTTGTTCCCTGAATAAAAAGTTCTCTTTTCCTATAGCCCTGCACTCACAGTGGTTTCAGAAGTCTCCTTTTCCATGAGAATGGGATGAAAGCAGCATCCCTGGTGGTGCTGCCAGTGCTGTGGCCATGGAGACAGAGAGCTGTTATTGGGAGAGAGCTGATCTGTTAGCTAGGAATTGCTCATGTGTAGGACAGGTTTCTTCCAGCTTGCTCACTGCACAGAAAGAGTGTATAGATTGACATGATGAACTTAGAGGGGATCTCATCAATCCATATAAATTTATGTCTCAAAGTCAGGTGCCAGGAGGATGGTGCCAGACTTTCCAGCGGTGCCCAGTGACAGGACAAGGAGCAATGGCCATAAACTAAAACACAGCAAGTTCCACCTCAACATGAGGAAGAAATTCTTTGCACTTAGGGTGGCAGAGCACTGGAACAGCTGCCCAGGGAGGGCATGGAGTCTCTCTCTTTGGAGACATTCCAAAGCCACCTGGACACGTTGCTGTGTCACCTGCTCCAGGTGACCCTGCCTTGGCAGGGGGTTGGAGTGGATTTCCCAGAGGTCCATTCTAACCCTGATGATTCTGTGATTCAGTGATTCTTCAGCATGAGAGGATCCTGTTTATCTGTGAGCCTTCCTTTGCTCACTGGGATCTTGCTGCTTTTCTCCTTTGCCCACACCTCCATCTGTTCATTGCTTTGCACCCTTCATTCTCCCTCTATCTCTTTGCACAGCACTCCACAGTTTGGAAAACTTTTCTCAGGGCTTGACCATTTTGCTGTGCTATGCTCCAAGCCAGGGGATCACTTCTGGAGGAGCGGGAGAGGGCAGTGGTTGCAGAGGTGTGTGTGGAAGATGCCACACTGCTGCTGAAAAGAGACCCATGCATTGTTTCCTTGAGTTCAGCGTGCCCTTCATTTCTTCTTCCATCCTGTTCAGAGTCACAGATGCACAGATGCTTCCTTGTGTTCCACTCTGTTTTTGGAGGCTGAACATGCCACTGGTTTTGGTGCAGGATACCCCTTTCTGTGTGAAAGCCTGAAAGGGACTGGTGGGTTTTGAGGAAGGACAGTCTGTGCACTCACAGAAGAGCAGCTGCCTGTCTTTGAACACGAGCTGTTAACAGAGAGACTCATCTCATTGAGGAGCTGCCCAGGGTTTTAGTTGAGTGGCAGGCAAAACTTGGAAGCAAAAGTGTCGGCAGGCTTGCAGAGACAGAAGGCAACTTATGTCAAACCCTAGACTCAGCCCTTTGCATGGTCTCTTCTCTATGACTCCTTCAGCAAGTGGGATATTCCCATGATGGAGACAGTGCAGCATCTCAGAGCAGTGACTTTCAGAGCCTGTGTCAGCAAAGAGACTAAGAAAAGGAAAAATTCAGCTGTAAGTCAGTTTTGTATAGTGTGCCAAACCTCTGCCCACTGTCTCTGGGACATTAATCATCTGCACTTGAAAGCTGAGAAGGCCTTTTTTTAACTTCTGGGCCAAATCCTGTGTCCTTCTTCAGACAGAAGTTCTATGGAAGTGTTGTCTGAGCAAAGACTGCAAGATGAGGCCCACAACCCTAGTAGTGATCTGGAGGGTAACCACACAGGATGCTTTGTAGTACAAAGAGACATGTCTGGTCCTCAGGACTCCTGCTGAGCAAGCCTTCTATGCATTACCTTCTCATCCAGTGTAAGTTACTGGGCTCTGGCCCTGCAAAGTGTGATACAAGTTTTATTTGGGCCATGTTCTCTGCAAAGGGAAAGTCTGCAGAGGCTTTATTGTGTGAATTAATCTCTTTGGAAATAAAAGGTATTTTGCATGGCAGAGAAAGAGTAATCCAAATGAATTTATTGCTTGTTGCTGGGAAGGGCAGCTCATATCAATAGATTGAGCTCTCCAGACAAATGGAAGCACAAGAACCAAGGGATTGCCATCAGCAAGTAATCAGGGCCTGGGAAATGTTTCATGACCAGTCAAGTCTGGGAAGATGAGGTGGAAGGAAATGTGGCAAGAGAGCCTGTGCTGATACAAGCTGGCATAATTTGAGAGCTGCCAGATGCATTGCCCTCTTTCCTACCAGCTGCAGGTCTCACCTTTCGGTGGTTCGAGCACTAACATCATCCTTTTCCTTGGTTAGGCTTCCCTAAGGAAGGTACAGAATAAGTGGAAAGAATAACCAGTGCAAACAGTTTTTAAGAAGTAGTATTTAAAATCAGCTAATGAGCATAATGTGATGACTGCTAATAGTATGTAATGTGTTTCTGTGTCTTTACCTCATTTCAACAGTTGTGATGAATTACCAGCATTTAGGATACTTCAGACCCATTTGTGTAAAGGCCAAATACTGCTTGTCTTACTGGAGGCCAGGAACAGAATTAGGTGTCTGCCCTCCCTCCTGCTCAGAGAATGGAAGCCTGTCTGCATCTTGTTTTACCTGACAGTTTTTTGTTGGGTTGTACTTGGCACTGCCATGGCTTTTTTTTTGAAGGGCTGAAGACTCTTCTGGTTTTGCCTTTAAAAGCAAAATGGGTTTAACATGGGCCAAATCTGCAGTGTTGTATAGAAATATGAGAGCAAGAACAAAAAGTGGCCAATGAAGTTAAAACCAACTGCATTTGAAAAAAAGAGTAGCACACCAACACTGGAATTGCATTTGAATCAGAACAGGCAAGAATTAAATCCACTACTTCCATTGTTTCCCTTAGACCTTTCTTTTAAACTTAGATAGTTAAATATAGATCCATGCTTGTCTTAATCGTACAGTCATTGATTGGATGAAGTTTGGGGCTGGTTGTGACCATTATCTCTAGATGGTTTAAAAACTGGTGTATCAATACTTGTTCTTCTAATGGAGGTAACATACCCTTTTTCCTCTTTTTTTCCCCTCACCACACTGTGAGAAGCATTGGCTTCCTTAAAACAGCAGTTTCCATTTCTGTAGTTGCAACTCTGAAAATAAACCTCTGTCAAACTACAGAGATGAAAATGAGCTACTCAAAAACACAACCAGCAGCCAGAGCAGCAACATGGGTCATTGTGAGAAGGAAGAGAATTCCCCCACCTGGCTTTGACACACCAAACGCATTCAGCCTGGATATTTAGTCCCTTGTTTCTAAGGCCCTTGAGGAAACAGGTGATACTGAAATGGGACTGAGATGGTTTCTAGTGTTTATTGCCAGGGAATAGAAAGTAAAGCACGTCCTGCTTTCTGACAGTCCAGTATCTCCCCTGGAAGTGTTCCTATGCTTGGATTCTTGTTGCCTACACATTGTGACACCACTCCTCTAAATTACAACAAGACTCTTTTGTACTTTCCCATGGGAGTGGCATAATCACAGAATCAATTAGGTTGGAAGAGACCTCTGAGATCATCAAGCCCATCATATAAACCTATAAATCACAACAAAGTTAGAGTCAGAGCCATACCTTCAATGAAGGCTGTGGATGCCCAATATCCAAGGTCTGAAAGAAGCATTTTCCCCATAGCCCTGGCTCAGGTGTGCAGGAAAAAGTGATCTGCGTAAAATTTCAGGTGTCCAGGGAGAAGAGCTTTGTATAAAATTTCACCTGTAGTTCAGAGTTCATCATATACAACAAAAATTGGAAGTAAAAACACATGTCTCAGCTTCATATGTTTAGGTCCTCTGTCTCCCCCTTTATCTATCTATCTATCTATCTATCTATCTATCTATCTATCTACCTATCTATCTACCTACCTACTATCTATCTATCTATCTATCTATCTATCTATCTATCTATCTATCTATCTATCATCTATCAATCAATCATCTATCATCTATCTAATTGATCTTGGGGCAAATTTTTGATTTAATTCTGGGGATCTGTTCTACCTGGGTGAAAAGAGAGTGAGGATGGCAGGCCTTGGTTTGTCATGGAGAAAGCAGAGGTAGAGGTTTATAATTGATAAAAGCATGCAAAAAACTTGTTTTGAATTTCTCAATGGAATCTAAAAGACTCTAAAGGGCAGTTCTGCATCCCCTCAGATGCAGTGCTTAATATTTATGCTTCCATTGCACCTTGACAAACATTTCACGTAGTTATTGCTTTGCTTGAATATGGAAATATGTTAATTATGGCCTTTATTCTGCTGCCTGCTCTTTTCCTCAGCCTTTTCTATTCAACCCTCTAGGTGGCCCAGCACAATGTGTCTCCTTTTCTTTCAGTGAGCTCTTTCCACACTAATAGGGTCCAGAGTGATGTGGAGAACCATGTGCACAAAATTGGTGCACCACCCCCCATTCCTTTGTGGGCATGTCAGGTTAAATTCATATCAGCAGGAGGGTCAATGCCGTGATTTTCAATAGCGCGAGATGAGGTGATGACTCCAGACAATGGTGCCACACTCTCCAGTTGGAGACACTTGCCTCACCAGTTGCAGTAGTTAATTAATATGCTAAAAATAGAAGCCAGTGATACAAATCGCTGCCTGTTGTACAACAAAGACTGGGCATGTGTAGCTTTGATAGCCAAGTTTATGGTGCTTGTTATGGAGGGAAGTTAGTTTAAAGCTAGAGGCGATGTAAGACTTTCTGGATGCTGAGCTTTAGTCACTCTGGGCCTCTGGCTATTCGCTCGCTGTCTCATTTGCATTATGAATGACATTAAGGGAACTAACAAGGTTATTGGGCATAGAAATGTTCACATGTGACCCCACGTGGAAGCAGACCTACAGCAGTGCTGGCTGGCAGGGACACTGTGCCTCTTTATTCAGCTTCCTAGGAAGACAGTTTCTGGGAGTAGGTATAAAATCAGCCACGAGAACACCGGTGTTGGGAGAACGTGGAGGTCTTGGTGCAAGCCCTTAGGAGGCAAGGAAGTTCAGAGGGCAGACTGGGCCTGTGTCCTGTGCTCTGCCTGGTGGTGAGCGTGGAATGCAGTACATGGGAGTTCCTGCTTGAGGCTCCCCATCGGCCGCCCAGGTCTGGGTGAAGCTGCTCCGTGGGGTTTCGGTGCCCTTGGATAAGGGTGTGGGTCCAGACCATTTCTGCCTGCTGCTGGCTCAAATGATGAGTGGGGCAGAGTGGGTCTCAGTTCTCACCCTCTCCATCTTTGTTTCAGTAGGGACTGTCCAAACACAGGTTTGAAAGGCTTCGCATCATCTTTTTATTACAACTTTCCCAAAACTCGAGACAAGGAGGGGTAAATCATGCAAAGTCCATTGCTACCCGTAGTAACCAAAGTTACTTCAGTAAAGTCCAAAGATCCAACACAGCAGTTGTTTCCCAACTTAGTGTCATGTTGGCCATGTGAAGGAAGCCTTGTTCACACCAATCATAGCATGTGGGATTGGCAATCCCCAGGAAATGCAATGTGTGCTAGAGGAGAAACAGAGCTGTGGAGAATGTAGTCTGCTTTAATTTATCCGTTTATGAAGAAATTTGTGGGATTGCTGAGGAATCACTCAGTGTAGGTGGGAGCAGATTTTGGGCATGTGAAGTGTCTTCCATAAATGTTTGACCATTCTTAAATTTCACAGCATTTTGTGATTTGCTCTCTGGACCAGGAGGACACTGGACAGTCATTCAGGCACATAAACACTTTCAGCCTTTATAAAAACCTCCTGTTATCAGAGTCTTTTAATCATTCTTGCTCTTCATGTTGGGCTTTTGTTAACTGGTGTATACTGGTTTGTATAAAACCACATGAGGTAAATGTGAAAATTATTTTGATCATAGAATTGCTAAGGTTGAAAAAGACCTTTCAGATCATTGAGTCCAGCTGTTAACCCAGCACTGCCATGTTCACCACTAAACCATACCCCATTTCCTTTTGTCCTGTCTCTTGTTACCTGGAAAAAGAGCCTGGCCCCCAGCTGGCTACAGCCTCCTGTCAGAAGTTTGTAGAGAGTGAGAAGGTCTCCCCGAGCCTCCTTTTCTCCAGGCTCAACACCCCCAACTCCTTCAGCTCTCCCTCATAAGACTTGTGCTCCAGACCCCTTCCCCAGTTCTGTTGGCCTTCTCTGGACTTGATCCAGCCCCTCAATGTTCTTGCAGGGAGGGGTCCAGAACTGGACACAGGGTTTGAGGTGTGACCTCCCCAGTGCCCCGTACAGGGGACAGTCCCTGCCCTGGTCCTGCTGCCACACTATTCGTGATCCAGGCCAGGTGCCATTGGCCTCTTGCCCACCCGGGCACCCCTGGGCTCATGTCCAGCTGCTGTCACAGCACCCCCAGGGCCTTTCCCACTGGACACTTTCCAGTCTCTGTGCCCCAGCTTGGAGCTGCAGGAGGTATTGTGACCCAGGGGCAGGACCCAGCACTTGGCCTTGCTGAACCTCATCCCATTGCCTTCAGCCCGTCAATCCAGCCTGTCCAGATCTCTCTGCACAGTCTTCCTGCCCTCCAGCAGATCAACACTCCCACCCAGCATGGTGTCATCTGCAAACTCACTGGGGGTTCACTCAATCCCCTCATCACAGTCATCAGTAAGGATATTAAAGAGAACTGGTCCCAACAGTGATCCCTGAGGGACACCACTAATGACTGGCTGGAAGTGCAGTCATGGAAGTGCAATTCCTGTTACCTTGCTGAGATCACCATCCTTAGGGCTGTGTCCTGCACTCAGGAGTCAAGGCTCTCCTGTTGACTCACTCATTAGCAGGGCCAGTATAATTTCATTTCTAAGAATCAGCTTTCCTATGTACAATGAGTTCTTACTATTACAGTAGTCCATATTTTAAAAATACTTTTTGGAATAATGGTAGTCCATATTCCTTGCTTCAAGGAGTGGGAATTTGCTCCTTCAGAAGAGTTTGTCAGAGTGAGGTGACTGCTGAGCTCCCCTGGTAGGAAGCAGCGTGCAATGATGGGCTTGCAGTTTATCACCTCCTGGTGACTTTGTGAGACAAATAAATCCATGTCAGGATTTCTATGACTCCTCTTCTCTCCCCACTTCTAACATGGCCCTTCCAGTCCATCTGGATGAATGCTATGACCCAAGTCCCATTCTTGCTGGACTGCTGCAATCCCAGGGACATGTTCCAGCCTGGAGAAGAACATGCTGTCTGCACAGCTATTGAAGTGTCTGCCAGCTCAGAGTCTGGGAGGCTGAGAACAACTCTCCGTGTATGGTTACTCAGGCATAAACAGGCTTATAGAATTTTGCTGGATGCACAGAAAGGATTTGGAATCTGCAGTTGGGCAGTTTTCTGTAATAATCTGTTTCTATAGACTGAATATATTGCTTGTGGTTTATTTCATATTATTTATTTACTTTATATATAGTATATATTATTTAATTATTTCATAGTAAGTATTGCTTTGTTTTACTCTGCATTCACCACCAGTCTCCCTAGTTGAAAACTGGTTAGAGGAAGGTTTATTAATGAGTTGTTATTGAACCAAAGAACGTACAGATCAAGTTTCATTTTAGGAATATGTCAAATGATGTAGGAGATCTCCTGAAAATGGTCTTTAGTAAGACATGCTGATAAACCAGTGCCTACGGCAGCATCCTAGCCCATGAAATTGCTGTATAAAGACCAGGATTTTATTTTATTTTTTCTCCTGATTTCACAGTTGTGCAAGAGGAAGTTCTGAAATGCATTTTGAGCTTGTTTATTAAGAAATAGTAGTAATGACAAATGGCATCTTTGTTTTTTCCTTTGATTACGTAGCTATGGGCTGTAAGTGTTCTCACTTCCTAATTGCTAAGGTAGTAAAGATGAACTGTTAATTAAAATCTCTTTCCTGGACAGGTCTTTAAATGCTCGAATTAATTAAGTCTTTAAAAATTGACGTGACTAAAACTCTCATTTTGGTCCTTTGTGATACCTTATTCCAGTTGATTTTCCAGTTATACAGAGGGGTCTAATGTGACCAAGACCCAAATTTCTGACATAAATTACAGAATGCCTCCTTCTTCTCTTTCCTTTTCTTTAAAACTAAGGAAAGACTATAAAAATTGTCCAGGTTTACTTTATGCATCAGTGAGAATAAAAGAGAGAACTGCATTTCCATTTTAATTTGCAGGTCTGTTCCCCCTCCTTTGACTGCTTATGATGAGCAGTGTGACTAATGAGCTCCACGGGACCAAAAAGAGTGGCACTTTTCCCTTTCTTCTCCTTCCCCGGGTTTTATTCTTGGGTGTGGGGTTTTTTTTTATATTGCTTGCCTCTGATGTTTTGCAGCTTTTCTGGCCTGGGCTTGGACTAATTCCCAGATCTGTTCCTGCAGATTTTAACTTTGCCATGTACCCACCATCAATGATAGCAACTGGAAGTGTGGGAGCAGCCATCTGTGGCCTTCAGCTCGATGATGGGGACAGCCTCACGGACCTCCTGGCCAAGATCACAAACACAGATGTGGTGAGTGTCCAGCATTCCTCTCCTTTCACTGCTGAGGGCACAGTGGAGCACCAGGCTGTGAAAGGTGTCCTGATCCTGAAAGCTCAGGGGGGATGCTTTTGGAGTTAGTTGCAGGCATGAACCCAGCCTTTGAATCTCCAAAGCTCCTTGGACTCCCAGGACCAATTTTTATTCAGCCTTACTGGTTCAGCAGCTTGGTGGGGAGAGGCTGCTCTGCCTGCCCTCACTGGTGGTCCAGTGTCACAGCCCCCTTGGGTATGCTGAGTGATGGGACAAGCAGGCAGGCAGCATTCCCTGGGGCATAAAGTAAACCAGGAGGTCTTGTGGTGGTGTTGGCCCTGTGTTTGCAACCTTGAAACTGCTCTTTGGCCCTCACAGGGCCATGACCCTGAGATTAGCTCAGCTGGTTAAAACTTGGTTGTAATAAGGCCCGAGGTCATGGGTTCAATCCCCTGTATGGGCCATTGACTTAAGAGTTGGACTCGATGATCCTTGTGGGTCCCTTCCAACTCAGAATAGTCTGTGATTCTGTGAAAAATGCTGGCACAGTCTGTGATCATCTAAAAATCTTTGGCTTGAAGGAAGTGAGTAAGTAGTCCAGTTTACCAAATACAGGAGAGAATTTTGATGTCTTTTTTTCCCTTACAGTCAGATTGATCCTCATTTTCACATGCACTTCTGTGGCTTCCCATTTCTTCTGATTTGAACTAGATTTGCACAGAAAAAGGGACTTTTCCAATTTTGAATGCTTATAGTGGGGACCTTAAAGATCATCTCTTTCCAACCCCCTGCTATGGGCAGGGACACCTCCCTCTAGCCCAGGTTACTCAGAGCCCCATCCAGCCTGGCCTTGGACACTTCGTGGGATAGGGCAGCCACAGCTTCTCTGGGCAACCTGTGCCAGGGCCTCTCCACCCTCACAGGGAAGAATTTCTTCCCAATATCCAATCTAACCCTGCTCTCTGTCAGTTTGAAGCCATTCCCCTTGTCCTGTCACTCCAGGCCCTTGGAAATAGTCTCTCTTCGTCTTTCTTGTGGGCTCCCTTCAGGCACTGCAAGGCCACAATGAGGTCACCCCAAATCCATCTCTTCTTCAAGCTGAACAATCCCAACTCTCCCAGCTTTTCCTCCCAGCAGAGCTGCTCCATCCCTCTGATCATCGTGGTGTCCCTCCTCTGGACTTGCTCCCACAGGAAGGACATGAACGTTTTTGGAACAAGACCAGGAGAGGGACACACACACACCAAGATGATCAGAGAGATGGAGCAGCTCCTCTGTGAGGAAAGGCTGGGAGAGTTGGATGTAAGCCCCTTTTGCAGCATCTTGAAAATTGGACAAATTTTTATCTCCTCTGCTGAATTTTTCTATCCAGATTGTTTCAGTGTGAAAGAAAATACCTACGAAAACAGCTTAGTGGTTCTTAAGTGGTCAGAAGAAAACAACATGGGGTTTTTATTCACATTGACAATTTCTTCACACCTTTCCTTTTAAATCTGCCAGATTTTACTTTTGTCAGCAATGTGGTTTTTGTCATCCTGGTAAAAATCTTTCCAGATCTAACACTACACTCCTTCAGAAAAAAAAAATAAAGACACTCTTCCCAAATAGCAAAGAACCCTGAACATTTTACTGTTCACACCTCCTCTCCAAATGCCTGTTGGAACTGAGTAGAGACGAACTTTCTTTTGCTCCTGGTGTCAGACCGTGGAGGAGAGTCTCAGTCCCCAAATCACAGCATACTTGGGATAAAAGGAGCTTTTGGAGAATTTAATCACTAAAAATTAGAAGGCTTTGCTGAAGTTAGAGATGCTGTCATTTTATTCAAGGTCTATTGTTGTGGCAGAGGTATCCTTAACTCCCTGCAAGCTTTGAAGTGTCAGCCCAACCAAAGGTGACCAAAATTTTTAACTTGGACAAAACAGTGTGTTTTTATTTGGATTTGGGAGAATATTTTGGTAGAAAATTTCCTTGTGACTTCTGCATTGGAAAAATGCAGAAGGACCCAGGAGTGGAAACTTTAATCTCACATTAAGAGATAAACAACAGAAAACAGGGTTTCAGGGAAGCATGGAGCAGTCTTAGCAATAGGTAGTAATACCACCCTCATGTGCAAAATGTATTGTTAGAAAAATGTACTGGCTAGATTGTGTAACCATTAGCCCAGGGCTGTGTTAATAAAGAGTAAAGACTATTGTAATATATTTTACAGTAGGACTTAATTACAGTTGAATGAACAGCTTCAGTTCTCTCACTTCCTAATTTCTGATGCCTGAGAGCTGTTCCTGCAGTGACACAATTAATTCATTGTCACTCTGTGAATGATTTTGTTTTCAAGGGGGAGGTTAGGGGAGAGGGGGAAATGAGAGTTCCTGGGCTTCAGAAGCATCACATGGTAGAAAAGCAGGGGAACTCACAAAAGTCACAGTTCTGCAGAGGAAAAACTTCTGTGCCTCATGGTAGCCCACAAGAAGCATCAGGAAGCTGAGGAAGAGTCCTTCCCAACCAGAGGGTGCTGGGGCTTCTGGTACTTTTTGGGTTTGGCGTGTGTTTGCTTAGCATGGAAACAGGTAATAGGACTTCCTCGCTGCCTTTTCAAAAAATGGCGCTGTCTGAGGTGAAGCATGAAAAATTTCAGCTTCAAAGCTGTGGGCGTGTGAAATGAGAGAATGATAATGAAACCCTGATACAACTTCACTGCAATGAGCTTTTCTGAACTTTTACTGGTTTATAATGACAATTTAGGGTGCAATCTGTTTGCAGAGAAATTACAGTATAAACTAGGAGGCTGAAACTGGTGGAATTTTTTAGATTTACACTGGCGTAACCGAGCCTGGGGTTTGGCCTTTAGTGTAAAATTAAGGTTTTTAATGGATGTTTTATTAAGAATTTGACAAAAAATATGTTATTAATAAACAACGTTTAATTTAGAGCCCAGCTGGATAAGCTGCAACCAGCACATTGACTGGAGCACATTTGTGTTGGATATCCTTGTATGAATCCAAAGCAGCACTCCAGACTCCAAAGAGGATCGTACAGTCTAAAGGGATAATAGTTATTCCTGATAAATAGGTGTCCTGAGCCATTTGGTGAAGGTTAAATTACAGCCTGGAGAAAGAGTGACAAGAGGGCCATGCAAACCTTGGTTTCATTACTCCTTCCACCCACCCAAATAAACCCCAGGGAGCTACTCTGGGAGAAGCTGAGAAGCTCAGCAGCCTTAGGGGTAGAGAAAGTAGCTCTGCATGGTATATCTGAATGGCCTCTTGTGACTGTTACTGTCCAAAAGAGTCATTAAGATCTAATCCCACACAATGTAGGGAGGTGATTTGCCCCCTCTACTCTGCTCCCATAAGACCCCACATGGAGTACTGCTCTGAAGGTGTCTCAAACATAAGAACATGGAACTGTTAGAGCAATCCAGAGGAGGCCATGAAATTGATAATAGGACTGGAGCACCTCCCTTATGAAGACAGCCTGAGAGTTGAGGATGTTCAGCCTGGAGAAGAGAAGGTTGTCTGGAGACTTCATAGCACCTTCCAGTATCTGGAGGGCCCTCCAGGGAAGCCAGAGAGGGACTTTTCATCAGGAATTGTGGTAGCAGGACAAAGGGAAACAGCTTCGGACTGAAACGGGGAAAATTTAGCTTAGATACTAGGAAGAAATTCTCCCCTGTAAGAATGGTGAGACACTGGCACAGGTTGCCAAGAGAAGCTGTGGCTGCCCCATCCCAGGAAGTGTCCAAGGCCAGGTTGGATGGGGCTCTGAGCAACCTGGCCTAGTGGAAGGTGTCCCAGCCCATGGCAGGGAAGTGGAACTGGATGATCTCCAAGGTCCCTTCCAATCCAAATCATTCTATGACTCTATGATTCTAACTTCACACAGCTCTGACAGGATGGGGATTGCATGTTCCATTCTGTTCTCCTGCCAGGGAACATTCCCTTAGTTGCTGCTTGCAGAGGAGAGGCTGGTGGGCGAAGGGTTAACAGACGTACTCACAGGAAGCCCTGGAGCTCCCTGTGCATCTCTTGGTGGGTCATTGCAATGGAAAAATAAACAACTCAGGAAGTCAGGTATTTCCATAGCATCCCAGAGCAGCACTCTAGGGTGAACAGTATCCTGTCCCTGGTGGAGCCAGATGCTCTGGAGGAGGATACAAGCATCCCTGCTGAGCACAATTACGGGATGTGAGGAAGGATAGCTCAGTGGGCAGGGCACGTTTTAGGGCCTTGTAATCAATATGCTGCTTTGCCCCAGACCTGGGTTGGGTAAATCTGCCCCTTCATGTCCTGGATGAGCAGCCATCCCTAAGTTCAGTGTGTCAGCTCACCAGCCATGGCTTTTCCAGCTGCCTCCCTGGGCATGCCTGGGAGTGTTCCCATAAATCATGTTACGGCATGTGTGCCAGGGCCACATCTCCTCCCGGAGGAGAAATACATTAAGATTTCTGAGGAGCTGGAGAAACTGCTGCCGGGGTAGGTAGATGAAAATCTTCACCTCTTCTAAAGCACCTTGGACCAGAATTTTGTAGGATAAATTCCATGAGAACTAGACACACAGCTAAGTTTTAGACCTTCCAGGGGCCTCCTCCAGTGTGTTTTCTATGAGGCTGAGCACACTGAAATGTAGAAACTGTTGTCTCATATTAAAAATGTGTTCAGGGTTACCCGCTGACAGAAACTGACAAGGTTAGATCCCAAATTAAGCTGATTAGTAGCTGTTTGTTTAATGAGCTCTGCAGCACTATGGTCACCAGAAGGGTTGGTCGTGTCCACTGTGTGTGATAATGGGGGTTGTGTGTGCACAGGAGCATCTTCTTAGAGCCCAGCTCTCCCAAGTGATATCTGGATGACACAAGGAGTTGTCTCCCCCAGCAGCAGCAGCCAAGGAAAGGTTTTCAGGCAGAGCCAACATGTAGGCCTGTACATGGGCACAGTTCCTTTCTAAAAGTCTGTTCCCACGTGGGAACCTGGTGTGTATTGAGTTGTTTGGAAAATCTTTGGGTAGAAAGAAAACAAGGGACCAAGCTTTTCTTAAAGCCTTGTCAAACAAGCTGGCTGTGAGCCCTTGTGAATGTGGAATGGGGCTGTTCTGTAGACTGGATCCACAATAAATGGCATTAAAATACCCCATTTATATGTGCCATGCATGTCAGTGCTGGGTTTTTTTTAATCCTCAAGATCCATGAAATCCTTTCATAAAGATCCCTGCAAATTTCTGCTCAGAAATGAAGTTCAAAACCCCGCCATGCTCAAGAATTCAGTTTGTGTTGAGTATAAAATCATGGAAATCTATCTTGAATGGATCACAACTGAACATTGTCCCTACAGCACACACACCATTTATCCCTTCCTTTGTAGTGTTCAGGGCCTGTGGTTTTGGAACCAGGGAACAGGACTTGCTGTATCTTACCCTGCCTTATTTGTTGCAGACTGCATTTTGTATGCAAGGAAACAACAGGAAAAATAGCCTCCAAAAGAAAGGAAGAATGAGATAGTTTCCTAAGTTGTCTTTGCCTGAGTTGGCAGCTGCTCCGTTTCATTCAGCTTTTTGTTCCCCAGTGAGTGCTGTGCGTGTGTAGCAACAATGGGGTGATGCAGTTACACCGCAGGCTCATGGCTGAGTTCCGTCACATCCATTCATAAATCCGACACTCTGAGGAAGCCGGGCCCCTGAGGAATCGGCTCCACAGCCACAGGAGCTCCCAGGTCATGGGCAGTCTGCTTGGAGACTTGCCCTTGACCTCCATGGGCAGGTTGTCACAGCTTGTTTAAAACCCCCTTTTCGAACAAACCCTCGGGACGTTTGTTACATCAGGGTAAATTCCCAACTTTTCAGAGCTGCAAAGGATTACCTGTTAGACAGAGCTTGGAATCCCAAGTCACATCAAGCAGGGAGTATCATTCCAGGTGTGGCGTCTGCCCCTGGATCACCCTGCCCAGTGTTTTGGCTTTACTCTCACTTTTTCCAGTTCTAGGAATATTATTTTCTTCCCTTGCAATGAGAAATAACCGACATGAGCAACAGGAAACCAACAAACTGACTTGAAACAAGCAGTGAAACTCAATCTAGAAAGAACGCTGTTGAAAGTGCTGGAAAGGCCAAAAAATTTGCAGAGAAAAGTGTCCCATTTTTCACATGCTTAATGTTAGTCACCTTATTTATTGCATTTTTGCAATAATGGAGCAATAGCAAGTGGAGAAATTCTGGCATAGATGAGGGTTTTTTGGTCTTGTTTTGTACTTAAAATGAGATGTCCTCGTTAGACCTCATGAAATGTCCTTTGGAAGAGCAAATTGCTATTTTCTGTATTTCCAGATGGAAAAAGAGATACAGACACTTACCTGTGATTGATGCTCTTTGTTATAGTAGCAAACCCACACATTTAGGAGCGAAAATATTTCTGCTTTTAAACTATATCCATGAGATGTGAGATCACTGTGATAAAGTAGGTGGATATGATATTCCCACAGCAGCTTTCCAAGCTTTTGCTCTGGAGAACATCAGGGCACATGAAGCTCCCACTTTGGGAAGGATTACCTGTTTGTGTCAACAATGAACCATGTGCTTTGGAGAGATTTGAACTGGGACTTAAATGGGAACCAGTGGAGGAATCCAGCCTTCCATTTGTATTCAGGAGTACAGATGACACTTTCCACGTTGGAATTTATGTAAATCCCAACTCTTTTTAATGCCTGTCTGATTGCTGCTTTCTTAGATTATCCAAGCGATGCATACATGACCAGTG
Organism: Pithys albifrons albifrons; assembly: GCF_047495875.1. Lineage (NCBI taxonomy): Eukaryota > Metazoa > Chordata > Aves > Passeriformes > Thamnophilidae > Pithys > Pithys albifrons. The sequence continues at coordinate 41,115,733 of NC_092460.1, forward strand.
AACAGTATTGTCACTTCAGATATCGCCAGCATCCTTTCCATTTATCATACAAGATAAAAAAAAACCCTTTCCTGATTTCCCTTTTGCAGTTAGTTTTAAGAAAGAGAAAGAGATCGGGGGCATTAATTTGTGAATTAATTAATGTATATGTGGAAGACCAACCACCCTTTAACACACAAATGCCAGAAGGTGTTTTTAGCATTCCCAGCAAAGCACTCAGGAAAGCACCCAGGGTTTGGATCCAGCTTTCTAAATCCAGTCATAAAATTTAAGGGCATCAAAAAGTGTCCAGCTCAGTATTTTGCATTGTTTTCATACAGATATTTTGTATGCATCTATTGTTTGTATGTATATATAACAACAGCCCTACTGTTACTTTTCAGCAGTTGGTTGTAAAGGCGAGCAGAGTTGCATTTGGCTTTTGAAAGGCCTTGAGAAATGATCCACTTAGGCACTGAGTGGGATTATTCTCAGCCTGACTTTTTACTGGCTCAGGCTTTGGCTGCTGCTGGCCTTATTTATTCTGTGGGTGCTGATGCACAACCCCTCACCATATAGGTAAGATCTTGTAAAGGGCTAAACAATATTTAACGAAATATTCTAGCCTTGTTAAACAGTAGTTTTGCAGTCTTTGTTTTCTTTCTTAAATGCTGCCATAATGCATTTTCTCTGGATTCCCAAGTGAATGCCATCTTGGATGGGCAAAAGCTGGATGCTGCAAGGCTCAGACCCGTTTCCATGTACCCAGATATGTTTCCCTAAATTTAGTTTCTAGTAAACAAACATGAGGGCTCTTCCCGGGGTAACCTTTTATTATTTCTTCTCTCAGGCAAGACCCAAACTGAGATGCTAAAGGGGAATCTAAAAGTCACAGTACAAAAAGTACTGTGTCCTGAGGCACTGTGGAACAGACTAAAGCTGAGGTCATCCCCTCTGCATGGCACGGCTTCCTGCCTGGTGGAGTCAGGGAGCACCAAATGGGATCCAGGGTGCTTTGGGAAGAGCATTGCCAGCAGGTCAAGGAGGGTGATCCTGCCCATCTGTTCAGTCCTGGTGAGGCACATCTGGAGTGCTGTGTCCAGCTCTGGCTCCTCAGGACAAGAGGGACATGGAGCTTCTGGAGTGGGTCCAGCAGACGCTGCAGAGATACTGAAGGGACTGGAGCATCTCTCTTAGGAGGAAAGGCTGAGGGAGCTGGGGCTGTTCAGCCTCCAGAAGAGACACTGAGAAGGGACCTCCCCCATGTCTGTCAGTGCCTGCAGGGAGGGGGCAGAGCATGGACCAGGCTCTGCTTGGGGGTGCCCAGCAATGGCACAAGAGGAATGGGCAGGAACTGATGCCCAGGAAGTTCCATCTGGACATGGGGAAGAACTTCTTTGCTGTGCAGTGACTAAGCACTGAACAGATTGGCCAGAGAGGGTGTGGAATCTCCCTCACTGGGGATATCCCAGACCCATCTGTACACAATCCTGTGCCATGTGCTCTGGGATGGCCCTGCTGGCGCAGGAGGTGGCACCAGCTAGTCCATTGTGGTCCCTCCCAACCTGACCCGTTCCGGGATTCCCTGAAGCTGTTGCTGGCACAGGGAGTGCACAGTCAGGCAGACCTGGGTGTTACATGCACAGTGTGAATCCAGGGGTGCACTGGCATTTCATGTCCCTGCTTGGCTGTGAAATTAATCTGGTGGGTTAAATCTGGCTTAGAGTGGTTGCCACTGTGGGAGTAGGTGTAGTAAATGGACAGCCACAGTCCCCTTATGGTCTTGAAACTTTGGACAGGAAGAAAGAAATAAACGATGTGTGTGAGAAGTGGTTCACTTTCCTGTGAGAGCCCTCCACTGTTGGCATTGGAGAGGAGCGGTTTTTGTGGGGAAGGACTCTGCTCCTCAGCTGGGGTGGGAGCTGACACAGAGAGCACTGTCAACCCAAAGGGGACCATTGGGATGGGGGGCCAAGGAAGACTCAGAACTGACTGGATAAAGTCTGTGGCAGAAACTAAGCCAAGTTACTAAACCAACTATAAAATGCCTCTTCAACACTCTTCCCTTTTTTTTCTCCCTTTTTTTTTAACAATCTATCAGTCCAGTCATCATTTTGCAGGATGGGAGAGGATGTGGGTCCCAGGCTGCTCCTGGAAATTGGAGCCATCACAACTGAAAATCCCAGTTATTGACAGTGCAAAGCAAGAGCCTGTTGGTTGAGTTAAGCTGGAGTGGCTTTCCCTCATAGCTTGCCAATGAACTATAAATTAGAGTTTAAACTGAAAGCTGGGGGCCCGGTATAGGACTTACATGTTACAGAGGTGTTGAAAAGTTCAAGAAAATGAATTATGTATAACATTCTGCAGGATCTTTCCCAGTGCTTATACTTTCTGTCAAGATTGTCATGAATGGAAATTGAAATCTTCAAGTATTAGTGACTTGAATAAGTAGATCATGCCATAGAGCTGCTGATTCCTCCTTCCAGTTATTTTCACTGCCAGCAGTTCCATCACAGCCATCAGACCCCTCATCAGACACAGAAAAGCTTTTCTTTTCCTTCCAATGCATTTCAAGTGTGCTAGTAAAATCACCTAGGGATGAAAGAGTTTCAAAACTCAGCCAAAAGTTAATTGCCTTTTTCGTTCTCTACATGGTGAAGTAAAAATAAAACTATGGAATGGAAACTACCAGAACTATTTTAATCATTAAAACTACTAGACCATGTAGAAGAATGGGAAAGTTGATCCATGTGACACACAGTTAAAAAAGTTTTTTATAAAAAACAACAAAGACAATCCTAAAGGAATGGCCCAGTCCCTGGACTGCAAAACCTGGGGCCACTGCTGCAGTGCACTGTAACGTTCTTTCAGGGAAGATCTGCTGAAAACAATGCAATTCATGTCTTGTTTCTTTGATACATTTGTAAAACTTTCATTTTCTCTTGGCTGTGTGATCTAGACTAAAATGAAAGCCCACCAGTAAAATATGTACGCATACAGCAAATCCCCATGAAACTTGGAAGGGTGAAAAATAGTGTGTCATGGTAATGCCTGGATGTTTGTCCTTAGGGGTGTTTTTATATTTTTTGTATCATGTCCCTTAACTTTGGACTGACAGAAAGTTCCAGTGGTGCCCCATTCATAAAATAAAGCCACTTGCCTTATCACACTGTAACAACTGGGGTGGTAAGATAGTATAATTTAGGTTTTCTTCCTTTCACCTGTGAGATTAATATCCAAGGAGCTTTAGTATGCAAATAGCAACATTTTTTTGGAAAGCTATTTTATGCTGAATGCAGCATGCTGGTCATTTTACCTTAAGTTTATTTGTTTTAAAGAGTTTGGTGGTACTTTATTTTAAGTTCAAAACCCAAGTTTAGACCAGAGAAATAATACAGAGTGGCCTATGGATTCCCATACGAAATAACATGACAATTCCAGTCAAGGCCGCTTAATTGATTTTATGTACAAAATGAAGACATAAGAAGTGACCCATTTCTCTCTTGAGATTTTAGCCTCTTCATACATTAAATGAATCATGACATTGCCCATCAGAAGTTTGTATAGTAGTGGTGTAAATGATCGTATATAAGGGTGTTTAGGAACAGACAAAGTAGACTCCAAATGCTCAAAGCTTATGTTCCTCCTGTCACCACCCTTCCTTCCCCAGGCTTGGCTGCAAGGAAATTGCCTCATTGAGCTTTTCAGTCTGAAGCTGCTTGAAAAAAATCTGGCTTGTTTTCAGAAGGACATAATATTTTGAAATTGTGCACCACTGTGCTTTAAAAGGCGTTCTTACTAAAAAAACACATTATGAGTGTAGTCTATTAAGAGTTTCCAAACTGGTGCCTTGACCAATGAAGTGACTTTTTGCCATTGCCCTCTTACAAGTTACAATGGACCTAAAGCCTGCCAAAGCTAATAACATGGGATTTTCTTTAGCTGAGTTTCTGGTTAACTTTGCCACTTTCAGGACAAGAAATGGAAAGGATTTTGCACCAAGAAAAATTGGGTGTTCATGAGCTCGTTGCACCCATCACAAGCATCAGCTTCATCAGCAGAACAGATACTCTTCACTAAATATTTTAATAGCAGTCTTCTTCATCGCTGTGTCTAGTTTAAGTGTGGTGAATCCTTCAAATTTATTTCTGTATTTGTGCTTCACGTTTATTGTGGGATTCCTGATATACAGGGCTCCTGGATTTGTGTACCCTACTGTTTCTGAGTGTTGTATGGTATAGTTTGAAATGCAGTGGCCTCTGAGACTTGATTGTGTGGTTTTGACTTACGTATTTCTCTGCTATCTGTTTTTGCTTTATTGTCTATATGAAATTATTGCCAATAACTGTTCCTAGGGCTTGTATAATAGTCCTGCTCTCAGAGGGAAGAGCACACCCTATACCTTCACCTCCTTTGCTGCTGAAATGACTTTTCTTCTCTGGAATGTGCTCAGAGAACAAATTCTATCAGGAATAGTGTGGCCAGCAGGACCAGGACAGTGATTGTCCCCCTGTACTGGGCAGTGGTGGGGTCAGCACCAGTGTGCCCAGAAGGCTTTGGAGAGTCAGTCTGAGAGAGCTGGGGGTGTTTCACCTGGAGAAAAGGAGGCTCAGGGGAGACCTTCTCACTCTCTAGAACTCCCTGAAAGGAGGCTGTAGCCAGGTGGGGTCAGGCTCTTTCCCCCCTCAAGTAACTTAACCCTGCACAGGAAAATGGAAAAATTCTTTGCAACACTTCAGCCTCCTGCTCCGGAAGACCGCACAGATCATAAAATCATAGAATCATAGAATGGTTTGAGTTGGGAGAGATGTTAAAGATCATCTCATTCCAACCCCCTGCCATGGGCAGGGACACCTTCCACTAGCCCAGGCTGCTCTGAGCCCCATCTAACCTGGCCTTGAACACTTCCAGGGATGGGGGAGCCACAGCTCCTCTGGTCAACCTGTTGAGCTGGGACCAGTAAAATATTAATATTAGAATGTAATAAATATGGCATTAGCACTGTTTAACCCAGGTAGTTTGTACTCAGAGTGTACACAACGTGAAAATTCAAGGCTATTTTGTGTCAAGAGCAGACACTCCTTAGGGGAATACCAGACTGATGCTCTTCCAACTTTTGCTAGCCCAGTAAGGGATAAACCAGCCCTGGGTGTCTCCACTAACGCTAACACTAACACTAACTTTTTGTCTAGGACTGCCTTAAAGCTTGTCAGGAACAGATCGAGGCGGTGCTAGTGAACAGCCTTCGGCAAGTGCGGCAGCAGCAGCAGCAAAGCAACCCCTCCAAGACGGTGGATGAACTGGACCAGGCCAGCACTCCCACAGATGTGAGAGATATCAACCTGTGAGGACATCACCACACAGTGTCACACTTGCTCCCCCAGTCCAGTTTATTTTTGTTATTATTTTTAGAGTGATTTTTTTTTAATCTGCTCCCACATAGAACATATTTAAAGCTCTTTTAGGTAAAAAAAAAAACAAAACAAAACAAAACAACAAAAAAAAAGAAGAAAAAACAAAACAAAAACTTAATAATGAAAAAAAAAGCATTTGGTGCCTGTGATGTTCTACAGAAGGGAATCCCACAATATATTTGGTAATTGCAATTTGATTATGTATCAGTGATATTAAATGCTTATAAAAGCATACAAAGTAGCTAGATCAATCTAAGCCTGCATTTGTGGGAACAAGTAGAGTATACTTGTCTGTGTATTATGACCTAGTGCATACACCCCTTTTTTAGATTTAAGAAAGGAATCGTGTGTGCGAATTTATGGTTTGACTAGATTGCAAAGCAATAGAGTAAGGGGTTTAGGGCAAAGTGGGAAAAGATCCCTGAAGCAATTGAACCATTTTGAGTGCAGAAGAGATTTGCTGATCTGTCACCTCTGTTATTAGTCAGAAGTGTTTGTTGGATCTCTGTATGTTAGTTTTGTTTACTCTTGCTGTCTGTGGTAGCTGCTACCTAAGAAAGAAGATGCTTTATTTTACCAGCCAGAAGAGCAGGTGTTTTTTGGTTTTTTTTTAGTTAATTTTCTTTTCAACTTCCCTCTCTCCTCTTGACTTTTTTCCACTTGTCCTTCAGAAGTGGTTCATTCTAAACACAGCAGCATCTTTGGCATAAGGGCAATTCTGTTTACCCAGCTGTGGGCCAAGCCAAAGTTATCAAGTGTCCACATTCAGTCGGGGAAATGCATGAATTAATCCTGCCTGGTTGGCTAATCAGACCTCCTCCAACTTTTGGATTGCAAGATGTGGTGGATCATCTATGAAAAGCATTATATTCCTTTACAGTGCTAATGCTTCACATCATTTTTAACTTCTGGCAGCTTCTTAGCTTGGCCATAAAGACATTTAAATGATTCTCTGTCCTTTTTTACATAAACTCACAGTGTCAAAGAAGATCAGATTTGGTTTGATACCTCCTCTACCTTCCCATCTTCCCCCACCAACCCCACACACTTTTTCAGCATTTCATTAATTGATCCACAGTGAGCGTTTTTTGTAAACCATTTCATTCGAAAAGCACTTTGAAAATTGTTCCTAAGGGATTAAATGAGATGGTTTATGACAATTTTGCCGAGGAGATAAAAAAAACCAGGAAAAAAAAAAGGAAAACAAAAAAAAAAGGAAAAAAGAGAAAGAAGTCACAAAAACAAGGCGTATAGCTTCTTATAGTCAATATTTCCCAGTATTTGGTTAGTTGTCGTGTTGCTGGAAATACCAACACCCGCTTCAGATGACATTCCTGTCATGACATTCCAGATAAAAAAGCCTGATCATCTGTATTGTTCAGTGTCACAGAAGGATCTTAATACCACCTGCATGCTCATCTGTGGACAAGGAAAGAACATTCCTGGTGCAACAGACATGATGGTAAACACCAAGGTGTGTGACTTGGAGTTTTATTATAAAGGTGTATTCAGTGTACTTGAATTTATTTTTCCTGCTCCACCTGTAACGAAGAGGCATTTAGATGGCAAAGGAGTTGGAGCATCTTTTTTTTTTTTTTGCACAATTGTATTAACAGTTTGCAGATATCCAATATGAAGCTGTTGGTTGAAATGTTAATGTTTGCATTTTTAAGGCAAAAATCCAGAAAGAACATGCTACTTCGAAGAATATTATATGTATGGACTCAGCCGTATTTGGCTAGATGAGGGTAGAGAATGGAGTAAGAGTCTAAGGTTTTGTTGGTTTTTTTTGTTTTGGGGGTTTTTTTGGTTTTGGTTTTTTTTTTTTGCGCTGCTAAGAAGCTATGATTTGTTTCATTCTTATTCACATTAACAGTACTTAGCTGTATTGTTTCACTGAGTGTGCTGCTATTTTATAAACATTTTTATAATATATTATTTTACTGCTTAAATTTCAAATCCTGAAGTAGATGGTTAAGTGGAGATATGATGAGTTCTTTGATTTACTGGAAATGCCCTGTACAGTCGTTTTGTTCTTTTTTTTTTCTAATAGCGTGTTCATGATTACTTACTTTATTTTATTTTGCCTTCTCTTTTTTCTTTTCTTTCTTTTTCCTTCCTTCCTGATCACATCCTGCAAAGATGGTATACTTACCTCAGGTTTGCTCGACAAAACAAATGGTTCCCATTCTCACAATACCTCACACAGTGACAGTCTGGTTTTGACCCGGGGTCTGCGCTCTATCCGCACCGGGGAGGGGTTGCAAGCAGCCAAGGTGGGGCACTGGCTCCTTTTTTTTTGGTCTTTGGTATCCTTTTCATAGTGGAAAAAATGCATTGACTCTCCACAGGCTGGTCCATCTTTCCCAAAACTTCTGGTGGGCACAGCCTTGTCCTCACCTCCCGCCTTGATGTTCTGCGCTGGGAGCTCCTGGAGTTCAGCGACAGTGTCTCACCTGGAGGAGAACAGAAATAGTTGATGTTGTTGAAGCCAGACTCCTCACAGCATGTGTGGGACAGATCAGACCATTCTGTGTGCCAGAGGGTCCCAGATGGTGGCATGACGACTCAGTGTGAGCACTGGCACCATGTTCATCATGTTGGCATGGTTTGCTCCCACCTCCCACCTGCCCCATTCCCATGGGATCACAGGGGTGATCCCTGCAGTGTCACCTCGCCCAGGAAGGGGCTGAGGGCCACCACTGAGGTCAAACCCAGTTGTGCTGGAAGGAGCAGCACCATTCAGCACTCCCAGTGCCTCACGGGGTCCTGGGAGGTCTGTGCTGGCCCCAGTCCCTGTGTGGGTCCCCACCAGAGGTAGGAGTGTCCTGGGCTGCAGTAACATACTCAGCAAATATTAACCACCTGTTTACCGTATGTTGGAGTTCTGGAAAACCTAAAAACTTGAGTGTTTTCACGCTTCCAAAATAAAATTACTGCCTAGTCTTCTCTTCTAACAGATGTTAAAGGGAGCGTGCTGTTACTGCAAATGAGATGTTTTGCCCCCTGAATTGCAGAAACCTTCCAAATGATTGATTAAATGAAAGAATAATGAAAAATGTGGTGCTGATTATGCCTTCCCAGGTGCCAAAGGTTTGGCACAATTGCTAAAAGCATTTCTCTCTCAGCTTCCTATTGATGGTACTTTGATGATCTCCCCCTCCTTCCCATTACTGTAGTGTAGGAGCACCTCAAAGTGTATGGTTTTGTATTTCCAACATGCTCCTGAAAAAGAAAAATTATAAATCCCATGTTAATGTTGATGATTTGTGCTTGAGTAATTGGATGGCTCTTCATTACTCAGCAAAGCACCTGGCCACTGGATTTTTTCCACTATGTTTATTACCATGTTCTCATGTACCTCAGAAATCACTCTCAGTTGCACAGTTTCTGTTCTCAAACTTTTTTGGGTTTTTTTTTGTTTTGTTTTTTTGGGTTTTTTGGGGTTTTTTTTGCTTTATTGAGTGTGATGCCATATCAAGTCAATGTTATTCTCTCACAAATGTGCTCTTTAAGAGATGTGGATGTTTATGTGGTCAGGGGGTGCTAGAAAGTGTGGTAGTAGGCATCAGTGGAAACAAAAAGTATTTAGAAAGTACACAAGGTTGTTTTCAATGGGTAAGACTCTGATAAGGTGTAGTCTTGATTACCTTTTAAAGGGTCTTTGTTCAGTGTTGTCATTTTTATTAATAACCTGTTGTTTTGACTAGTTTTAAAGATGGTTCTAAGAAAAGTGTTCTGATGGGATTAGGTATGCTGTATGGACAATAAACTCACCTTGACCTACATTTGCTTGCCTTGCTTTTTATTCATGCCCTGAATTTGGCTGGATCACTCACTTCATCATCATGGTTTTTCCTTGGTGTGATGGTGCAAAAGGTTTGATTCTAATGCCTCTGATCTGGATAGGTGGGTGCTAACAGGCATATAATTTGTGCACTGTTGAATGTCACAGTCACAGAATAACCTGTCCTGCCTCCTGGATAGGCAAATCATGGCATATTCCTCTTTGGAAACAAACCCCTGAGATTTAAGAAGCACAAAGTCCTAAAAGGTAGGTAAGTTGCAGGATCAAAACATTTTGTGGGGATTAAATGGAGCTGGTGAAAAGTTGTAATAAGTACATGGAGTGCACATTTTTGCAGCTGATTGAAATATGATTTAAATCTCCACTCGGTTAAAAGTTAGGTGGTTTTTCTTTCTGTAAACTTCGGGCAAACAGTAAAAGGAGTGGGATTTCTGGTGAAGGCAGATATGAACAAATAGAAAAAAATAGATGTAAATATGAATTAAATATGAAATAGGAATGAATTATAAATGAATAGGAAACATGAATTAAATCAGAAGGCTGTGATTTGGGAGGTACAGATCTTTCTAGAAAATAATCACATAACTTTGGGACCTGTGACTTTAGGCAAAGACTCTGAAGATTTCCTTGCCTGTGAGCCTCATATTTCCCAGGTTGTTTGCACCAAAGGTAGACATTCTAAAACATCAAGAGCCCTTGTGTTTCTGGCCAGCATTTGACAACATGACCACCAATTTCTGGCATTTCATAGGGACAACTTGGAGCATTTGAAGAGCTGGAACTTGTGAAAGCTCTTACACCTTCCTTTTGTGGTTTAAGGTTCAAAGGAGTCTAATTTTAGGTTAATTTCCAGCCTAATTTCAGGTTTTAGGGGATTAATTCCTTTCCCAATACATTGTCACCAGTACTGAAACTGCATGGATGTGCTCTGTACCTTCATGTTTTAAAAGAGGTTTTACTAAATCTAGATTGAGAAGGAAGGAGATGCTCTGTTGTCATTAAATGTATATTTTCAGAATTGGGACACAGAAGCTGAAATTGAAATTAATTGGACAACAGCCTGTCCCCTTCCTTTGAAGAGAGCTGGCTGGATGCTGAGAAGCCACAGATAATAGGGTTAAGTTTCACAGTTACATGGCCTGTGAAACCATTTTGTATTGTCATCTTCTTACCATCTGCAAACAGTTTCTTCCCATCATGATCCTACACTTCATGTAAGGACAGCCTGAGGATATTAAGAAGGGACAACACAGAAAAACTATGATTAAAACAACTGGGTGGGCCCATGCTGGACTGAATCCTGTGTTTAGGAAAAATTGTAAGGCAAAGGTAAGAAAGCTTTAGCACTGAGATTCCAGAAAAAAACAAACCAATGACACAATTGCTTGGTGTTTCCAATGTCAGAATGCAAGTTAGATAATGTTTTATTTTACATTCCCCCAAATCTTTCTGTAGGGGAAAGAAATGCAGGGAATTTTCCTTTGTGTTTCAATGCAGTAAACCTGAATGCTTCCAGGAGTGTTTTCAAACTCTTCTACTGCAATTGCTGTCGTTTTTTTTTTTAAATTTGTCCAGGAACTATGCAGTCACTCTTTATTCTGTGCTGCCCTAAAAAGCAAAATTCCCATCAAATCTCATGCAACCAGCACAAGCAGAATGAAATTCTTTCCCTGCTAGAAGACAGTGGGAGCTCTTTAACAGGTCTAGTAATTTTCCCACCAATTCCAGCTCGTTCATGCCTCATACTGTAAAAATATTAGTCATCCGAAGAAATGTAAGGCTGATGGAAAGGCAGGTAGAAAAAGTTTATTTTAATTTTTCCTGGGGAAGAAAAAGGCCAGGAAATCACAGGGCTTTGCAGCTCTGTTGCTGGTACACTTTCTCAGCCTTCTGCAGCCCCTTGCAGGTATAAACAACATTAGTTGCATTCAAGTGTTAGAGAATTTTGGTAGAGTCTTCTCTGTGTTGTTTACAAGTCAAAGCTGGAAGGGAAGGGAAACAGGCTATGCTCTACTTCTTTACCCCACCCAGCTTGCTGAATCTTCCCTCCCAATTAAGGGAAAGTTTATTTTCAAAGCACTTTGGGGATCTCTTTAGATCTTTGGAGAAAGCTAATTGCACCATGTTTGCTTTGTACCTACTTGAAATATTAAAAGCAAACCAAACACTCTTTTGCTCTTCTAAATATGATGATATCTCTTAGGAGGAAAGGCTGAGGGAGCTGGGGCTGTTCAGCCTCCAGAAGAGACTCTGAGAGGGGACCTCCCCCATGTCTGTGTGTGGAGGGAAGGGATAGAACATGGACCAGGCTCTGCTCTGGGGTGCCCAGCAATGGCACAAGAGGAACAGGCAGGAACTGATGCCCAGCAAGTTCCATCTGGACATGAGGAAGAACTTTGCTGTGCAGTGACCAAGCACTGAACAGATTGCCCAGAGAGGGTGTGGAGTCTCCTCACCTGGGATATTCCAGACCCATCTGGATGTAATTCTGTGCCACGTGCTCTGGGATGGCCCTGCTGGAGCAGGGAGGTGGCACCCGATGCCCCACTATGTTCCCTCCCAACTTGACCCATCCTGGCATTCTGGGATTGTGATTCTATTTAAAAGGGTTCTCAAAGGTGATTTGCATTCCAGCTGTGTGCAGCCTTAGGGGCACAGGTGCCATAGTATTCTGACACCAAAAAGTGTGGCAGCTGGTGTTACTGCTGCTGCTTCCAGGAGTGAAAATTATGGGAGTCTTAGTGAAGACATCAGGGAGAATGTGAGGCCACACAGGTGGCTTCAGGTGTGCAGTGGGGAACAGCATCTCCCACTGATGAACACATTAAATCAAGACCTGTTAGGATTACAAATTAAGGTGAGTAAAGCTGAGGTATTGACACTTAAGTTCAAAAAGCCACTGAGGCTGCTCTGAGTTTTGCTGCAACCTGATAGATAGAAAGGAGCTGATGCAAAGAGGAAAAAAATAAAAAGTGAAAATGTTTGCCTTAAATGCCTGTCCTTCTGTGGAAATGATGGGGTGATAGCTTGGTCTTACTATTGAGCTTCCTCTAAAAGTAAACTGGGATGTTATTTGAGCTCTTCCAAAATGTAACATGCAGAAACTACAAGAATTAGGACAGAGCAGGGAAGGAGAGAGAGAGAGAGAGAGAGAGAGAGAGAGAAAGGTCAGCAGACTGGCTGCATTTGCCTCCTCAGATTACTTGGTAATGCTTCTTAGAGCAAATGCTCTGCTTCATCTGACAAGGGACTCACAAGCATGGCTGAAGAGAAACAGATTGACCTTTCTGATGAGGAGGGAGCTCTGAATGGGACATAACCAGCTGGAGGATGAGAAATGAAAATAGCACTGTTACACAGCACACTCCAACAAAAATTCCTCTCAATTTTTCAACTTTCTCAAATTTTCTCTGAGATCTCATTGCAGGGACAGCTTCCTCAGGAGGGGCAGTGGAGGGGCAGGCACTAACCTCTACTCTGTGGTGACAGGACCCAAGGGAACAGCTGGAGTTGTGTCAGGGGAGGGTTAGGGTGGATATTGGGAAAATGTTCTTCCCCCAGAGGATGGTGGGCACCGAACAGGATATCCAGGGCAGTGGGCACAGCACCAAGGCTGACAGAGCTCAAGGAGTGTTTGCACAACACTCCCAGGGGCATTATGGGCTTGTTGGGGTGTCCTGTGTAGGGCCAGGAGTTGGACTTCCACGATCCTTGTCCCTTCCAACTCAGGATACACCATGATTCTATGATTCTAAGTTCAACTTCTTTGCTTCTTTGATCAGCTTTTTATTTCAGTTTCTTTGCATTTGCTTCTTACCCACAACAAAGACCTTTCTGGAGTGCCCCAATGGATTGTTTAACCTCCCAAAATAAGGTATGGAGGCTCTAGCGATTTGCAGCAGGAGTGCCTGAGACGCGGGCGTGTTCCTCCTTAATGTTCAGCAGCACCGGAGCCAGAGGTGGAACAGGATCCTTGGGAAAAGCGAATCCCATAAAACGGGAAGGTGCAGAGCGCAGGATGGCCGCGAGGTGGCGATACTGCCCCGCCCACAGCTCCCGCTGGACCTTCCCGGGAATTGCAGCTCGGGAAAGGAGCATCCTCCCCAAGAAAGCCTCCGAGAGCTCACCTGAGCCCCGCCACGCTCCCGCTCTGCTCCCTGCGTCACACTGAAATCCCTCATAAAAACATTTAAAAGCTTCCCCGAAGTTACTTTCCCATGAAAGAAACCGATGTAGTCACTGCAGAACCGCGTTCTCCAGCACGTCCGATTTGCAGGACTGTCCACAGCACAGTGTCCCTGCAGGATCTGACTGGGTTATGCATTTCTTCACCCCAGCAGGCCCTTCACACGCATATTGCACAGAGCAGGACAAATCCGGAGAGATTCAACCTGGGTTTCTGCTGGGCTGCTGTACTTGTAAGAGCAAGAAGAGAGATCAGATCCCAAATGACAAGTGGCTGCATTCCCTGATGATGTCACTTTTGTATTCCTAATTGCCAGCTGTTGTTGCATGGAGACCAGACCAGTGTTATTTAATGTCTTCATTAATGACACAGATGAAGTGCACCCTGGGGAAGTTTCCAAAGCACACCAAGCTGAGTGGTGGGACCATCCATAGGAACCTGGACAAACTTGAGAAGTACCTCATGGGAATCTCATGCGGTTTTACAAGACCAAGTGCTGGTGCTTCACATGAGTCAGGGCAACCCCCAGTACCAATCCAGGCTGGGAATGAACAGATGGAGCAGCCCTGGGGAGAAGGACTTACGGGTGCTAGTGGGTGAGAGGCTGGGCATGGCCCATCCCAGAATCCTCCCTGTGCTGGGCTGCACCCAGAGCAGCGTGGGCAGCAGGGGAGGGGGGGATTCTGCCCCTCTTCCCTGCTCTGGGAAGACCCCCCTGCAGAGCTGCCTCCAGCCCTGGGGGCCCAGCACAGGAAGGAGATGGAGCTGCGGCAGCGAGGCCAGAGGAGGGACACCAAGATGGTCAGAGGTATGGAGCAGCTCTGCTGGCAGGAAAGTCTGGGAGAGTTGGGATTGTTCAGCCTTGTCTAGGTTTGAGAGGAAAACCCAAAATGTTTACCCACAAGCGGAGGAGGGGGTTTCCTCCACAATAATGACGCCACTCTTTATCAAATTTAAGAAAAGGAACTTTAATCGGAAAATGGATACAAGAAGGATAACTGTTCTTAACTGATATATAGATAAAGATAGATAGCTAGATAGCTAGATAGCTAGATAGCTAGATAGATATGTAGGTATAGATATAACTGTAAACAGACCAGAGCAAACTGCTTCCCCAACACCAGCAGGTTTCCTCCTGGAGAAAAGTTATACTTATGGGCAGTATCAATCTCACAGCCCAGCTGGCTGCAAGGTGAGCTCCCAGTTCCTCTCCAGCGATGAGCACTCAGATGAATTCTGTCTCTCCCTCTGTGTCCGTTGTCCCAAATGAAGAAGGAAAACTGGAAGCGGAGAAATGCTACGTGTCCTGGAAAGCAGCTGCAAGTTCTCTCTCCCAGGTCGCTGCCCCAGTCGGGGCAGGCAGGCCGTGATGCTGCAAGTGGCGGTGAGATGAGCAGAGACCGGGACCCCAAACGCAGAAACCAGGAGAACAGCTGTAGCAAGGAGAAAGGAACCAGCTTACCAAGAAGCAGCAGCAGCAGCAGCAGCAACGAGGAGCAGGAGAAAACGGCTTCCCTCCTCAGCAGCACACACACCTCGCTCCTGCCAAGCTAAAAAATGGAAAAAATGTCCCCAAAAACAAAAGAGACAGCCTGCCCCCCAGTTAACCACTTGTTTTGTTAACTAATGGCATGGGCAGTTGGTGGCAGGGGAGAGAATTTACATAATAATTCCAAACTACAAGACTGGAGAAGAGAAGGCTTTGGGGTGACCTCATTGTGGCCTTGCAGTGCCTGAAGGGAGCCCACAAGGAAGATGGAGAGACTATTTCCAAGGTCAAGGGGGAATGGCTTCACAGTGACAGAGAGCAGGTTTAGATTGGATATTGGGAAGAAATTCTTCCCTGTGAGGGTGGGCAGGCCCTGGCACAGGTTGCCCAGAGAAACTGTGGCTGCCTCATCCCTGGAAGTGTCCAAGGCCAGGCTGGATGGGGCTCTGAGCAACCTGGGCTAGTGGAAGGTGTCCCTGTCCATGGCAGGGGGTTGGAATGAGATGATCTTTAAGGTCCCTTCCAACTCAGGCTACTCTATGCTTCTATGATTCTATCATAACTCATTCTGGATTTATGATACTGTCTGATGCTCATGATATGACATCCATATGATGATGCACTTACTTGATGGTCAACATTACTGAAATTTAAAATTTCTATTAGAAAAAAAGATCCTCATTCAAAAATGTTTCATTTCCAGCTTCACAAAAGCTTTTCCTCTCTAGGATGACTTCCTCAAAATCCTGCTGCTCATCTGGTGAGCTTCTGTGCTCAGGGTAGCAAGTTGTGTTTTATAAAAGTTTTAATGGTTCAATTAAAAAAAAGAGACTCATGAACACAGACTGATGTGATCTGCTGCTGCAAATCAGAAAAATTTCTGCAGAGGAAGAAATGAAAAATAAGAGTGTTAATTCTTAGGAAAATAAGTGCACATGCTATGAAGGTGAAGAAGATGGGAGAAAAGGTAAGAAGACTAGATGGAAAAAGGAAAGCTGAGCTAGTAGCCAAGGCACGAGGCTAAAAGTCAGAAGCTACAGGCTTTGCTTGCTGTTCTCTCACAAACCTGAACTGTGCAACTTCAGACTTTAAAACTTTGCCTGAAGGGCTGTCACTTCTGCAAATGGAGCTGCATCAACACATGCTCTTATAAGAATATAGATGCTGACAATGTTGGCTCATGCTTGATTCTTGTCCTTCTCAAACATGCTCAGGACACAGCTGGGGTCTTCTCATCGTAGCAAAACATGGTTGTTTTTATTGGTGATACAACAGAAATAGGTTAGAGCTGAGTCACTTGGCACTGGCTCGTTTATAGAGGCAAAACAAGTCACTGGTCTCACCCCTTGAAAATGTCAGTCCTGAAATCTGTGCAGGAAAAGTGCTGCAGAAATACAAGGCTAATTCCACACTGCCAAAGGCAGATAAAAAGGGAATGAAACAGACCCACTGTTGCATTAAATATTTGATTTAGCACCTGTTTCAAACTGCTATAGAATGAAACAAATTATGTTTTAGTCTTCATTAGAACGTGTTTAGTGTTAAAGCACAAACCAGGTGCAAAGTTAGGTCAGACGTCTGGGCAACCCAGAAGAATTTCTGATTTTTAGATAGCATTTATTTCATCTGGTTGTGAAATCCAAAAGGAAATACACTCAGCTATCTGACCAACTAACATTTTGGTTAGTTATGTTGTCTGTAATCCATAAAACTTCAGCTTTCTAAGGGTAAAAGGATGGTTTCCAGCCACTTCTTGTGTTACTTTGTCTGTTTTACCAGCAGTAGTTTCTAGGTTGCCCAGAGAAGCTGTGGCTGCCCCATCGCTGGAAGTGTCCAAGGCCAGGTTGGATGGGGCTCTGAGCAACCTGGGATAGTGGAAGATGTCCCTGCACTTGGCAGGGGGGACAGCAATAAGATGGTCTTTTGGGTCCTTTCCAACCCAAACCATTCTGTGATTCTGTGAGTTCTGTAGCACAAGGCCAGTGTGGTCCCAGCAGGCTACGGATGCTCACACCACACATAGCTTTGTCTAGTACCTTGCTGGTCTGAAACTGTTCCTTTGAACTGGCTCTCCTTTGCTGATGGGGTGTGATTTGGCTCCTTACACTTTTAATTGACTTTTAATTGTAAGTAATGTAATTTATCCATTTATATATAGATATCAATGCATTGATACCACTCACCAAAGCCCTGTTTCCAATTAGAATTCTCAGCTGAGTTGATGTAACCAGACTGAGCATCACCAGGTACTCTGTGTTCTGCAAAGTGCAAAACTCACTCAGTCCTCTGGTGTTGGTGTTGAGTCTATTCAGTGCAGGCAGCTCGGGGTGCAGCTGCAGGAGGGCAAGTGTCACCACTAGGGTGGCTCCTGGATCCAGAGTGTCACTGTCAGGTGGCTCTTGGACCCCAAGTGTCACTGCCAGGGTGGCTCCTGGACCCAGAGTGTCACCACCAGGGTGGGTCCTGGACCCACAGTGTCACTGCCAAGGCGGCTCCTGGATCAAGTGTCACAATCAGAGTGACTCCTGGAACCAGAATGTCACCATCAGAGTGGCTCCTGGACCCAGAATGTCACCACCAGAGTGGCTCCTGGACCCAGAGTGTCACTGCCAGGTGCTCCTGGACCCAGAGTGTCACTACCAGAGTGGTTCCTGGATCCAGAGTGGCTCCTGGACCCAGAGTGTCACCATCAGAGTGGCTCCTGGATCAAGAGTGTCACTGCCAGGTGGCTCTTGGACCCCGAGTGTCACCACCAGAGTGGCTCCTGGACCCAGAGTGTCACCATCAGAGTGGCTTCTGGACCCAGAGTGTCACTGCCAGGTGGCTCCTGGACGGAGGGGCAGGGAAGTTTCCTTAACACCAGAATCACGAGAAAACCATGTGAAAACCAGAGTTTTAGGGTGCGAGCCACCTGGTCACAGCTGCAAATCACAGTAACATTCCGGGTGGAGGTTAACTTTGGGTCCAGCTGCAAGCCTTACACTGCCGAGCCCTGTCCCCAGCGTGCCACACCCGCACGGCTTTTAAATATATTCTAAACGCCAACAGGGACGGGACACGGACTGTCTAAAGCGCGACAATCTTTGGGTGAGGAATTTTGTCGCGATGTCCAACCTGAGCAACCCTCGGCGCACGCTGAGGCCGCTCCCCTTCATCCCGTCGCTGGTCCCCTGGGAGCAGAGCCCGCCCCGCCCTTGCATACACCCTCCTTCCAGGGCCATGGAGAGATCGATACAATCTTTCCGAAGCCTCCTTTTCTCCCGGGAGCCACCTCCTCCTCCGTCGTGACGTAAGAGCGGGACGCGGGGCGGAGTTGTGACGTCACCGCGGGGCGCGCGGCGCCGCAGTGCGGGAAGCGGGAGCTGCGCTCACCTGTGCGTGCTCTCACCTGTGTGTGCCATCACCTGCGCTCACCTGCACTCCCCCGGCTATGGCTCGCTTCGGGCTGACCGTCGTGCGGCAGTGAGTACCTGAGAGCCGCCCCGGGCACGGGGAGCTCAGCAGCGCTCGGAGGAGGTTTGCTCTGTTGGTATAAGGGCTGTGGGCAGCAGGGGAGGGGGAGATTGTGCCCCTGTGCACTGCTGAGACCCCCCCCCTGCAGAGCTGCCTCCAGCCCTGGGGGCCCAGCACAGCAAGGACATGGAGCTGTGGCAGCGAGGCCAGAGTAGGGACACCAAGATGATCAGAGGGATGGAGCAGCTCTGCTGGCAGGAAAGGCTGGGAGAGTTGGGATTGTTCAGTCTGGAGAAGAGAAGGCTTTGGGGTGACCTCATTGTGGCCTTCCAATACCTGAAGGGAACCCACAGGGAAGATGGAGAGGGACTATTTCCAAGGGCCTGGAGTGACAGGACAAGGGGGAATGGCTTCAAACTGACAGAGAGTAGGGTTAGATTGGATATATTGGAAAGAAATTCTTCCCTGTGAAGGTTGTGAGGCCCTGGCACAGGTTGGGCAGAGAAGCTGTGGCTGCCCCATCTCTGGAAGTGTCCAAGGCCAGGCTGGATGGGACTCTGAGTGACCTGAGAAGGTGTCCGGAATTGTAACTCAGTGATCTTTAAGGTCCCTTCCAGCCTAAACTATTCTGTGATAACACAGTTTCAAAACTTGATCAGTACAACTGGAGTAATGACTTTTTTGTTGTTGTTGTTCCTTTCTGATTTTTCTCCTGTTAAGAGTTACTCTTCCCTTAAAGACCTTCAGCTGCTGACTTGGTGATGTGACCACAGCCTAATATTTTACATCAGCTAGAAAACATGAGCCTGGATTAATTTGTTGAACTTGAAATGTTCATGTGGCACTCTGGCAGGCACTTCAGAGAGGTGCCAGCTCATTCACCACGAAGGGGATAGGAGCTCATCTTAAAAGTGCTGCCCTTCTTTGGGGCCCATCTTGAGGTCCAGTTGGCCAACACATGCTTTTCATAGGAGAGCTCCATAGTCTTCCTTCACCTTCATGCTCTCCAGCACAGAGATGTAGTCATTATAGATAAATTAAACTGCATTTATGATGAATTTAAGTAATTACTTTACTTCCTTTTGTCCCAGGTGGGTTTGTCTTAGTAAATATTGATGGCATGATTTCTAGCTGAAAATGTTTTTATGTTGTTGTAAATTCTTCAGGTGCAACCTTTTGAAAAGAATCTGTGCTGCACTGTGGTTTTTACATTCAGGCTCTGCTGTGTCTTGGTGTCTAATATAAGAATATTTTTTAAAATTCACGAAGCTGATTGTGAGTTAATTTTTTGTTGTTTATAATCTCTTTCAGTGGTGAAACCAAATACAACAAAGGCAAGATATTACAAGGTTAGTATCAGTTATTCTGCAGAAAATCATGGTGAAATTCTGTAACCAACTGCTCAGATATTCTTACAGAATAATATTGTAAAAAGATTGCTTAAATGCTTGAATTGTTCAATCCGAGCTTCTTCTAGGAAGGTAGTCTTTATTAGACACATTTAAAACTAGATTTCACTCTAGTGACTGCTGGCTTAGAACTGAAAGCACTGGGCTGCCTGAATGTCTGCTGTAGGAAAATCAAGGCTCTGTACTCTGAATAAATCAACTTTATACAATGGTGAATTAAAACTCATGCTTTTAGATTTTCTTCCCTCTGTGACATTGCTGTTTACAGTTCTGGCAACATGGCTTTGTGCTCATAATAAAATGATATTCCCCTGCCTTACTTTCTTAAAAGTATCAATGATGTATCTTAAATGCCAAGCTTTCTGGGTCAAATGGTGTGTAGTAGGTTCCTCTCCAGAGTAGCAAATCAACGTAGCCTTGTGTTTTCAGTGGTCTAAGGCCTATAGCAGCATGGTTTTAAGTTTAAATTTGTCATAGGTATAGATTAATATAAATATCATTGGTAATGATCCTTCTGTCTTCCTATCTTGTATTCCTTTGTTTTGTTAAACTGAGTTTAGGGAAGACCAGAAGAGCAGTGACTTTTCCCAATGTTTGGCTTTACTGAAGGAGAAGGATTTTACTGCTTTATTGCTTGACATATTTGCTCTGTGATCTACAATTTGCATGTCTTAATATTTTATTTTGTAGGTCAAGGAGTGGATGAGCCACTCTCTGCAACTGGTTTCAGACAAGCAGATGCTGCTGGTGTATTTCTCAGTAATGTGAAGTTTACTCATGTCTTTTCAAGTGACCTCCTTCGAGCAAAGCAGGTGAGTTCTTCTTGAGGCAACAATTGCCTGAAAAATATTTGCTATTGATGATATAAAAATAATACTGTAAGAGCCAGAAGCCGTTTTGATGGGTCTGTCACTGCAGTTTGAGTTGTGTAGAACTGAAGGAAGCACCTCTGTGGATAAGGAAAGTTCAGTGAGAACAGCTCAGCTGGGAGTCAGTAAAGCCAGCTGGTTTTGCAGGATGTCATGCACTGTTGCTCCTCTGAATTTATGGAAGAAATTCTGAGGAATGCAGGCCAGTAAAGACAAGATTCAGTTTTGCTGTGAAGTCAGTACAAGGATCATTACATGTGCAGAGAGGTTGAATTTTTCTGGGGACATCACACCTCTCACCTTGATATATGGACTGTAGGTTAAATAAAGAGGAAAAAACATCAATTACTGGGTGGGATTACATGTGATTTTGTGTGCAAGATTATGAAATGCTTAAAATTAGAGAATCAGAAATTTAAAGTCAGAAATCAGTTGTTCTAGGATGGTCATGTCTCCTCTGGAAGGCCTGTCCTTAATCTCTCTTCTGTTACTCATTCTGTGGTTTCAAGGAAACATGTAGGCAATTGGAACTACCACACCATTTTTGATTGCTTGCTTTTTGGTCTGTTGTCCTGCTCTAGAAGTCTGTGAAGCCTTGGTGTAAACCAGATCAGCACCATCTGGCATGCAACTCCTTTATTTTTCTTTAAATCGTACATCATCAACATTGCTCATCAGTTTTGCAGCACAGCCCCGTGAACTCCTGTAGCAGCACAATCTGGGAATAAAACAAAAGAGACAGGGAGGGAGGAGAATAATAATTAGATATTTTCAAAATGCATAATAATAGCCTGACAAGTCACTTTAAATGTGTGAAAGGCAGTAATTATATTTTAAACATTGATAATGCTTTGTAACTTCCATAAAACTGTCTGTGCCTTAGGGGAATTGGTTTGCGTTTTTTTCCTTATATTAGAGACAGATTTTTCCATGGGAAACCATGTGCACTCTCACAATGTAGAAGACAGACTTGAGTTTTTCCTTTGCACAAAGGAAATGTGTTTTGCCATTTGTTTGACAAGCTCTCCAGACCTGGTGAAAGCTTTTCCAGAGATGTGTTAAGCTGTAGTTTCCATGTGGTTGGAGCTCCCTTTCTTGGCAGCTACAAATCTCTGAAGTGTCTGTTACTACACTGTCACTTGATGGCTTAAGTATGAGAGGAATGTACAAATTCTGTTGAAAAAGAGGAAATTCCAGCATATAATCATACAGTTAACCGTGCTGTTAATATATACAAGGAAAGGGACTTAACCCTATCTGAATTTTGGTGTATTTTGGTGTTATTCTGTGATGGAAATTTAAAGTTACAACATAAAACTTCTCCTAATAAATGTGTTAAATCGATCATAAAACCTTGATGGTACAACAAGGCTGCTTATTCTTTGCAAGAATCCAAGGAACCTTTTCAGAATGAGATACTTGAATGTCAGTTCAGTTGGGTGTGGATGTTTGCACAAAACTGTCAGCAGATGTTGCCAGTCCAAAGTTAATGTGAGTCCAGTACAGCCTTCACACTCTGGTGCATGTAAGAACAGGGGCAGGTTGACCATCCATTAGTTCCCAGTTTAAGAAAGCCAAGGAGCTACCAGAGAGGGTCCAGTGGAGGCCAGAAAGATGATAGGGGGTCTGGAGTGTCTCTCTTATCAGGAGAGACTGAATGAGCTGGGCCTGGTTAGTCTGGAGAAGACAAGACTGAGAGGGGATTTCATAAATGCATATAAATATCTCAAAGGTGGGTACCAAATGATGGTTCCAGGCTCTTTTCAGCAGTGCCCAGTGACAGGACAAGGAGTAATGGCCATCAGAATAAACACCAGAAGAATTTTCACCTCAACATGACAAAGAACTTCTGAGCACTGTAACAGCTGCCCAGAGAGGTTGTGGGTTCTCCCACCCTGGAAACATTCCAAACCCACTTGGACATGGTCCTGTGTCACCTGCTCCAGGTAACCCTGCTTTGGCAGGAGGTTGAACTGGATCATCTCCAGAGGGCCCTTCCAACCCTATTGATTCTGGGATTGGCTGTGGCAGCCAGACAGATGTCAGACAGATGTTTTTTGCAGTCTGATTAACTGAACAGTTTTTGGGAACATACAGCTTGTGAATCTGTCTCATGTACTACATGGAAAGAGTGTGTGGACATGATGACTTTGTGAGCAGTGTTACACTCAAGATGGGGCTTTTTTCTCAGTAAATCCTCCTGCCCACCTTTCATAGGTGCTAAGTGTGTCCAGTTGTTCTGGACTTGGAATTGTGAAGGAACTACCTGCAGCTTTTCCTCATCTAGGCCATATATCCAATTCTGACAGGCTGGTGACTGGAAAACCTTTTATTTTTTTGGTTTGGGTGGTTGGATTACCACAAATATGATTCACCTTGGCTGTGGTGGTGTAAGGTGGTCTGTGTTCTATGCCACTGATGTGACTGTTTATTCACTTTTTAGACTGCTGCTGCAATTCTAGGGAAAAATAAGTTTTGCAGAGATTTGGAAATCAAGTATGATGCAAGACTGCGAGAGAGAGTAAGTGCCAGAAGAATTTGTTTTAATATCAAATATTGAACAATTTGAAAATGTAACTTCCTGTAGATGGATATCTTGGCTTTTTAATGGTAGATTTAACAGTGGAAAGCACTACTTGCTGTGTTTTTAATCACTGAAAACTGAACTCTTCCCATCAGGGACAATAAATTGTTTGCAGAATTGTGAAGCAAAGCCAAAATTTAGTGATGAGTGTTGTAACGGTGATGCTTTAATGGTTTAAATAAGGTAATATTTCTTGTTTAAGGAGCAACACATGACTGTAGCATTTCCTATTTGAATCTTTTTTCTCTCAGGAATTCCAACTCTTCTCCTGAAATCAGCAAGTTAAAGGTTCCCAAACTTCTTTAGTTGCTTTACCACCTGACTTTTCAGAAAAAGACTTAAGGCTCATGATACCAGATTTTAGAAAGACTAATCTTTTGTCTGTGTACCAGTTTTTGATGGTGTTTGTATGGATGTGTGGAAGTGCCAATACAGTATGTGTAGGTCACAGATTTTAAGTCACTACTCAGGATAACAGGAATTAAGTGAATTGCACAAAAAGAAGCAAAGTCCTTTAAAAGCACATGTCATTGGCCCTTTTAAGAAAGTTTTATTCTTTCATGCCTTGCTTTCATGAGAGAAGTCTGGAAAAATCTGTAGGATTAGGATTTCATTTCCAGCAGCTTCAGAGCACTTATTTCTTCATGTCTTTCTTAGTGTTCTTAAACTGCTGCTATTATATAAAGGTGCCTCCTCCACTAATACTGGGATACTATGTGAAAGATGGTTAAACCTGCATGTTACACTTGAGATTCCAAGAAGACAAAGCTGTTTGCATTGGAAGGGGCACAGGAGACTTGGCCCATCTTGCCAACTCCCCATTTTGTACCTTGTCCTTTACAGAAATATGGTGTTGCTGAAGGAAGGCCTTTGGCTGACCTCAAGGCTATGGCAAAGGATGCTGGAGAGCAATGTCCTTCATTCACACCTGCTGGAGGAGAAACACTGGACCAAGTATGGTATTTATTTATTGATTTATTTGTGCCCTCCTTTCTAGGCTGTTTTATCAGTGCAATTGCAGCTTGTGCTACTTAGGAACTCACTGAGAGCTCAGCCCAAGTAGAGGTAGTTGTTTTCTAAGCTAAAAACACTGCTTGGCCTGCTAAGGAGTGGCTGCCAAGCAGGAAATGTCTTTGTAACTAAAATACTGATTTTGAGATTGACTCCTTGAGAAGGAGGATTTGCAGGAGGATCGTGGCAATTACTCAGCCTCAAGGGCAGAGGAGTTTGTACAGCATTCAGTAACTTACCATTCACTTCTGAGCTTTGTCTGTCATAAATATTTGTCTTTTAACTGAAAGAAAGAATTGTAGCTCAGGTTTCTGAAAGCCAAAATCTCTTGGTTTGTTCACAACGATCCCTTCATTCTTCCCAATGTCCCCTTCTGGTGTTTCCCTTCAGGTGAGAGAACGTGCAAGGGATTTTTTTGAATTCCTGTGCCAGCTGGCTGTTGGGTTGGAACAGAAGGAGCCAGTCTTGCCTGGTGCATCCAGCAGAAGCTCAGGAACATCCAAAGAACAGTTTGTTTTCCCTTGGACAGACCACTGTGGCGAAGCAGAACCAAGTTCTGAGGGCGCCGGATGTTCCAAAACACTGGATGCCAATATATTGGTGGTGAGTCATGGAGCTTACATGAGGAACTGGATTGGTTATTTTGTGTCAGACCTCAACTGTACTTTGCCAGCAAATTTAACCAAGTCCCAGCTGTCTTCTGTCAGTCCCAACACAGGAGTCAGTCATTTTGTTGTAAAACTTGAGAATGGAAACCTGTCAAAACCTGAGATCACCTGTGTTTGTCTTAACCAAGACTCTCACTTGGTGGATGTGGGAGCTGAAGGTGTGGCTTCAAAAGTGTTTTAGCAACTTCTGCAGGGGAAATTTGGTTTAGATCACCAGCTTGCAAAGCATGGGAAAGATATCTGTAGTAATTGCTGAGATGGACTGGAATTGCTGACATTAAACTGCAAAACTGAAGGCATGCAAGTGCTTACCATCCTAAAACCCCACAATCTGCATGGTCCTAGTGCCTTGAGTTGGCAGTAGCAAAATAAAACAAATATTCTTTGTGAACAGAAACAGCCACTTGCATATCTGCTGCTCCAGCACATATTTTGAAAAACTCCTTTGCTTTACTCCATAATTATTTTCGTAACCTCCATGTAAAAGTGTTGGGGAGGGGAGAGGAGTGGTACCTCAGAGATGAGCTATACTGTAATCTTCTTTTATTACAAAATGCTATATTGTAATATCAAACATACATGTTGTCTTAAAATAAAATTTTGAATGCAATAGTATAACCTAAAAAAGGAGCACTGCCTGTTGGGAAGGGTTTGGTGCCGAGTCAGGGCATGTGGCTCTGACACTAAACAGCTTTGAGACTCTGGGAAAGTCTCTTTCCCATTTGTAAAGTGGGAATTATGATATACCTACCTCGCCAGGAGTATTTCCTAAGGAATTGTTCAGGTTGTTGACATCTCTGTTGAAGAGCACTGTACACAAGCATAAAGTATTTATTTTTTGCCGTAAGCAGGAAAAGAAACCTCATGTGCACAGGGTTGAAATAATGGTCTCTCTTCTGAAAAGGAACTTTATCAATAGGGGGAGTTGTACCCATAATCCTTCTGTCAGTTCAGTCATACACTTGATTCTATGAATATTTTTGCCTAGAACTAGGCAGGTTTGATTGCTTGGTGATTGATTGTGTTAATACTGCATTCTCTCTCATCTGGGATGTTTGTAGTGTTACTGTGTAAGCTTATGTGGTTTGTGTTATTTATAATATCCACCTATTTTTTCTTCATTGCATATTTTAACCCTGTTTAAAAAAAAAAATTAAAGGCTCCTGAATAGAACTTCAATTTTTTCTGTATTTCTTTTGAGGTAAAAATCTCTCTTAATATTACTCTATGAAGCTTTGCAGATCACACAACTTCCTTTGTTTTTTTTCTGTTAAACCCCAGGCTGACCTTTTACTGTGAAAAAGACTTTCAGGGCTGATGCTTCAGTGCTGTCCTGACTCTTCACCTGGAAGAAGCGCTGATGTATAAATGTTAAGGACATACATAAATTGCTTTGGACTGTATAAAATTAACTGTTTGACTGACGTCTTGGTGTTTTGTAATTTTAAGAAATATCCAGTTCTCTGGGCTGTTTGTCCACCACTAACACTGCTGAAATGTAGAGGACGGAGTGGGAAGTGTTCAGTCTTGTGGTGAATGGAAGTGGGATTTCAGGGTTGTGGAAATGAACATAAGGCTTTGTACCAAGCAGGGCTTGTTTGTCCAGCAAATAACCATGAAACCATCTGCTGCTGTGTCTGAAAATTAGTCCATAGAGAGTAAAGTGTGTTTTTGAGAGATGGGGTGGCTGCCTCATCCCTGGAAGTGTCCAAGGCCCGGTTGGATAGAGCTCTGAGCAACCTGGCCCAGTGGAAGGTGCCCTTGAGTTGGTAAAGTTAAACTGGAGTTTTATCCTGCACTTTCTACATTGTTAGGTTAAACTTGGTGCTTTCTGCTCAGCCTCCTTGCTTTTATTCAGAGAAAAGCTGCTTCATTATGGCTCCTCTTTCCATTAATGTCCAGGTGTATTTGGGCAAAGTTTTATGACTAGGGATTTTCCAGCAAACATGAAATCTTCATTATACAGACTCCTGTGAAACTATGATTTCTGAACAACATAAAACCAAGCTGTGGTATTTCTTAAAATGCTTAGAAAAATGTTTCTGCTGGGAAAGCCATCCAACTGGAAAAATCCTTGGTAGCCAACCATTATTGGCATTATTGGCATGATTGCCACCCAAATCAAAAGTACAGAGATGACAGTGGCAGCTTGAGGAACTGCTCAAAACTGGTCTGAAAGTGTCCATAGCTGCTCTTTATTAAATGCTTTGCCACTGCTTGGGTAATACTCTGCTCAGAGGGATTTTTGTCTCATCCTCTATAATACACTTCACCTTTTTTAATGTATTTGTAGGTGGTTAAAATTTAGATCCATGCTAAGGAATAGGATTATGTCTGTAGGATTGTTTTCTCTAAATTATTGTTACCAAACTCTCTTGGTAACTCTTACACAGGGTAAGCAGACTGTAGGATGAAAAATACCAAAAGGTGAAGCCATTCAAGTTTTCAAAACAGTTCCTTTGTTAATGAACTAATATTTTTCAGTGAAAAAATTACGAGTCAGGATCTCCCAATTCAGACTTAGTAAAATACACTAAAATGATGCAAACAT
Organism: Pithys albifrons albifrons; assembly: GCF_047495875.1. Taxonomy (NCBI): domain Eukaryota; kingdom Metazoa; phylum Chordata; class Aves; order Passeriformes; family Thamnophilidae; genus Pithys; species Pithys albifrons. The sequence goes on from NC_092460.1 coordinate 41,143,154, forward strand.
ATCTGCCAGTGGCCAAGGGAGTACAAGCAGTCAAGCATGTTCTGCAGTTGCCCTGTTGTATTTTTGCATTATTTATCTGCACTTGGCATTGCTGGAGGCAAGATACCAGATGACCTTATAGTTACTTAACCTTTGATTTTTCAGTTTTCTCTATACATTAAAAATCACTAATTCTGGAAGCTTCTGAAGTTAATTCTAAACCGTTTTCTTTAGGTCTTTGTATAGTACTGCTTTTTTCAAGTCATTACATCTACACTGAGACTAAATCTTTCTTCTTACTTCTTTTAATCAAGTGACTCTTGTGCATTTATACAATAAATCCGTGCAATTTATTGGGATCATGGGAAAGGAGAGCTGCAGTGATAGATGGTTCTGTTAGGAATAGTAACAGAACATAAATATTTGAGGGATTACTCAGTAGTGGGCAATGGATGTTTTGTCCCTGTGATGTGCCAGCCTCTAATTAGCAGCAGGGGACAAGGCCTTAACTATATAGGGTGAATTTTCAGTAGTAGCTGCCAAGATGTGAGAGAGGCTGAGAAGGCAGATCAAGCTGTTAAACACAGCACCAGGAGGAGGAGGAGAATTTCAAGGGATAAGAGAATGTTACATTCACTTTGAACATCTTCCTGGGAAGATTGTGATGAAATAAGTGTTAGAAATGTCTCAGCTTGCTCACTTAACAGCCGGTAGTCATGTCTGGGAGAACTGATGTGTACTTGAAAATTGGTTTTGACACTGGTGAAGGTTAAAATAAAAGCTGTCTGGGCAGGCTTTTTTCATCTGAGCATCAGGAGAGGAAAATAAGATGACTGTGGAGAACACCAAAATCAAGAGGAAACTCAGTCCTCTCCTTTCTAAGCTGATGTTTTCTTTACTGAAGAGCTCAGTGATATTCTGCATCGACAAAAGTGATGCTACTAAAGTAGGGGAGTTGTGGCCTCCTTTGCTGAAGTTGTTCATGTTTAGTCAATGCTTTATCAGGCCAGGTTTGACTTGGAATAGGTGACAGGAGAGACAAAGAGGAGTTCAAAGCTCATGGGAGCTGATGTTCCTCAGTGTTGCTCCTCCACCATCATCTCCTCACAGGTGTCACCTCCAACAGCCATCAGGGGAGTGCTTTGGCAGAGAGCTCTGATACTGTCACAGTTCCCTTCCTCTAAAGCAAAGATATTTGCTCCCTTCCCACAGTTCTCTGTTGGGAATGTTTTCCAGACATAGGCCTGTCTTTGCAATAGGAGGAGTTGTGGAGGGTTTTCTTTTCCTTTTTCCCCTTCAGAACAGAATTTAGATCAGATGCGTTCTCTCTCCAAGCTTTTGGCTGCCTCAGATCCTCAGCCCATATGCCTGGACCTAAAATATGTCAGCTTTCCCCCAGATGTGCCTCTCTTTTGAGGGCTTTGGCAGTGAGCCTGAGGTTTTTGGATATATAGTGATCCCAGGCAAGTGGCAGCTGCATGGGCAGGGTGTGGGAGCTGCTCTGACATCCATGGATATGGCAAAGCTGCTGTGTGGAGGATCTGTGTGTGTGTGGTAAATCCAGAGCTGTTCAGGAAAGTCTCCTGAGCTGAGATGTCTCTGCTGCCACTTCCAGACGACTCTGGGATTCCTGGAATCCACAGACCCTGTGGATGCCTTCCCTGAATGCCAGAAGTTCCTGAGAGCACAATGAGAGGATATGGCACAGGAGGATACTGAGATAAAAAGCACAAATGCTGAGTAAGATGTTACCAGTCACCAAGGGAATGCACTTGAGGTCCAGGCAGATCCCTCGGGGGGAATAACTGGATGCAACATTCCTTCCTCCTGATGCCCAGGTGGTGGATCCGGCCGGAGCTGAACAGAGGAGGAGTGATGCAACAGACTTGTCTAATAAGTCCTGGATGTATTTTGGAATGGCTGGCTCTTGAAAAGTTAGTTTACTTAAGCTTAAAGTTGAGGTAAAATAAGAAGGTTTGATTTCAGAAGGGCAAGAACCACAAAATTAGTTTCATGAGTTCAACTACACTAAAAAATCACAGAATTAGTTTTATAACCATAGAATCACAGAATGCCCTGAGTTGGAAGGCACCCACAAGGATCATGGAAGTCCAACTCCTGGCCTTGCACAGGACACCCCAAGAATCCCACCATGTCCTTGGGAGTGTTTTCCAAACACTCCTTGAACTCAGATAGACTTGGTGCTGTGCCCACGGCCCTGGAGAGCCTGTTCAGTGCCAGATCACCCTCTGGGGGAAGAAGCTTTTCCCAATATCCAGCCTAAACCTTCCCTGACACAACTCCAGCTGTTCGCTTGGGTCCAATCACTGGTCCCCACAGAGCAGAGATCAGTGCATGCCCCTCCACTTCCCTTTTAAAGCCAAGAATTAAAGAACTTAATATGCTTGTTCAGATGAAATCACTTATCTTTATCCCAGCATTGGGAAAGCACATCTAAAATTACACATCTGTAAGCAAGTATCTTAAATAGGTCTGTCCAATTGGATGTGGAATTGTATGACTAGAGAATGGGAAATAAAGTAGTTTTAATTTGAGAAGAACAAAGTACTCTGAAAGGGTTTCACCTTAATAACATTTGGGGCTGCAAGATGAATTTTGAAGGAGAATGTAATTATAGACAAGAGAGGTAAATGAAACTTAGAATATAAACGAGTTTTTACCATAAGTAGTTCACATGAGTTTAAGTGAGTGGCTCTTTGATGAAATAACTGATGTATAGGCAAGGAGAAAATGATGGAATAGGATCTAAGTGAATTTTAATTAAATGCTAACACGATCCCACAGTGGAAACCATCAGCTCAACTGGAAAAGATAAATGTTACTTAAGGGGGAAAAAAAAGATGAAATAGGTATGCAAGCAATTATTGGGCATAGGAGTAAGTAGTAATGTCCAAGGTGAGTAAAGTCAATATTGAAGTTCCTCATGGTGTGATTTTTTTATAATGTCTTTGAATAAAAATTTAGGAATATGGAACTATTAGTTAGAAAGCATCATCAGTAACTGTGTGGGGCAGAATAGCACATAGAGGAGGAAATGGTGAATTTGAGAAGTGAAATTAAAGGCATGGCATGAAACCACCTACTGCCAGCTCAGGCTCTTCCACCTCAGGGACAGGAATTCTCTCTCTGAGCTGGAAGAAAATTGTTGGAAGCAACAGAGGAGAATAACTTGGGGTGATATTAAACTCCTTCCTAAGCATGTTGCTTACCCTGAACACTGACAGGCAGGAATGAAGGTCACTCTTGGGCAGATGAACAGTAGGAGCCCTGCATCTCATTTAAATGCTCAGAGTAAGGCTGAAGGAGGGGAGACCAAATTTCCAGGAGGATTTCAAGCTTAATAAAGCACCAAAAAAGTCATAGAAATTGAAGTTAAATTTAGTTAACTTGCTAGTGTTACTACTTCTTGAGTCTTCACAGAATCACAGAATGATTCAGCGTGGAAGGAACTGCAGTGGGGCATCTGGTGCCACCTCCGTGCTCCAGCAGTGTCATCCCAGAGCACAGGATTGAGTCCACATGGTTCTGGAATATTCCCAGTGAGGGAGACTCCACACCCTCTCTGAGCAATCTGTTCAGTGCTTGGTCACTGCACAGCAAAGAAGTTCTTCCTCATGTCCTGGTGGAACTTGCTGGGCATCAGTTCGTGCCCATTTCCCTTGTGTCATTGCTGGGCACCTCTGTGCAGAGCCTAGTCCCTGCTCTGCCCACTCCCTGCAGATATTTGTCATTTACCAAGCATCTTTTACTCCAAGATCTTGGAGCCAGGATCACAAATATTGCCCAGCAGGACTGAACTGCTAGACGAGTGCTTTTCCACTGCTTTTGCATTGCAGAATTCCCAGCAGAGGTGACAGTCTCTTCATGGTCAGTCCAGACCTACTAGGATGTTTTTCTCATCATCTTGCACAGAGATTTTATACTTGTGGTCCATGAAACACCCACAAAGCTGCCACCTGCAACACTGGAAGTCATGGGATAGGGGGACACAAAAAGTTTTGGACAGACTTGGTACCATTGGTACACTCAAGTCCTTCTGAAATGGGGGGGTTAAACAGATGATGCAGAATCCACCATTTGGAGAGAATGAAAAGTTTATTGGTGCTTTTAGAAAAGGAAATTGGAGAGAAGGAAAAGTTAATTGGTACTTTTATAAAAGGAAATAGTCTCTGTAATACATTATTATAAATATTTATAAATATTCAGCGGGATTTAAGACCCACTCAAATAAATAAATAAATATTGCCACATAAATAAGTAATGTTTTCTTACCAGCTGGTGATTGCCAGTATCTCCATTGAAGAATTAATTCTTATGACATTTTGATACAGTTGTCTGTAGTTACAAATACATACTTTTATGCAAAATCCACTGTGTATTCAGTCTTAGCTTAGGCACTAAATCCCCTGGCTACTGGTAGGATGAGCAACCTGCTTACCTTGTTGTAATATATGGATATAGAGGTGGTATAGAGATTTAATTCCACCAATACTTGTCATCAAAATGTAATATTGACAGAGCTTTTTGTGATTCAAATTGTTGTAGGTTCATTGCCTTGGAGTCCCAGAGAGCTCTGTGGGCTTCCAACAATTTATTCAAAATTCAAACTTTGCTGGTGTACTTGAAGCCCAGAGTTCTCCAGGAGCAAAAGCCAAGAAGAGTGGTATAGGAATCAAGTAAAGATATTAAAATAAAACATAAATAAAATCACACCTCTCCACTGAACAGACAGCAAGGTGAAAAGCCTTGCTATATTTTGAATAAGCAAGAAAAAACACAACTGTCCACCCTCCTGCAATTCTCCTAAATTCTTTAGAATCACTCCTTTCCTTCAGAAATTAATCAAAATCATGATGAGTTTAATAAAACAAATGAGACAGAACTCTTGGTCTCATCTTAAATCATTTGGCTTGTCCTATGCTCCTAAGAATTTACATGAATTAGGAATCACTCCATGTAGGAAAACTATTCTTGAAGCAGAATCAGGATCTATGACTTTCCTAACATAATGAATTGGATGATATAGATAAAGAAATATCATGTATATGGATATATACATTTATATATAGGGGACAAAAAAGGAGACTATTTTAATTGCTATTATCAGGATAGACACTGTGCTAAATCCAGAAAAATTCCAAGAAACGGGGGCAAAATTTTGATTTTGTTGCACTGATGTAACTCCAGTGGCTTCAGTGAATTACTTCATGAGGAAATAAAAAAGAAAAGGGCCAGAATCCAGCCTAATGCCTTTTGTATGTTGCTATGAGGACACTGAGGAGAAATGCGCCAATTTGGGTTGTTGTCAGGCTGATAAATACACTAAATAAACAGACCAGAAGAATCTGTGTCTTCACTCACCCAAAATAAAAACCTCTGCTCAAATCTCTGCCATGCTGATTTTTGAGTTGCTTGTCAATACCTTGCAATTGATTTCTGCAGAGTTGCACCAGGAATAACTTTTTCAAAGTTAACTTAGCAATAACATAAATCTAGGGAAAAAAAGTTTTATCAATTCAAGATCTCTTGATTAATAGTAATTTCACTCTTACAAGTGTAAAGCATCTGATATCTGCTCAGAACTGAAGAGAAACATGGATCTAATTAGATGGTGGTTTCCTAAATACATACCTAATTTTCATTCATTATAGTCAAATTATTAACAGTTTCACACTCACAAGGCATAAAACCATGGATTTTCCCCCCTGTGTAGTTCAGCAGAATGCAAAACAAACCATCCTGCCACACACTGGTCATTATTAGTAATCCTGGTACTTCTGTCTGGGTTGGAAAGATGGAACTAGTGATCTTTACATTATATTTCCACATTTTGATGCCAGAATTCAGTGGTTGTAGAACTGTGGTAGAGAAGCACTTGAGAGACAGTGAGACTCCCCTCTTTTTCCCCCCAAACCTCAGCTTGGATTCAGAAAGTGTCTGAAATTGCATTTTTTACCCAAAACCATTTAATCCTGTCCCATTCTCCTGCAGTTACTCCAGTTTTCCATGTGTGGTGCTCCTATGACAGCAGAGTGGTCATTTTTTGGACTCATAGGGGCAGAAAATGAGACTAAAGCTCCAACTTAAAAGCTAAAACCAGAGTGGGTTAGGTTGGAAGGGACCTTAAAGTTCATCTCATTCCATCCCCCTGCCATGGGCAGGGATATCTTCCACTAGCCCAGGTTGCTCAGAGCCCCATCCAGCCTGGCCTTGGACACTTCCAGGGATGGGCCAGCCACAGTTTCTCTGCCCAACCTGTTGCCAGGGCCTGCCCACCCTCACAGGGAGGAATTTCTTCCTAATATCCAACCTAACCCTACTCTCTGTTAGTTTGAAGCCATTCCCCCGTGTCCAGTTCCTGAACTCAGAAGGAAAGTCCTTCTTTAGCTTCCTTGTAGGCCCCTTCAGATAATGGATATATTACATATATAGTATATTTTCTATAATAGTATAACACACCAGCAGAGAGTTTGTCTACTTTGCTTGAATAGCCAGGGATGGTCCTACCAAGAGGATTCCCTGTCTGATGGAGTCTCAGATGCTCCAGGTCTCTTCCCAGTGACACCAGTAACATGAGTTACTCTGTTCATTCAAGAGATTTCTTTTTCTTTTCATTGATGCAAACTTAAGGTGATTCTGACCCTATAAGGTTTGATTTGCATTATTCTCTTCAAAAAAAGTGTCTTTCCAGACCACGGCTGGAAAAGATCAACTTGTTTTGTCAGTAAGATATCACCTCTATGTATGAAATTTGAAATTTGAGGAACTTTTCCTGATGTTCTCCCTTTGGACATTCAGACTGAGAGGGTGTTAGACAGTTCCTTTGCCTCTGGTCCTCCTTTTACAGGCCACAGTTATCTGGTGATGTAGAACCGGGGGCTTAGGTATCTCCGGGTATCCATCATCGCATGAGGGTCATCAGGGTTCACCACATCATTCTGGTTGATCCTCACGGGTTCCCTGGGCACGTGGGACCATTCTTCTTCCTGCTGCAGTGGAGATCCAAACCCAGAGGTCTTCCTCTGTGGGACCAGCACCTGGTGGGGATCCATGGGATCTGTATTGGTGCTCCGGGTGTTCCTGTGGGGCTCAGGGGTGTTGAAGCGAAACAAAGGGATCTCGTTTCTCCTGGATAAAAACTGGGAGTATGGTGGTGGATTGGTGCCAGGAAGAAAAGTTTGTTTCACTCTGCCCAAGCTCACCAGGAAGCTGTGTTTGGGCGACTGGTACACATCATAGCCATTCTCCAGCGTCCTGTGGTGGAACACACAGTCCTCTTGACTGAAGTAATGCTGAGGGGTAGAAATGGAAGCAGAGGGATTTGGTGAATTACAAGCACCAATTAAAGAGGGAGAGAGGGATGACATCTCGCTTTCTACTGTCCCAGGTCTGTCACTGAAACAACTCAGGCTACTCTGCATTGGTGAGGCCACGCTTTGAGTATTGTGTTCAGTTCTGGGCCCCTCAGTTCAGGAAAGATATTGAGGGTCTGGAACGGGTCCAGAGAGGAGCAACAAGGCTGGGGAAGGGACTGGAGCACAAGTCCTATGGGGAAAGGCTGAGGGAGCTGGGGGTGTTTAGCCTGGAGAAGAGGAGGCTCAGAGGTGACCTCATCATTGTCCATAACTACCTGAAGGGAAGTTCTAGCCAGGTGGGGGTTGGTCTCTTCTCCCGGGCACTCAGAAATAGGACAAGGGGCCATGGGCTCAAGCTCTGCCAGGGGAAATTGAAGTTGGAGATCAGAATTAAAATTCTTTCCAGAGAGAGTAATCAGGCATTGGAATGGCCTGCCCAGAGAGGTGGTGGATTCCTCATCCCTGGAGGTTTTTAAACTGAGATTGGCCGTGGCACTGAGTGCTATGTTCTGGTAAAGGGACTGGAGTTGGACCAAGGGTTGGACTTGATGACCTCGAAGGTCTTTTCCAACCCAATTGATTCTATGATTCTATTTAAAATGCAGATCTGAGATTCAAGCCCACGTTTTCAGCAAAGGTATTTTAATGGTAACACTGTTTTTTTGCAGAGGGTCCCAACCCACAACTCTGTGCTACAGCAGGAATTCTGACTGCTCCATCACTCATTTTCACAGAATCTCAGACTATTCTGAGTTGGAAGGGACCCACAAGGATAATCAAGTCCAACTCAAGTCAATGGCCCACATAGGGGATTGAACCCGTGACCTTGGCATTATTACAACCAAGTTTTAACCAACTGAGCTAATCTCGGTGATTTTGCACTCTTTTACCCAAGTAGGATCTCAAATGATTTTCTGTCAGCTCTACAACCCAAGACAATCAAAGAAGAAAGAAAAGTGTTACTTAAGTGGAGGATCCTCTCTTAAATCTGCACCCTCCAGCTGCAGCTACACAGGTTTCCCCAGCTGAGGACATGAGCACCACAGCACAGACTGGAGCTGCCCTTCAGCCTTGAGGCTTAGTAGAGGTCACTCACCGAGCCAAATATGTTTCCTGTCGTGTCCATGCATAGGTAGCGTCCACTCTTCACCCCAGTGATGATTACTGAGCCAGCACCCTCAGACCTGATCATCAGGGCACCTGATTAGGGGAACAAAGATGTCAAATCCCAGATCCAGACATGGCACCACTGCCTTACAGATCCACAGGTGCTCGGGCTGGAAGTGCCCTGTGGGAGTTCAAACCAACCTCCCACACTACCAGGGATGTTGTCCACCCTAAAGCAGGTTAGCTGTGGCTTTGGAAAGCTCTCAGGATGGAGAGCACCCCTCCAGGTGCCCTGTTCCAATGTTGCACTAACCTCCCAAAGACAACTTTTTTCCTCTGGCAGCCCCTCTGAAGTCCCAGAGCTCAGTCTGGGGACATTGCCTTTACTTCTGTCCTTGGCACTTTGTCTCCCCCATGTCTGTGGTATTTTCTCAGTTTTGCCCAGCAATGGGACAAGAAGAACTGATGCCCAGGGAGTTCCACCTGGACATGAGGAAGAACTTCTTTGCTGTGCAGTGACCCAGCACTGAACAGACTGCCCAGAGAGGGTATGGGATCTCCTCACTGGGAATATTCCAGACCCATCTGGACACAACCCTGTGCCATGTGGGATGGCCCTGCTGGAGCACGGAGGTGGCACCAGTTGCCCCACTGTAGTCCCTTCCAACCTTACTGGGGGTTTTTGCCACCCCAGGGCAGAACTTTGCAGAACTTCCCCCCAGTCTTGTGTCTCAATGGTACTGGGGTGGTCTGGCCTGTCTGGCCTTTCCCAGTTTCCCCCTTTTTAACTGCCCTTTGCATACCAGTTCTCTGCACATTCAAAATTAGTTTTGTAGTTACCAGCCCTCTACCACCCAAAACACAGATTTTAGGGATGATATCAGTTTTCCAGCACTGCTGTGGTGAGTTCCTTTGGTGATACTGTCACTGCAATGGGGCATCTCATCACCAACCTCTAACATGAGCTTCTAAAAGAAGCTGTGGGTGAAATGAAGTGAAGGATAATTTAGGTAGTTTTTCCTTGCAGAAGAAGCAAAGAACTTTGCTGAAATTCCCCAACCTCTAGATTTCTTTGGAGTGACTTTATTCGTTAAACAAAAGCAGGATTATATTTATGCATGTTTTCCATCCCATAGCTCTGCTCCTCTGCCTGCCTAAGAAGAGGGGATTTTCTACAGGCAGTGAGAAAGCACAAGTCTTACCCTCCCTCCTCTGCTCCCATGGAGATCCCTAATGAAGCCACTCACTGTAGATGGTCTGGTAAGGGTCACCATCTCCCTCCCCTGCTCCCATGGAGATCCTATGGAAGCTACTCACTGTAGATGGTCTGGTGAGGGGCACCATCGACGTAGCCGTCAGCGTTGATTTGGAGGTGGAAGCTGTTCCTCTCTGTATCTGTGTAGAGGTGCATCAGGCGATCTCCATTCCCCCACGTGGGATTCAGCAATGGAGAGGAGTTGGGAAAGGCAAGGGCAGCCTTCAGGCTGCAGAGGACCAGGAGCAGGGAGCTGCAGGGACTGCCTGGTGCCATAGATCGCTGGTCCATGGTTAGTCAGGATCTTTGTTGGATTCGCCTCCGCGCTCCTCGCTCACCCTTGTGCTGGAGTGTGGATTCTCAGATAGGTTCCCTTCTTCTCTGCAGAGACTTATAAAGGGCAGCAAAATGACATCACACAGGAAAACCTTCTCCACATCCTTGATTTTTGGCAAAGCAACATTTTAAGTGTCCCGAAACCTCAAGGGAAGGATCTCTGGCTAAGGTGTGTGGGGGAAAAAATGTAAGGTTTCTAAAGACAGCTCACAAAAGCTAATCATATGTTCAAATGTTATCTACAACCCTGTGACATCTGAAAGCTTCCCACACCCCTACTGTTGGATCCAGGAAGGGCAATCCACTGCACTTGAACTGAAGGGAATGACTCTTTGGACCTGAATTATCTTTCCTTTTTTTTTTTTTTTTTTTTTTGCGGTTGTGTTTATTCAGATTCCCACCTCCCCTCACAGTTTCCACACTGCAATTCTGATTTAGCAAACACTTCGAATACAGCTGAAATGTTGTTGAAAATGAATTAAAAGCTAGTACTGAGTTGCCCTGGGCCTCATTCATCCTTCATTAAGTTCCACACCAAGCCTGTTGGGCTGATATTTTTGTCACTGCATTTAAGCAAAGGGAACTTGATATGAGCATAACCCACTTCAAATAAACTTTTATTTCTTTTTATTTCTCCCATTCCATTTTGAGTCACCTAAATATCTCAAGTTTGGCCAAACAGCTGAAAATTATGTATAAAACACTTGAAAACTGGGTGCTTGTTCCTGCATTTCACATCTGGCTGGCAGTTTTACAGTCATACAGGGTAGTTTGGGCAGCAGTTCTGGGGGCTGAATCAAACCTGAAAATGCTTCTATCAGCACATTTTTATTTTTCCAGATACAATAGGAAAGCTTGGAAGAGCCACAAAGGGACACAGAACATCCTGAGTTGGAAACTAAAGAGTAGTAAGTGGATAGTGGTGTAAAAAATGTTCCAAGATATAAGACTTGCTTCTCAGTGGTTCTTCCAATGTTCTGTATCTTTACAAACAAATTTCCTGCTTTAAAAACCAATGGGGGTCCATTTATTGTATGAAAATTCTGTGCCAATGGGACAATGCATATGGGTGCATCACAAGAGTAACAGGTTCTAGAATGAGACTGTACTAAGGTTCCTTTCAAAAATCAATGTAAAATTGAGGAGTACTAAACAATAAATTAACAATTTTCTTCCATGAAACCCAAGGCTTTCAGTTGTAGCAGTATTAGTTTTAGTTGCTGTCTCTAGTTGGACACAGCATAAACAACTCAGTTTCATTAACAAGCAGTGCCATCAGCACATATAGGACTGATAACCCAGTGCAAAAGTGGACCCGATTTTTTTCTTATTGTTTAAAATTGGCCAAACCTTGCCAAATTCTGCTGCCACACCTGTGTAAATGCAGGGCCTTGCATCAGTGTATATTCACCTGTGTAAATGACGGCACTTTTTAGCCAAAGTGCGTAAGGGTCAGATCTCAAACTGAGTAGCCTGACAAAGCTTTTCACTGATAGACACTCCAGGCTACAGATATTTTCCTGGTTATAACATCTGAAATGCTTTCATTTAAAAGATAGCTTGAAATTAAAGGAGGGCTATTTTTTCTTCTCTTTTGTAAAGCGCTATCTCCATTCATTGCTGAAATTATTCACTCATTTTTCACTCTGGTATTAAAACAAATGTTGGTGGGATTTGTTGTTTTCTATTTGTGGTTTTCTTTCCCCCCCTTTATTTAGACTCCCATGCAAGTGTAGATATGGATTCAGGAGCAATTGCAAAAATTTTCTGCCAGAGGCACTTAGAGAGTAGTGTGTCCTCTTGGAATATTTCATGATTCTTCTGTGGATGCAGTTTTTCTGGCTGGATATTTCATATTCATCATGACATTTTTCTGAGCTTTGCAGATCTCTTTTCCTCATCTCTTGCTGTGTCTTGGTGGCAGAGAAAATGTTCTCAGATGTTTCAAAACTTTATTTAACCCCATTTAAGCACATGCAAGTTGTGAGCAGCTGTTTCTTTTTATATATTCAAAGATGCAAAGATTACTTTTACATGCTCAAATTGTTTGGCATTTTCAAAAGTTTCCCACAGGGTTAGCAAAATTCCAGACTTTCCTAAGTTCTGTTTAAGCTGCTGGGCTAAAGTGAATTTATTCAAGTGTCTGCTTGTGAGGATGATAATACAAATTTTAATTTTGCTTTTTCATAGAATTTTTCTTGGTTTTGTTTTAAACATATAAATGCCCATTGCATGGGGGGTTTGTTGTGTTTGTTTGTTTGTGGGGGGTTTTCTAGATTTTTGTGGTTTGTTTTTTGTTTGTTTTTTTTTTTTAGTTTATTTGTTGTTGTTTTTTAACAATCATTTTTTAAATTTCAGGCTGATCCCTTTATTCCTTCTGTTAGTATTTCACTTATCTTCTCCTACCCATTCACCTGTTGATGGAGTAACCAGGTGTCTGAAAGCTTCTTTACTTCAGCTATGCCCATTAGTCTAAGAGAAGTGATGACAACCTTTTTTTTACCTTCCAGTGTTATGCTGATGCATCAGTAATAATATTTCTGCGACTTTTACCACAAATGTTGATATTGCTTTTTCAGATTTCTATATTGTTCTGTGATGTTTGATGAACAGAGATAGCTTTTCTCAGTTCTCAACTGTAACTTCTGTGATGTTCAGGTTTCTCTGGTATGATCATTTAGCTGCAAATTATACCCAAAACTGTACAGAGAAGGAACACTGTACAGAGGGTTTGACATTCCCCCAATTTCACTGCTTTGTGTTCAGCCTTAGGTCATTTTTCAGTCAAAACTTGCCATATCAGATCTGTCAAACCCTCAATTCAGCAACTTGTGCTGCTGCTGCTGCTGGGAAAGTAACTGCCTTATTTCATTTTTTATCCCTTTAATCAGCTGCAGAGGACTTACAAGGCCAAGACAAGCTTTTTATTACAACAAATTTAAGACACTACAAGTGACTTGCTCTCAGTTACCTTTTGCAGACCCTTTGGAAGTGCTTTGTGTACCATCAGAAATTTGAATGTTAATAAAAAGGAGTTTTCTACTCGGTATAATGGATATATTTTCCAGCATTCTCCTATGAGCAAACCCACACGTTTCCTCCCGGAGCTGGACTACCTTTCATCACGTAGGAGCACCTGTAGCACTCTTGCTTAATAAAGTGTATTGACTTCTATTTAAACAGGTGTGTTGCTTGCCCTTTTGCAGAATTCTGTGCTGAGTGTCTGTGTTGGCCTCAGGAAGCCTCTTGCTTTGAAGGGAGTTTGGCTTGACAGCTCTGGAGCTGCCTCTGCCTTTAATAATTGTCTTTGTGTCGCATCTCTTCAAAAGGTGGCAGAAATCAGGGGTCCCTCTGCCTTCCCTTCCTAAAAATCTCTGTGGCAAGTGGCTGTGGGGCAATCACATCTTCAGGGTTGGAAGCACAAGGGTGGAGTGCCTCTCCAGGAGTTATTCTAGGAATAATGACGCACTGAGCCAATGGCATGGCCGGTGGATGCTCTGTGTGTGTGTGTGTGAGAGCACAAGCCTCTGCCACAGTCTTTACCCAGTGTTGTTAAACACATCCTGAGTGACCTTATTTGGATTTCCCATTCTTGTCACACTGCCCACGACTAAAGAAAACATCCTGGCTGAGTTCACCTACGTGACACTGATGAGGTAAGCACAGCCCACTGGGGTAGGACCGCAGAGTGGATGAGCACTTTCTGCACTGTGCTTGCTCTGTGGAACTCAAATGAAAGGCCTCATTCCTCCTCCAGCTGAAAGCCTTGGCACAGCTCCCAGGCAAAGCACAACCAGTCCCTAAAAGGTTTTGTTTTCTGAACAGAGAGTCTTTCTGTCATTTTGAGGGGTCTGAGTTTTCTTAGATATTGTGGTAGAGACAGTGATTGCAATCTGTGATGAGAGCTGCTGACACCCTCAAGTTCCAAAAATCACAGAATCAAAGAATGGCCTGGATTGGAAGGGACCTTAAAAACCATCTCTTTCCAACCCCCTGCCATGGGCAGGGACACCTTCCACTAGCCTAGTTTGCTCAGAGTCCCATAGAGCCTGGCCTTGGACACTTCCAGGGATGGGGCAGCCACAGCTTCTCTGGGCAACCTGTGCCAGGACCTCTCCACCCTCACAGGGAAGAATTTCTTTTCAATATCCAATCTAACTCTGCTCTCTGTCAGTGTGAAGCCATTCCCCCTTGTCCTGTCACCACATGCTCCTGTAAATAGTCTCTCTCCATTTTTCTTTACAAGGCTGGTGAAGGGACTGGAGCACAAGTGCTGTGGGGAGAGGCTGAGGGAACTGGGGGTGTTTAGCCTGGAGAAGAGGAGGCTCAGAGGTGACCTCATCACTGTCCATAACTACCTGAAGGGAAGTTCTAGCCAGGTGGGGGTTGGTCTCTTCTCCCAGGCACTCAGAAATAGGACAACGGGGCATGGGCTCAAGCTCTGCCAGGGGAAATTGAAGTTGGAGACCAGAAAAAAATTCTATCCAGAGAGAGTAATCAGGCATTGGAATGGCCTGCCCAGAGAGGTGGTAGATTCCCCATTCCTGGAGGTTTTTAAACTGAGATTGGCCGTGGCACTGAATGCCATGATCTGGTAAAGGGACTGGAGTTGGACCAAGAGTTGGACTTGATGATCTCAGAGGTCTTTTCCAACCCAATCAATTCTATGATTCTCTGATTCTTCTGGGCTCCCTTTGCGTACTGGAAGGCCACAAAATGCTTTTTGGTGAGGTGGCATGGAAGGGCTGAAGCTTATCTGTTTAGATTCCGAAATGTGCCCTGTGCAACATATTTTGTGTCACTGGCACACCCAGTTCTGCTGGTCTGCCTGCCCAGGGAGTGTGTCTTGCCTGAGAAAGTGTGATGTCCTTTCTTCTAGGTCCTAAGTAATCCCAGGGACACAGATTTTCCTAGTTCATCAGGTGGGACCAGTTTATCACTGTGTGGATGTGACCAAAGCTGTGTATTCTACACCCTCTATTCATTTCCCATGAACTGTTAGCAATGGACCATTTGCAGTAGCTGCCCAGGGCACACCTGACCCCTCAAGCTGTGAGCTGGGTGTGAAAGATGCCTCTGAGATAAGAGCTGTGATAACTCCCTTCCAGGAAGTCGTTAGCACCTTCACACCCCGCCTAAGGTATCATGTCTGCTAATGGGCCATCAACAATTCCAAAATACCCCATGACTCACAGAGTGAGAACACCCATTGTGTAATTCCCTGCCCTGGGGGAGGTACCAGATGGTCCCACCTGGACTTGAGGGGGATACAATCTTGGGGGGTTTGGGACTTGGGGAACCACTTGGTGGATCCAGAGGAGGACCAGAACCTTGACAGGAGGAGATCACCACTCTTGACAAGACTGCCACCATCAGCGGCACTAATAGGTTTTTCACGTCCTTTTACTTTGGACTTGGGGGAACCACGTGGGACTCAGCACAGTGACTAACAAACCCCATTGTGTTTGTGCCCCAGGGTGCTGGGTCATACTTCTGGGTTTTGCGGGTTAAAACCATTTTTAATTTGTGCTATTGCATTTATTGTAATATTTTTGTTAAATTGTAACTCTGACTTATAACCTCTCTTGTGGTGGGTTTGTTTCCCCTGCCAGTTTACCTTTAAACCAGCACACAGCTACACAGTGTCAACAAGAAAATCAGTTCAGTCATCCATCTGCTATTGTAAAACACGGCAAGGTGGCTTAAAAGCAGGTTGACTGACTGTTGTATTTGGGGGAAACTCTTCAGCTTGTGTAAGGTTTCCGATTTCCCAACACTGATATCTCAGCTCTGAGTAGCAACATCCAGGAGCCCCTTCAGACCTAAGTATTTCTCTGACTCTATGACATATGTCACTGCATTCATCAACAGCTCCCAATAAACTAATAGGATTATCTCCCCTGATTAGACAGAAAATAAGGGTTGATAATAAACTTTGTTGTAACCTACTTTTAAACTTACTCCAGTCTCTTGGGTTCAGTTGTTTCGCTCAAATTTATGTCTTTGAAGAAGAGATAAAGAAGGCTTAGGTTAAAGAAATTAAGGATAGAAAATGCAAAGAGGGAGAGGGGAATGCAGTGAAACTGTCAAAAGACAATATATGCAGACAACAGCATCAGCAGCCAAGGGCCCTTTTACTGGGGGACAGCAAGAACAGAGCATGTGACTGTTCTGGTTAGAGCTGCCTCAGTGCAACTGCAGGGGCTGCTCTTCACCTCTGAGACTTATTTTTTAGTGGGATCTCTTTGAAACTGAAGCTTGATTGGAGAAACATTTGCTCTGTAAGTTTTAAGAGTAATTTTTTAACCTGAAAACCTAAACAGGAAATGAAGAAACTTCTGACTGAATGAAGCATTGTTCTTGTAGCCAATACTTCTAATGCAAGGAACATGGAAAGATTTCCTAAGCTGCTACAAGCCCAATGTGTGATTTTGGACTCTTTTAAAGCAACGTGGAGATCAAACTTTGTAAGGGACAGGGCAAGATAACTAACAGACCCTTCATTTTTTTGACCTAAACTGTGTTAGCTCATCTTTGCTCAGGAGGTGGGTTCTGTTTGTTGAAGTGTTTCTGTGATGGGAGCACCTGGAACACATAGACAGAGATTTATTAGATTGAATGGAAATCAGGCAAAGACATGTCTTGAACTCTGCCCCTGATTTGGGTTTTCCACCACAGAATGACTTCTGAGGTGGATTTGCAGCTAAAATATTCATTCTGTGTATTCTAGGCACAACAGTTCTTCCTGTTGCTTTCTCAGCCTGTCACGTTGCTGGCAAGGAGGAACTGGAGTGGCACACTGTGCCCTGGATGCCCAGGTTCAGCAGCTGCTAGGACACTGATCCTGCACCTGGACCCTCCTGCTCTTTGGCCACTTTCACAGCTATCACAAGCTCATGTCATGACAGGGCTGGTTGAGAAATGCATTCTCTTTCCAATAAGTCAGCAAGACTGCCCTTGTCATTTTTACTGAAGTTCTGGACTGTCATCAAACTGCCCAGTTTTCCAAAAGCAAAGATTTCCTTGCTGACTACTTTGAACTTAGAATTGCAACTTCATACTTTTTTAATATTAAAAGGAATAATTCTTTATTATTCTTTCCATTATCCCTAATAATGGACCTTCTTACACAGCAGAGGCTGGTTAGTCCATCTGCCTCCCCTGAACAGGACTATGTCTCTTTGACACTGGTGTCACTTCTTGACTCTTTTGCTCCATGTTTGATGCATCCCCCAGTCTCCACTTCTGGTGAAAGAACAGGAATGAGTTCAAGTTAACACCTTCTTGACCATCTGCTGACCAACTCAACATTAACTGAGGTTGTGCAGAATGCAAACAGACATAAGAAATCTCATACAGAAGAAGTTCCACAGTCACCTAAGTGGTCTGTAGACCTGCATGTGGATTGTTATGGGAGTGTAAGAAACAAATCCTATTTGAGATTATCCTTTTCTTCTTTGAAATTTGCAAGTTTCTCTTTGAAATGTGCAAATACAATGTCTGCAGATTTGCTCAAGGTTTACAGAATGTGACAGCCATACAAGTCCCCTTTCCTACAGTTTCTTTTCAGTAGTTGTTGCCTTTGCAAAATCAGCATCATCACAGAATCATGGAATGGTTTGGGTTGGAAAGGACCTTAAAGGTCATCTTGTTCCAACTCCTGCCATGGGCAGGGACACCTTCCACTAGCCCAGGTTGCTCAGAGTCCCATCCAACCTGGCCTTGGACACTTCCAGGGATGGGGCAGCCACAGCTTCTCTGGGCAACCTGTGCCAGGGCCTCCCCACCCTCACAGGGAAGAATTTCTTCCCAATATCCAACCTAACCCTGCTCTCTGTCAGTGTGAAGCCATTCCCCCTGTGGTGCATGTAAGTTGTCCCTCACTGGATAACTAAAGTACTATCAATCCCCCTGAGTTAAACTTTGATAATTATTTTAACTGCCTTTCTTATGCATTTACTTAATTTTGCTTAATTGCCTCTTTAATGAACTAGTGTTTGTACCGCTGAGTCCTGGGCCCAGGGTTTTTCCACCCAGGAGGAAACAAACAGGCTCCAATCACCTGGAATGACTCAAGATGGATCAGTTCTCATAATAACCATTTAATAAAAAAAATAGCTGATCTTCTCCAAAGAGCCCTGAACCAAACATCGTTATAGCTCTCTTGTTTTATCCATCATTGCTGATGATTGCTCCTTTGACATAAGTTGGTGTGGTCTCATTGTCCTTGGAAAAGCCATTCCAGAACTGTGAGCTGCAAGCCATGAAATCCCAATAAATCTGTGTATTTTAAACAGTTAATTTAAGGGACAAAACATTTAGCCCCAATCAAGGCATTTTGTTCCACGCCCTGTGACAAAAAACAGCCAGCAAGAGTATTCAGGCATGAGACTGGGGATTGAATAATATGTTAAATATCCTGATCCAAGGACACAGCTTGTTCAGCTCATCTGGACTTACTGGCCCCTTGGATTTTGGCCAAACACTTTTCAGCAGACTGTGGCTTCCAAAACAAACATGCCTTTGGCTTGAGCTGGATGCAGAGCTTGGCTGCAGAGGGGAAAAAAACTAAAACTCTGCTTGTGCCTGCATACTTGATTGTTTGTTTTTATGTGTTTTTTTTTCCAGTGACAGCTATTTCCTCAGCCAGGATTGGCCACTGCAGTTAACTGTAATTCCAGTTTGCATTACATATATTAAACCTAGAGAAACCACACTGTTTCTCTGAGCTTCAGTCTCCTCCTCAGTTTTCCAACAGCTGGAAGAGATTCTTATTTCCTCCTTTGCTCTTGGGTTCTCACAAGGAAACCAAATGTCCCCTTGACTTCTGCTGAGTCACTGTGATTCCAAACATGAGGTTCTTCCAAGGAACTAAGTCATCTGTAGTTAAATACCTGAGTCTTAATTGTTTCCTCCATTGCTTAAACTGATGCAGAGCAGAGTGGCTTCAGTGAATGCCATCAGTAAAACAAACAAAAAAACCCCCAAAAATTATATGCAAAAGAGAGTTGGGGCTGTTTATTTTTTTGTAAGCAAATACTGACCAGCGCTCAAGTCAGTGAGAGGACTTTGGATCATGGTCTCCAAATATCTGAAGAAGGTGCTGAATATCCTCTGCTTTCCGTAGGAACAGTGGGAATGGGATTGGGCATCGCTGAGCTCCGTAGGGACCTGAGTGTTTCACAACATTTTAATTTGTTGCAAATCACTTAATGCAATCCAGACAAGTGCCTCGCTCCATTGTCATGCTGGGTCTGAAATGAATGTCTGGCTGTTCCCTTGAGAGGCTGAAGGGGGAATCCCTGGGTTACAGACTCTGCCTCTGCCACTCCTCACCTTCTGAGTCTCTTTATTAAGAGCACTACCTACTCCTTAGTAAGGAAGACCATCAGTCCAACCATTAAATAAAACAATGGTGACTGGGGTTGCATTGGGAAAAGCACGGCTTGAAGGAAGTGTTGATTTCCCTTTTGGAGGTCACATCTAATTAGCAACATGTCTCGTTTTGAGGTCCATGTTGCAAGAGAGGTGTTAAGGTCCAGGAACAAGTCCAAACTGAGTCACAGGATGTACAAGGAGAGGCTGTTGGAGTAGGGTTTGTTCATCCTGGAGGGGATGAGAGAGCAAATCTGGCTGCAGTTGCAGAACCTCTGTGAGAACTTTTACCTAGAGGTGTCTTTCTTCTCCAGTTCCAAAATAAGAAAGATTGTATAGAATGGTGAAAATTCAGGTTAACCTCTCCTTTATAAACGTTTTCAGTTATCACTTTTCTGATATGCTTACACAACTTATCTGATAGTTTTTTATTTGTTATATTTTTGGGGTGGTTGTTTTGGCATTTTGATTTTAGTTTTCTGGTGGTTTGGGGGTTTTTTTGTTGTTGTTGTTTTTAATTGGAAACCTATTTTTTTCCTTTGATGAAAGCTGTGGCTACATATTTTTTTCATGCAATTCTAGTACCTGCTACTCTCCTAGAAAAGCTGCTAGCTCAGTAGTAGGTGGAGAAGTGACATTACTATGATGCTGTTAGATTTTGCTGATGGGGCAATTCTCTGATCAGTACATTTCTTAGCAATATTCTTATTTCTATCTGTGAATGAACCCCCTTGTGGTTTTTAATTTGGTTTTGTATGAGCTATGATTTCCTCAGGAGGCACACTGCCCCCTGGCAGTCAGAGTCCCGGGGCTCCTGATCATTAAAAGCAGCCCTAGTAATCCATGAACTTCTCTGGTGCTGGAACATCTCTCCTATGAAGAGAGGCTGAAGACTTGGGGTTGTTCAGCCTGGAGAAGAGAAGGCTCCAGGGAGACATTAGAACTCCTTCCAGTGCCTAAAGGGAGTCCTAAGAAATCTGGAGAGAGACTATTTCCAAGGACCTGAGGGAATGGTTTCACAGTTTCACACTGACAGAGAGCAGGGTTAGACTGGATATTAGGAAGAAATTCTTCCCTGTGAGGGTGGGAAGGCCTGGCACAGGTTGCCCAGAGAAGCTGTGGCTGCCCCATCCCTGGAAGTGTCCAAGGCCAGGCTGGATGGGGCTCTGAGCAAACTGGGCTAGTGGAAGATGTCCCTGCCCATGGCAGGGTGTGGAACGAGATGGTCTTTAAGGTCCTTCCCAACCCAAATCATTCTGTGATTCTATGAACTGGAGGCTGTATCATTTGTGATCACTTATGGTGCCACAGCATCATTTCTATTAATGCGATCAGAGAAATAGTGGGAAAAAATGGGATTTTTTGACATGTTTTAAAATCTCTCTTTTCAGTATAATTTAGAAAAGAGTGGTGCTTTCTGCTTTCCCATTCAAGATACTCCATGCTGTTAAACAATATTTCCTGCCACAATAGGCAGAAGGATTCAATGAGCCTTGTCATTTTATATTCTAGAACCATGGAATAATTGAGATTGGAAAGGACCTTTAAAGGCCAGTTAGCCCAATCCCACTGCAATGAGCAGGGACATTTTCAACTAGATCATGTTGCTCAGAACCCCATCCAGCCTTGAATTCTTCCAGGGATGGGGCCTCCACCACCTCTCTGGGCAACCTGTGCCAGGGCCTCTCCACCCTCATTGTAAAAAACTTCTTCCTTATATCTGGTCTGAATCCACCTTTTGGTTTAAAGCCATCCCCCGTTGTCCTACCACAACAGACCTTACTAAAAACTGTCCCCATCTTTCTTATAGGCCCTAAATACTAAAAGGCTCCCTGAAGCCTTCTCTTCTCCAGGCTGAACAATCCCAACTCTCCCAGCCTTTCCTCCCAGCAGAGCTGCTCCATCCCTCTGATTATCTTGGTGGTCTCCTCTGGACTTGCTCCAACAGGTCCATTCCTATGTTCTTTAAGGCATTCTGCATGGCATTGCCATTGAGCCCTGGGCTCGACTTTTATGTTTGCAAAAACTTTGGCAAACCTTCAGGTTGGAAAATTTGGAGTGAAAACCAAGTCTTTTTCCTGATGAATTTCGAAAAATTGCTTAGCAAGGAGAAACCCAAATCTTAAATACTGTGCTGTGGCTTCCCAGTTAAAACTGTATATACCCTATATATAATTATATAATCCTATATAATGGGGCAACAGCTACCAACAAAGAGAGGGCTGTATCCAGTCACAGCCATGAGGTGGGAAACTCCTTTCCCACTTGTGCCCAGGTCCGTGGGGGAGAATTCATGCTTGGTCTCTCACATCGCTTTGCTAAATAAGCAAAATAACCACCAGAGGGCAATGATGATACTAATAATAGCTAATTAAAAACGGCAGTACCCAGCCTTAGGAGGCCAGACTCTTTTAACCTCCATAGGCGTTAAGCGGCCTTCAGATTGCAGAATAGAATTATAGAATCATAGAATGGTTTGGATTGGAAGGGACATTAAAGATCATGTAATTCCAATCCCCTGCCATGGACAGGGACACCTTCCACTAGCCCGGGATGCTTAGAGCCCCATCCAGCCTGGCCTTAGACACTCCCAGGAATGGGGCAGCCACAGCTTCTTTGGGAAACATGTACGTCTGGGTGTCCCTCCTCTGGCCTCCCTGCCACAGCTCCATGTCCTTGCTGTGCTGGGCCCCAAGGCCGGAGGCAGTTCTGCAGGGGGGGTCTCCACAGGGTGGGGGGGTCTCCCCAGGGTGGGGGTTCTGGGTGCCAGCACTGACACTGATGCTGCCCTTGGCCCTGAACATGGTTAACACAGAATCACTGACTAAAGGAGAGAAAACAAATATTAAGAGGGATTTAGAGTCAACACACTACCAAAAATGTATAAAATTTTATTCTAGGAATACATTAAACTATTGTGCACAGCACATACATATAAAAATAGAAGCAATTTCACAAACAATTGATTGGACAGTTTCATGTTCCTTACAAATTTACAGTCTCAATCGTGAGTCCGTATTGAGTCAGAATATGAGGTATTTTTAGTGAAAAAAAAGTAATCTGAGAACTTTGGCACCATTTTACTGTGCAAAATAAAATCTTGGAATTGAAATAGTTAGTGAGGTATACAAATATTGCTCTGCTTTTCCAATGTGTGTGTGTGTCTGTGTCTCTGCATGTTTGGGGAAAATACACTTATTTAAAAACATGATTCAGTTCTAATGGGGGTGGATTAAATCTGAAATTGTTATGGGATTTGCCTAAGGAAGAAGAAACCTTGAAAACAGGTATCAGCTCCACAGGAGAATCCTATGGGCAAGCCATGGATGACAGAGGCTGGTGTGGGGCATTCACAGCAATGTTTTCAGAGCTTGTAACCCATGTCATGACCTCCCACTAATGCACACTGAGACAAGACATGCTTTGCAGTTCCTAATTTGGCCCTGGTTTGGGAAATCCCTTTACTTCTATGGGTTTTGTTTATGGAGTCACACACCCATGAAACTTTTCTTTTGGAAGAAGGTTTTGTGTAAGGGTTTGACAGATGATGTTCATATTCTCTCCACAGCCTCCATACCGTGTACATTAGGCTTTCAAATGATTTAGGTTGTGTCAGATCAACAAATTTATTCTGAGGGGTGAAAAAGGTATGGTGGACTTCTTAAATCCTTCTTCTTCCAGGCAGGTGATAATGGACATAGCATATTAGTCAGTATTCCTGGCTTTGGGAGACTTGTTTTGGTTTCAGCCTTGACTTCAATGTTGATCTGGCTCAAACTGATGTGCAATAAGGGAAAAAGCAGTATTGTAGAGAGTAACTCAGCAGAGTGGCTGATGGGGCTTTCCAAATGCCCACTCAAACTGCATCTGCAAGGGCCTGCAGTTC
This sequence comes from Pithys albifrons albifrons, assembly GCF_047495875.1. Classification (NCBI taxonomy): domain Eukaryota; kingdom Metazoa; phylum Chordata; class Aves; order Passeriformes; family Thamnophilidae; genus Pithys; species Pithys albifrons. Next base: position 41,166,468 of record NC_092460.1, read on the forward strand.
TTAGGAACAATCTCAGCCCAGCAGGCTGTGTCCGAACAGATTTATAGAAACACAGAATCATTAAGGTTGCGAAAGACCTCCAAGATCATCAAGCCCAACCTTTGATTACCACCTTGTCACCCAGACCAGGCACTGAGTGCCCCATCCAGTTGTTCCTTAGACACATCCAGGGATGGGAACTCCACCACCTCCCTGGGCAACCCCTTGCAATGCCTGACTACCCTTTCAATGAAGAAATTCTTCCTGATGTCCAACCTGAACCTCCCTTGGCGCAGCTTGAGGCTGTTTCCTCTTGTCCTGACTTCTTGTGACCTGGTTTATGGGTTTTATGGTTTTTATGGTTTTTTTCTTGACCAGTGTGTTGAAAACAAAGTCGGTGAGTCTGAGTCTCACCTTTTCTGTCAGCTGTCCCACTGCTGGGCAGCACTGGCAACAGTGAATTTCCCTAGGCTGGTTTAACAGGGACCAGACTTCATCCCACCCTCAGGACACTGATTTAGCTGTAGGTAGAAACAAACTTGCATGCCAGCATTCAAACCGTGTTACTACATCCATGTACTCTTCCATCCTTCTTCAAACTTCATTTCAAGGACAATTAGGAATATAACACCAGGATACAGGTTGCCACTTAATGTAGTTCAGCACAGCTGTAGTCTTCCTACCTGTACCTCTAGGGACTCCATGTGACTGTCTGATACCCTCCTAACTTTCCTCTGACCCACTATCTCCACTCAGAATACCCTGATTTTTCTCTTAAAATGCAATTTTTTCCAAAGCAAATTGCTTGTTGTGGATGAACTAAGTGTGTCAACTTGAATTCTCTCTAGATGCTACAAGACCAGAAAATTAAGAGTAACTCCTTTCCTTTCAAAGCATCATCCAAAGCATCTCGTTCATGCCCTGTAAGCAGCATTGCACTCTTTTTTCTCTTCATTTACACTGTGATCACCACTTACATTTAAGCCAAATAAATTCAAGTATAAATCACACAAAATATGCTGGAAAACTGTTTCTTTTTCTCAAAACAATTGCCTTGACAGCTTTGAGGACTCTTGGCTGTAGGTACATCCTTTTGGGTGTGTTCTTTGGGCCAAATCTTCTGCACCTCTGAACTGATAGACTTGCTATGCTGATTTACTGCAGCTGAGGGTCTGGCCCTGACAGTGTTTGTCATGCATGTCAGAAGGCTCAAATTCATCACGAATAGACACCCTCTGCAAATAGAATGGCATGTCAAGGCTGGACAGAGCCCCACTTTGGCTGGATGGGGGAGATAATCTTGCACTCAGAGATTCCCTCCTGCAGCAGCATAGCCCATCTATGCTGAAAATGCTCCTGCTCTGACATTGCATTGAATCTAGTTTCAAATTTAGGAGCATGCCATCAGTGCAAGAATTCCAAGGCTTCTTGTGACTGACATTTATAGTGACTATTGACTTAGAACCTCTCAAAATACTCTTTCAAAGGCACAGAGAATGCAGCTTCATTGGTGATCTGGAAAAAGGTCGTCAAAATAGCAAGGCAAGGTCGTGCCCCATTTGTACAGCTTTGAAGAGTGTTTCACATGGCTTGCTGTGTTCTTTTTGAAACTGATGCTTTGCAAGTGACAGAAATTGGGATTATGGCACAAATTCCTCTGTCCCAGCCTGGGAAGGTTTGCTTATGTGGCCTTCTTCTTTCTCTGTTCCTTCATACCTCATGAGGTATGAGAGAGAAGAACCAAATATATCTAAGGCAGTAAATAGAAAATTCAAAGCAGAGAAGTTTTCTAAAATAGCCCTTTGCAGGAAGCTTCTATGGATTTAGTTCTAGTTCTTAGAGATTAACAAGGTTCAGCCTAAATGAAACACAGTGCCTCTAAATATTTCTGTTCTTTTATATGTATATGGTTATAAAGGCACCTGAGCTTCGAGAGACTGGGATGATTGATTCATTAAAATATGTAATTACATAGATACACACTCACACATCCCAAGTCTATATATACACAAGTATTTATATTAAAGATGTACACATCTATATTTGAGGTAAGTCTAAACTAAGCTCACAAAATGCCATTCAAAATCCTCAGCTCCAAATAAGTTTTGCCCTTGGGACCCATCTGTGATTTATCCTGTGGCCCTTCCTATGGGAAGCTGATTGTAGGTCTTCATTTTCCCTCCAGGACCAGAGGGCCCCTGGGGATAAACAGTTGTGGAACTGGCACTTTATTGAGCAAAATAGGCTGAGGACTTTCTAAGACAGGACACAGTGTGTAGAAGGGGAGGTGCAGGCAGATATTCAGATGGAGTAAACTGCCTGAAGCTTTGTTGGAGCAAAATCAGCTGGTGATTTGGCCCATGATATGTAAACAGCTCGCTATGAAAGGTTATTATCTGAGGTAAATAATATTATTTAGTAAATAACCTATGGTTGATTGGATGGATGCCCACAGCCATTCCAAACACTTCTTTTGTATACTTTTCTTCCAAATCCTTTGCACTCCAGCTTTTTCCTCTGTACAGCACCAAAGGAGGCACAGAGCCATGTAAAATTTGTACAGAGTAGAAGAGAAGCAACATCATATTACAAATGCTATGTGATGAATCTAGTACAAATACTTCTATCCAAATATACACATACATATACAGCTTTTTTTTTCAATGACCAGTATAAATACTTTACCTGGGAGATTATTCTCCATGTGCAAAATGAAACAGTTTTTCCTGGGTTTTAATCTTCTTGTGTTCATATTCTGGGTAAGAAGTGGGTCACTGTCATGGCAGGAGAAACCTTGTTTCCTCTCTTCACTCTCCCATGTTTGCTGAGGGCTATGTAAGCACCATGATAAGCCTTTGATTCATAGGCATTGTAGTTGTTGGGCAGCAAAGTCTCCTTGAATTTACACTCATCTTGGAAAACAGCCTGGAGAAGAGCGAGGGGAGGGGGGTGGGAGGACAAAGCAGGTACAATAAACATTTCACAAAAGCCTAGGTCACTTTTCCTGCTCCCCTTTTTACAGAAGGGCTTGTTGCAGGGAGCAACAGGTGGTGCTGCAGCGACTGCATCCAACAATAAATCTGCCTCCTCGGTGCTAATTTGGTGTCAGATGAACTCAGATGCCACCTGTCCACATGATGGACTGTGCACTTCCTGCAGCAGATCGAGTGAAGTCATTATAAATCAGGGATTTCTTTATTTTATTTGCAATTAAAGATGTCTGCCAGCGCCATGCGTTTTTGTACCTTTATTTAATACCTTCCCTCTGCCAGAAGTCCTGTAATTTATAAAAAAACCCTACATGTTGGCTGTCAAAACCTTCAGTTCTCTCACAAACACCAATGTCCAGGGAGAACTGCTTTCTTGAACAAGAGATTTCATTAGCAATAAATCTTTTCTTTGATATTTAACTATGCAGCAGGTTCTAAGCTGGAAAAAAAGTTTTTCTCCACGTCACATCATGTAAATTCAAAGAGACAGGGTTATCTGGGAGAGGGAGCAGGGACAAGCAGGCGACAAATGCAGAGGAAATTAAAAGAGAAAGCAGAATAATTCTTTGACTTTAAATGTCATGTGAGACGCCACCAGTGCTGTGCTATTTGGACACCTGTGTGATAATACCATTCAAAGCTTGTTGTGAGAGGGAAAATGCACACCTCTTACAGCTTTAAAAGTGTCTGTGAAGATTAAAAAAACTGTATTGAAACAGGGGAGGAAAAAAAATCAAAGGGAGCTCTGAAGGCAGAGCCTGCATTTCTGTAGGAAGACCCAGCCAAACTCAGCTGTTGGGCTTGTAGCACTTTTTAGGTGCTTGTGAGGAGACATGACTGCAAAAATATTCCTGGGGTGGAATCTCAAAATGTTCCATTGTCCTTATCCATGTGAGAAGGAATCAGGTTAGGAATAGCTATGGGGCTATGGGTCCTTCACAAGGTTTGGCATTTTATTAAGCAACTGAAACACTTTGTTGAAATCACAGCTGTTTCAAAGGAAAGCACTTTGCTGTTCCTTAGCAAAAGAGATCAGTGCTGTTCCCTGCTTTGAGATGGGCTGCTTTTGCCTATTGCCCCAAATCTGCTTCCTAAAAACACTTTTACTGCTGAATGTTGAGGCTGAGATGTCTTGTTCATACCTCAAAATAAATTGCATTTAGATAGAATACTACCTAGATGAGGACAATGGTGATGGTATTTCAGTGTGATTTTCATTCCATTCTTCATAGAGTTTTCTCTCTCTTCGTGGCTGATCTCACAAAACTGATAATTAAAATAACCCCAGCCACATATGTTGCCCTTGTAGGGCAGACTTCCTATTTACTCTCCATGCTGTGGTTGTTTTTGATAGCGGGAAGCATGTGGTCATTATTTTACTAATATCTCTAACAGTACCTTGGCTACACACAATTCATTGCAAAAGGGAATTAACAGCACTGAGTTTTGCTAGAACATGTTTGCAGCACTCAGGCCTTAGGAGAAGCCACCTAATTAATCTGTATTATTTGCAGAATACATTCAGTTTCCCAGGGTGCTCCCTATACAGTCTTACTGGAAAGCTTTAAAATACCAGACCTCAAACAGCATTAAAAACACCAATGGCACCAGGCTGGGCATGTTCCCTGTAGCTGAAAGGCTGTTTCCTCTGCTTGAAATCACAGATTTCCATGAAGAAAAAACCCCAACCACACAAAAAACAAAATACCAAACCAAACAGATGCACTCTAAAAGCTTTGCAGTCTTTGTTTAAACCTTGAACCAGTGTTTGCACTTGTACTCACCGTTCCATACAACCTGCCCTTGCTGTTCATTGCAATGAAGAGAGCACTTTTCACCCCAAGCAGGCTGACAACACCTCTTTCTACAGTGGAGATCTCGAAGAGACCTGCAAAACAAGACATCCCACAGGAGTGTTTTCCCAGAATCTAGAGCTAATCCAAGGCAATTCAGATATCATTTATTTATTTTAAAATCCTAAGGAACCTTTCATATTTTCTCTGTTAGAATTATCTTCCCAGTCTAGCAAAATTGATCTTGTCTTTTCCACATGCCATAGGACTTGAAAATAATTATTCTGGAATTTTAGTCACACACTGTGTAGTCCTTTTGTTCTGTCTGACTCTTTTGATCTGTCAAACTCTTAGTCTTTCTCACAAGTAAATTATTTTTATCTAATATGCTATACTTGCAGAGGGTTTGTTATCAGCCTTAGAGGAGTGTGGCTTACTATTTTGAAGTCCCACATGACATCTTAGCCGCAAAAGATTTTAGTAACTGCCCTCTACAAGAAATTCAAATCCATATGACTAATGCTTTCCTTTATTTTTACAGTTACAGAACAGCACCCCCAAGAAGGAACAAACCAGGAACAGCAAGCCCCTTCCATGGGACACATTGAGTGTTCCAAAAATACTGGTCAGCTGGGATTCAAAAATCATTCTTTGGCACTCCAAAGAGAGCCACAACCTCCTGGATTCAAAAGGCAAATGAGAAGGTGAGCAGTGAGAAAATGCAGCAGAACAGTCAATTTTTAACCTGTTTCGATTGTTTTTAATTTGTGCAGTAAAGAAGAGTAAAAATAAATTCTACCTCAATTTGTCTCAGCCTTTGTGCCATATTTCAGCCCGGAGGGTTCTGATGTTTATTCATCCCAGAGACTTTCAAAAGGCAACAGACGTAGCACAGCTTAATAATACCAAGTAATAACATTTGCATTCTATGAAGGGTCATTACTCGAGTTCACAGCAATTAAGTGACATCTATTCTATGGCATTTGTGGATGCAACTCACTGTATTGGTTCTCATTGTGAACTCCGCTTATCCTTCCGTCTGGGAGGATTTGAAGGTGGAACCCGATGCCCACGTTGCAGTAAAGCCTCCGCTGCCTCTTGATTCCTAGCAAATAGTCACTCTCCCAGTTCACGTCTGCCTTCTCCCCTGACATCCCAGCAATGGACCTGGACAACAGAGATTGCCATTCTCTTTCCAGCAATGTGCCATTAGTTCTGCTTACAACAGGATGTGTGGAAGCAATCCCAGCCAGGAAGCCCAGGAGGATGAAAGTGGGGAACGTCCGGTGAGCAGCGGCTTCGCAGGACATAGTGATGAGGAGTCTTTGTGCAGGGGCCATCCGATTCACCTCCTGGGCACGTGGTCAGAATTAATGGCCCTAAAAATACCCTCCTTCTTGTTTTTCTCCCTTCAGCATGGTGGCAGGGGCTTATTTTTGGAAAGCAAACAGAGATTGCTGACCTGAAACTAAAGCCCGAGAGCCGTTGTTTTGGAAGCAGAGACAGGCCAGCAGGACTCAAACTGGTGGGGACCATGTTTTGTAGATCCTGCTCTCCAGTGGGCAGCCTGGGTTATATTTGACTGAGCCATCTTTATAGTGCAGGGGCTGCCCCTCCCCACATCATCACTCTGACATCAACAGCTTGCCAAAGGTAAGCCTTGCCACGGCTGTAACACTAACCTGCCATCCTCCCCGGCTGGCTGGGCTTTGATGAATGCTGTCACCCAAGCATGGAAGCAGGAGTGGGATTTCATTGGCTGTGGGAAGCAAAGGAGTCAAAATGGCTGCGTGGTCAGAAGCCTCACAGCTTCCTTATTTAGAGGAGAAGGTGTAAAAACAGTTGTGGACCTCATCAGTGAGCAATGAGAAGTTTGCAGCCACTTCCTTGGTGGCACGATCACCAGGCATCACAGTATTTGTGGATAATGGGCTCCAAGAGGCCACTGCTGGTTTTATACACACCCAGCAAACCCAAGGCGTCTCTTCCTAAGCGATCCACATGCTAAAGCTTTGCCTGTACCTCTCAAAGGAGCACTCCTGGCTGGTTAACAGAGAGGTAAGCCATGCTAAAGGGAGAGGAAGCCCCTGGGCTTGCTCCTGCTGCTTTTATTGCAGTGGCAATTCTGCTGAGCAGGGCATGCAGGCTGATCATTGATCCCTGCAGTGACACGTAGCTGGAAACATTAAATGTTCATGTTGGTCACTGAGGTGACTTCCAAACGATCACATTTATCTGGGGAGGTTGTGTGCCTCCTGCAGGGCTGCAATTGTGTTTGTATGTGCAAGACAAGGACCTGGGTAATTCAAAAAGAGGAAAAAGGAAAATGGCTCCAGCTCCCTCCTGTTTCACCATCTCCTTTCCCCAAGACCAAATACTTTTTTTTTAATAACATATGACTATCCTAATTTACCTCTCCTTCCATCTGTCTCACTTGTTTCCCCTCATTTTGAACTGGTGCTGTTTCAGCTTCTCTGTGGCTACACAGATTAGTCTTTTACCTTAGCTGGTTTCACAGGAGTTATGAAGATATTAATCAGAGGAAAACAGCAGATATTTAGACCAGTATTTTTGCCAATATGTCTGTCAGATTTTCACAGTTGGGGACCTGCACCTTCTGTGTAATTTGAGAGGCCATGCTAACAGGAAGGGTACCTCGAAGTGTAACTGAACTGAGCACACCCAGCACGACAGAGTTTGACATCAGGAGTGGTGTAACCTGAGGTCTGAGCCACTGCAACCCCCCCCAGCACAAGCCCTGGGAATGAAGGGCAGCCCATGGCAACCCCAGGCAGGTGAGCAGCAGATCCAGTGATGGGTGTGATCCCAGCTGCTCTCTTGAGAGAGGCTCAGATGTGAAATAATTGGGAACCACTGGACTAGACCCTGGGCCAGGTGACATTTCAAAGCCCCTGTGCCTTTGCTGAATTAGCACTTGGAATATGACAGAATCACAGAATATCCTCAGTTGGAAGGGACACACAAGGATCATCCAAGTCCAGCTCCTGGCTCTGCACAGGATGACCCCAACAATCCCACTATGTGCCTGAGAGCGTTGTCCAAACACTTCTGGAAGGAACTCTGGCAAGTTTGGTGTTGTCACCAAAGGAAGCGTATCTTCTGCCTTTTGTTCACAAAGAAATTCTTCAGATCCTTTTCTCAGCCTACTTCATCTCATGAGTTTTCATGTATGCAAAGTGTATACATAAGTGTTTGGAATTAATATTACTTGTATTTTATGTCCCCTTAGCCTTTACGAGGCCAACAACAGTGGGAAACAAAGCTCAGGGTCATTTTTATGAGCATAGAGAACTCATTTCTCAGCTTCTGTTATGCTACAATCTGAAGACCTGCCCATTCCCAATGCATTGACTCCTGGAAATACTGCCTAGAGCCATCACTGTCTGTAAAAATATGTGTTCTAATATTTCCTTTCCATTTTCCCGCCCTAGAGAACATTTCAAGTGTAATGGGTGCAGAGCTGGACTTCCATCATCAGCTTTAACCACTTTTTAATCACCTTTATGTCTCATTCATCAGGTTTCTCATAGCAAGCACAAGCCATGGGCTAAAAGAGCTTCTCCAACTTGTGCTGGCACATCTGGTGCTGCAGATTCCCTGCAAGATGTTCTGATGGCCCAAGTCTAAGGAACACTTTGTGTGATGCACTGTGTCTCATCCCAGTACTCTCGATCCCAGAACAAATACCAAACAGTAGGACAAAAAAAACCAAACCAGGATAAATTCCAACAAGTCTATGGGATGCACTTTTAGTCAGCCCAGCTGCAAAGTGACTGCTGAGAGCCACAGTGAGCCAGGGGACAGCCTTGCTCTGGTGGTTTCTTGTTGAGCAAGGAACACTCTGTATGGAAAGGGTGGCCAGATTCCTTACAAAAAATCAGGGCTTCTCCTGCTTGGTCTGAAAAGCAAACAACTAAAAATTGTAATTTCCTTGGGACAGCTGGCCCTTATAAAACCAGGAGTCTTGGTATCTGGCCTAAGACTAAGTGTTGTGTAGCAGAGAGATAAAGTGAATCCTGCAGCCTCTTGATGCTCAATAATTTTGCATCAGAGCTGGAATGGGTCTGGAACCATCTTGAAGTCAGATCTGTGGCCAGCAGTTTGCTGAATATCTGTGTATTAGCATATGAAGATGATTCAACAAGGCAAGTCTTGTTTGCTCTAAAAGATGTCTCATTCTGATCAAACTTGTCCTCTTGGCCTGTGAAGAAAGGGCCATAAAACACATGGTAACCTTCTGATTTTCAGGCAGCATGTTGCCCTGGTTCCATGTGCCTTCATGGAAGGCATCAAGGGAGACACCAATAGCATTTGCAGGAAAATAAACCCTGTGAACTCCAAAATGGGAAAAAATTTACTTCAATAATCAACCTTCACTTTTGTGAAATCCTAAGACCCATGATGATCGTGCTTACAGCCTAATTAAAGTAACAAGTTTTCATTGTCAGTATTTTAGTGCAATATTAAAATAATCCCCCAGCATGGATCCACTTTCAGATAGTCTAAGAAAAGTCCTGCAGCTGAGTAGTAACATGATAGGGATGCAGAGCATGTCTGTCAAAAACATGCACAATGACTTAGGGTCCTAAGCTCCATTTTCAAACCTCTTAAAAGTCTCTCCCTATTTAAGGCCTGGAAAGAGCACACCCTCATTCAGAAGGACAGGCTAAAATTGTTTACCTTGCCTGTGAAGACCCAGGCCGGTGGTGGACAGAGGAGAAAGGAGATTTCCAGGTGACAAATCTGACCAGGTAAGTGTTGCAGGCTCTGGACAACTTGCATTAAACTCTGTAAGCCCAAGTATGACCGTGGAGCTCCATCAGACCATCTTTAGGTTGATGGGGTTTGTTGGCCAGTGCGTAGAGATTTATAACACAAATACTGAATGAAATAAGAATTACAGTATGAAAGCAGCATAAAAAACAGTCACAGAATCACAGGATCTGCTGAGTGGGAAGGGACCCACAAGAATCATTGAGTCCGACCCTCAGACCTGCACAGGACCATCCCCAAGAGTCACACCCTCTGCCTGAGAGTATCAAATACAGCAAGGGTTGCAGGGCTGGGCCATATTGACAATCAGGGACCCACCAATAGCCATAAAACTTGTACACACTGAGGAGTGTGTTGCTGGCATCAAGACTAATTTGGATAGGGCCACAGCACAGGGGATTAATCAGCAGAAGACCTGAGCTCTGGTAGCAGGAGAGGAACAAAAAGGGTCATAGCACACTGAGTTTGTTGTTTCTCTTCCTGTTATCCAAGAGAAGGGTGGATTTGTTGTTATACCAATACCTAGAATGAGTAAACAAAACAGACAGCAATCTTGCCTGAGAATCTTGGGGACTAATAAGCTCTTGGAGGCAAACAAACTTCTGAACCAAAACTGTCACTTCACTGCAGCAGCTGACTCTTAAAATGTAGAGGAAACTTGTTCAGACACAGGTGTTTGCCATCACCATCTTTCTACTATTTTTTTGAGGGAAGCGGGGAAAAGGATCTAGACCCAAAGGAAACTGTGGAGGATTTAGGACTAGGGAGATTCTACATTCCTAGGAAAAAAAAATCTTTTTGTTGTTTATTCATGCTAAATTCATTTCTGAAGAGGGAATGTCAAGAACAGATACAGTCAAATGTACCCATCTTTGTGTCCTGAGGTGGCTGTGTGTGTCTCCCCATGTCTTACAGGAGCAGGAATGACTGTCAGAAGACAGAGTGGTGACTCCATGATGAACTTGTGGCTTCCCAACTGGTGCTGTGCCCACCAGCCCACGCTGCTTCTCTCATCACCTCCTCAGCTGTTCCCACTCTGCAGGGACAGGCAGTCCAAGGGTAAAAGGCTGAGCTGCAAAAAACAGAAGTGACAGCTTCCAGCCCTCAGTGGGATGTTTAGTTATTTATTAGAAGAGAGGAATGAGACAGTGAGTGTTTAATTTGGTTTTAGTTTGTTATGTGCCTGGTTTTCTCATTAAAGCAGGAACAGTGATGCTAAATGTCATGTGTGAATAACATAATGAATAGGAGAGCAAAAAACCCCTTGTTTTTATTGTTGGCAGGGATGAGATTTTGTCCAGTAGCCCAACTGACCGGATCTCTGTGTGATTCCTGACCATGGAAACTACTCAGATTAAATGGTGTAATCCAGTGTAGATTATTACAGGCAATTTCTGCCTTTTTCCAGGTAACTTCCTTGTGTTGTGTATCGTTAGTTCAATTGAGGACTTTCTTTCTCTTGCATGTCAACTGTTCATCTCTTGGTCTGGATCCTTCCTCATATTTCAAAGGACAATTCTGAAACCTTTTGTGCATTTCTTGGTTATTTCAAGCTTTTTCCAGACTTGAACCAAAGCATAACAGATGTTTCCAGCACAGCTGGATTGCCCACTTGTCCCCAGGAACTGAGGGAAAGCAACACCACTTCATGTTTTGGCTGCTCTCACGGTATCTGAAGCCTCCAAAATGCCACAGGTCAGACAGGTGTGCTCCCCTTGTTATTGGTTTGCTCTTCCACAGAGGAAGTTGTGAATTACTGAAGTTACCTCTCTTCCAGTGGCACAGACGTTTCCCAATTGAAGCCTGAAAAACAAGTTTAAGTCCATACCCCAAAGCCCTGCAGGCTCTTTCCACCATCAGGTGGATGTCTCAGTGTCCTGGCTGCAGCATCCAGCATGTTTTCTGGGGTGAGGTGTGTGTGCAAAGACCATGTTCCTTTGGTTTCAAAAAATCATAGAATGACTTTGGTTGGAAGAGACATTAAAGATCATCTTGTTCCAAACCCCTTGCCATGGGCAGGGACACCTTCCACTAGCCCAGCTTGCTCAGAGCCCCATCCAGCCTGGCCTTGGACACTTCCACGGATGGGGCAGCCACAGCCTCTCTGGGCAATGTATTTCAGGGCCTGCCCACCCTCACAGGGAAGAGTTTCCTCCTAACATCCAATCTAAACCTGTTCTCTGTCAGTTTGAAGCCATTCCTGCTTGTCCTGTCACTCCAGGCCCTTGGAAATGCTGGAGCATTTGCACATTCCCAGCGACCTAAGAGTGGGTGGAGGGGGAAGCACAATGCACAATCCTCACCCTCCCTGCAGTCAGATCTGGATTTGGGAGAGCTTTATTAAAGGGCATCAAAACTCCAGACTGAGCTAAGTGAACCATGAGGGGGTTTCAAACTCCTGGCTTCTGTCATCAGCCTGAGCTTTCCATGGGATTAAGATTAGGGCTACCTAGATAGAAGGAGTTCAGGGACACAAGGAATGCCATGCTGTGGCTTAGACCAGGACTGAAGATGCAGCTCTGAGCTTAAAGTGGGCAGAGGATGAAGTTTGGAGGGCAGAGATGGGGCTGTACAGACTAATTCCATCCTCACTGCACTCAAGGCTCTGATAAAAGTGTCCTCAAAGACTGGGAATTCCATATCCCTTCTGGACATCCATTCCAGTTCTGAACCACTCTAAAGATTAAATAGTTTTTCCTTATAGAGCCTTATCCTTAAAATTGTTCAAAAGATGGGGTGATATGCTTTCAGTTCCTGGGACCATAAATTGAACAGTTGTCAGCCTGAATTTTCAATGGCTCCAAAGAGTTGTTTTAGCTTAGAGATGGAGCTGGTATTTTCCTTTCATGTTGCTCTTTTTGTGAATCTCTGTAAACAGCCAAACAAGAGTGGGAGGGTAAGGAAGTTTTATCTCATTGTTATTTAGTATAAATACATTGATTCCTGGATCTTAATAAAAGGCACCTGAGGTTATATTGTATATATAGGAATAACAGTAGATTTTTAATACCGTCTTTGAAAATGTCCATATAAAACTATCACCAGAGGTCCAGTAAAACTGCAGGCTGCCCTCTGAGAAAGCTGCCTAGGTGTGTGGCTAAAGCTCAGTTAGCCACCAGAAATTAATCCAAGGGGAAATTCATTAGCTAAATAATGAAAAGTGGCCATTTCGAAAGTGATTCTGCATTCTAGTCAGGTTTGTAGCATAAAGCAAACATAACCTCAGTAATTCAGGTTTTGTTCCTACAGCTGTTTTTCTGAGTAGGAGAAAGAGAAAAGGGTAACTTTTTACTCCTCAAGAGAAGCACAAGAAATATAGCAAAGAAGGCTCAAAGCTATGCCATAGCTTATTGAGGAATTCCAAATTTCCTTGTGATTTTGTACCACGTGTCAGCACATATAGTACCCAGAGTAAAAAACAATATTTAAAAAGCAGGTTGGGTTTCTACCAGAAATGACCTTATTCTTTGACTTCATCTTTTTAACAGTCACTTTTTTATCTGTGTCTGAATCTAGATCACAGATCACAGAATATTCTGAGTTGGAAGAGACCCACAAGGATCATCAAGTCCAACTCTTAAGTGAATGGCTGTTTTGCTCCTAATCCATGGCCACAGAGCTTCCCCCCAAAGGCAAGACCAGTAAATCCAGTTTTAATCTGATTGATTACATTGGTCATTGCATGATATTTTTAAAGCCTGCAAGTCCCATTTTCAGGAAGGAGCCCACCTCTTTGTGTCAGAATGTCTTCTGCTCTCAGTGCATTGAGGGGTCCTTAGTGCTGGTGCCGTCTTCCCACTGGAGTCGGGTTGTGAGTAACTAGAACATCAGTGCCCTCTCTATAAACATCATGAAAGTTTGCAAGTTTTTCTTGTTCAAGACAGCCTCTTTCCTTGCCTTGAAATGATAATTCCTCATACTCCCTCTGATATAACAGTGGCAAATCTGAGCACTAACCAAGTGTTTTGTATTTAAAGCTGCAGCCACCTTGTTATTTCTTTGTCAAGAATCACAGCATAAGGTATTTGTTGTGATGGTTTTTAATATATGGAAGATAAAGATCAGATACCTAAAATATTCTGAAAACCAGTTATAGCTTTAACTGTGACTGAGGTTAAATATAAAAACAAAGTAATTCGTGCTATTAAAAAGCTCAAGTCTTATTTTTATCGTGTGATGTTATGAGGACGTGTTCTAAAACAGCCCAAAGCTCATAGCTACAAGAGCTCCACTTCTGCAATTTTTAACAGCCCAATTAAGTTGGTGCAGCTTCTTGTGCATGTTGTTAGTACAGAATTCTCCCTCTGACACTGCCCAGATCAGGCAGACTCCAGATGATTAAAAACTGGAAGAAGACAGGAGAGGAAAATGCAAGAGCTGAATAATAACATTGAGTTTATTTTTCCCTTGCAAAGACGATTCTCATTTGGACAGGGTCAGGTTGTGATGGGCACCCAGGACTAAGAAATAAAACCATACATTTAATGCATTCATGTAACACTTCTCTTGACATCCCTGTCCATACCATCTGCACTTCTCCAGTTTAAGATTATGCCGCAAATGATGATATGCCACTATTCCAAGCATCCTCTAACCAGAATGTGTATTCCATGCAGGATTAAAGAATAGTTTGCCTGCTGCACACTGGACAGGTGGTATGGAGCAGGGTCAAGGCAGGCATGTAGCAGAGCTCTGAAATTTCCTTTTTGATCAATCCAGCAGTGGAGCATATGTTGGCAGACGGAATGTGTGCTCAGCTTCCTTTAGTGGAGTTTCAGCACTGACCTTTTGCTGCATTCCTCCAGAAGCAGTAAAATGGTGCTGCTTAAGTAAACTGACATATACCATGTGCAGAGCCAGCTGTCTTCTCCAGCCCACCATTTCTCCTACTGTTACAAAAAGCCTGGAGACGAGGCAATGCTGTAATTTCATGTGTAATAACCTGTTGTGAGAACAATGTTGTGAAAATTAATTGCGCTTGTGACATGATAAAATCCACATTAAGGATCGAGAACTGGCCACACGAGTGGATGTTAATAAATCCTTTATTACTGTCTGAATGACACAAACACAGGAAGCACCACCTCCAGTTTGATCCATCCTTACCTCTCTTTGATCGCTTTATGTTTTCCATCCTTTGTTCTTGTCCTGCTTAGTTTTTCTAAGTGTCTGGCAGGTCTGTGTCTGATCCCACTGCAAAAATTAAGATGGACTGTGCAGCAAGCAGGTGACTCAGCAGGCAGTTATTCCTGGGCAGAATGCTTCTTTCAAGAGCTATTTGTGATACCAAGTGCTGCCATCAGTGTGAGCAGACCACAGGGACACAGCCAGATTGCCCCTATTCAGTGCCACTCCACTGCATGCAGATCAAGCTTTCCCAGACAGCCTGCAATTCCAAATACCCCTATTTATGACATGCATTAAATTCCAGGCAGTTGGGCTTGGCTCTCAGAAAGCACTGAATATGTCTCATCTGAAAGCTAACCTGCTTTTAGTTGGGATGCTCAAAAATGAAGACATTGCTTGGTGTTTGGATAGGCAGGAGAGTTCTTTCCTTTATGTGCATGGCCTGAGCTTCTCAAAAGTCACAACTGAATGCATCTTTCCCTATTAAAACCAAAAAAAGGGAGAAAATTAAAAAAGAGATGGATCCAGCATGTATTGTAGAGAGCCTGCACTGCCAAATTCTTGATGCCTTTTTCATAGAATCATAGAATCCTTTGGGTTGGAAGTGACCTTTAAAGGCCATCTAGCCCAACCTCCTGCACTGAGCAGAGACATCTTCAACAGATCAGATTGCTCAGAGCCCTGGACAGCCTGACCTTGAATGTTTCCATGGATGGGGCATCCACCACCTCTCTGGGCAACCTGTCCCACCACCCTCATTGTAAAAGTTGTCCTACTTATATCCAATGTCAGCTGTCCTTTAAGTACTTAAAGGACTTCCCTTCTCCAGGCTGAACAATCCCAACTCTCCCAGCCTTTCCTCCCAGCAATGCTGCTCCATCCCTCTGATTATCTTTGTGTCCCTTCTCTGGCCTCACTGCTGCAGCTCCACATCCTTGCTGTGCTGGGCCCCCAGGGCTGGAGGCAGCTCTGCAGGGGGGAATCTCTCCCAAAAAATTCCTGGTCCCATGACTGAGTGCTGAGGGACACTCTGTCACAACCATCAGGATGTGCTGAGTCACCTGGTGGGTCTCACATCCAGATGAGGGGGCAGGTTGTCCTCATCAATAAATACCTACTTGCCCTAAAATAATTATGTGGAGGAGAAAAACTAGAAAATGTTGTTGTCCTCTTTCAGCAAAAGATTTCCTGCTGAAAACAAAAGTAAGATATAAATGTGCTCCACACAAGTAAAGACTCAGCAGGGCTGAAAGCCCCTTCTTTCAAACTGTATGTGAATTCCCTTCATGAGTTCTGCACATCCCCAAGATTTTTTTTCTTGTTAAAATTAACATGATCTTTTTAATTACAATATAGGTGTGAGATCAGAACTGTTGGTTGGAAGAGATCTCTGGAAGTCATCTAGTCCAACCTCCCACTTGAATTATGACTCCTGCCAGCCCTAGATAAGATCAAGCCATGGCTGACCTTCATGTTGTACCTCCAGCTGTAGAGACAGAGTCATCTAACTTAACATATGATGATTAGTATTGGGCTAAGAATAATTCTCTCACTGGGGTATCTTTTGAATACACTGGGTGGTACCTGATTCAACTTGTTGCAAAGTCCTTTTGCAGTGGATTTTTCTCTTTCTTTCTTTTTTTCAAGTGCAAGTCAAGTGTTCAGAGCTTTCTCTTTTTTTTTTTTTTTCTGGAAGGGACCAGATGTGAAAACATAAGCCTCTGAATGATGTTACTGATGGGAATGAGTGGTTCTATTAATTTGTTTCGTTTTTCATGAGATATGTAGTGCCCACACTGACGCACTGCCAGCAAGGGGGTTTGGGAAGCATATTTATGAATGTTGTAGAGCTGTGTGTGTTCTTACTGGAAAACCATCTGCCCACTGTTGGTTTAAGTGTATTATGACACTTATCCAGCACTCCTGCACTGTATGTCTCAATTTTGCAAGGGTGAGTTTCACAACCCATGGTTTCCAAATCAAATCAAATAGCTGGGAGGGGATGTCTCAGTCAACGATGCCATGAGGCATTGGCGATGCCAAGGAAGTGAATCTTGTTATTCTGATGCCCAGTGAGCCTTTAGATTTGGCTGCTGGACAAACCTTTGTTCAGAAAAGTTGCAAAGATTTGATATTTTGCACACATTCATCTTCTTATTTAACAATGATGTACCTCTAGAGATATGCTGGGAAGTGAAATGTTGGGCCAAATGCTGCCAAAACTCCCACAAAGTTCAGCAGGGCTGGTATTTAACATTGTGCTGTCATAAAAAGCCCTGAATTTGGCTTAGGGAAATTGAGTGGAGATTCCCCACATGAAGGTTTTGGCTTTAGCCTCTCAAATTCTGTAGTTTCAGTGTAAACAGCTTTGATGGTCCTCTTTGTAGAGCCATTCCAGTTCCACCCATGATGTTTTCACAGGGAGAACTCATGGCTGTTTAAGTGCAGTGCTTTCTTGTAATGATCTTTTTCCTGGTATGGGACTGCAATTATAATTAGCTCCAAATGACCTGTGGGTGCTGGTATTTTCTTCTGAGGCCTCATCAGAATCTGTGCACATTACTTCATTCCCAGATGATTTTAAGTGATCTTAACTTTCCTATAGCTGTATAAAGTCTACAGTCAGCATAGTTGTCCTGATCAAACACTTTTTATCTCTTTGTAATTTATCCTGTCATTATCTGGCCCACAGTTTGCAGCCTCATGGAATCATAAAATCATCGGGGTTGCAAAAAACCTTTAAAGATCAGTGAGTCCAAACATGAACACTGCCAAGTCCACCACTAAACCCTGTCCCTAAGCACCACACCCACACATCTTCTAAACCCCTCTAGAGATGGTGTCTCCACCACTTCCCTGGCCAGCCTGAACCAATGCTTGATAACCCTTTCTCTGAAGAAATTTTCCCCAAATCCAATTTAAACATCCCCTGCCACAACTTGAGACCTTTTTCTCTGTCCTTATCACTTATTCCTCAGGAGAAGAGAATAATCCCCACCTGGCTACAACCTTTTCTCAGGTAGTTGTAGAAACCTTCTGTGGTCACTCAGAAAGATGCCAACAATGTATTTTTATCTGCAGTTCTCATTTCTCCACAAAGACAGCTGAGGAGCACTGGCTTTCTGTGTGTAGCATTCTGCATGTAGCAACATCAGCTTGCAAGGCTTGCCCATAATTTATGGACTGCTTGGAAGAAAGAACCACTTCCATGGGCAGGGAGAATGGCTAAAAACACATCCAAGGTAACAACTGGTTGTCAGGTAGTGGTTTCCAAGCAACTACTCAACAGAAGGACTCACATCCTCCTGTGTAGCTGGTCAAGCCTGAGGCCAAGAACCTGCTGCAACTTCCATCTTTTATTGGAGAGATTCTTTTCTCAAAAAAGAGGCTTGGCTGGCTTGTGCTGTGGGAATAGGCATGGAGAAGACTGATAACATGGATGAGGAAGGAAGCAGGCCCTGTTTGTGGAGGGATGCTATTTCTGTAGGAATTTAAAACTGTTTCTTGGAACAAAGTGGAAACAGGCACTATAAATGACTTGCAGGAGCGAGTACAGGGCATTTTGGAGGATTGTAATTTATGCCAGGCAGGAGCTGTTATGGTGCAGTTTTAGGAACTTAAAATAAGACTTTTGGGAGACAACCAAACCAGCTTCAACTCTGGTAACTTCCCAGTCCAAGACATTCCTAACTTTATGTGTACTGGGTCTGGCCCTGCCTGGGGGGCCTCAGGCCTCAAACTCCTATTGAAACTCAAAGATGCTCTGGTGACATTTGGCTCTGTTCAAAGTGAGGCAATGCCCACTGGGAAAGAGCTGGCAGTGCCAGCATATCTCTATACCCCTTCACCCAAACCTGAATTAATCCAGTTTAAGGATTTCTTCTCCCAAGGTTTTGTCTTCCACAGAAAGTACATCTTGAAGGAATGGAGGGATTTTCTCCATGGGATATTCTTTTATGTAGATTTAAAATCGATCAACATATTGAACCAACCATGTCTGTCTGGACATGTATGTGCTTCCCAAAGATGGAATAGAAGGACGGAAAAATCAATCCCTCTCAGCTGAGCAGCCAGGAAAGCAGACATGGAGCCCTGTCTTTCCATCTTCCAGGCAGACTGAGAGTGTAACACAAAGGCACAGCTCTATCCTCCTGTCATCCCACACAGTGGATCTCTCTGCATTCTCAGTGGATCCACACAGTGGATCTCTCTGCATTCTCAGAGAAATGTTTGTACATGATGAGATTGATTTCTAAGTTTTTAGAATACTGCTTGACTAAATCTTGCTTATTTTTCTTTGCTAGTTTTATCCCTCATGGTGAAGTTGAACCTCTTCTTGGAACATGCAGTACAAAACCGCCTCCTCTTTACTCTTTGCATCCTTTGAATATTTACAGATGGTTTTCATTCTCCCCTTCAGTTGTCCTTTAGCCAGTGTTGCTCTGTGTGTACCTCTTCAAACTTAGCACCCCTGGAAGGACACACAAGGCCAAATTCTGCCCTTAGTTAGATATAGGTAATTTTGAAGTAAGTCAGTGAACTTTGGTAGACTTTGAATTCACACAAGCAAAACACAGAGCAGAAGGTGAACACCAAATAAGAAGCAGGAAGACAATCCAAACTAACATCACATCCTGCAGGCCCCAGACCGCACAAGGTTCGTGCATTTTCTACCATGGTATTTTATTCTGCATTCCCACTGAGTGGAGTGAGAATTTAGAAGAAGTTGTGGCAATATCCACCATGGCTCTTGTGAGAAGTGCAGGTATAGCACATGTGCTGGTCCATGTAGAAATTTTTCATGGTCCAGCACTGAGCTTTTTCTGTTACTGTCTCGGTTTGAGGGGAAAAACCAAAATGTTTTACCCACAAGCAGGGGAGGGGCCTCCTCCACAATAATCACACCACTCTTTATCAAATTTAAGAAAAGGAATTTTAATACAAGAAGAATAACTGCTATATATATATATATATATGTAAACAGACTAGTGCAACCCACTTCCCCAACACCATAAGAGAAAAAAAAAAAAAAACAACAACAAAACCCAGCAGGTTTTCCTCCGGGAGAAAAGGTTATACTTAAGTGTCCTTGTCACAGCCTGGCTGGCTGCAGAGTGAGTTTCAGTCCCTCTCCAGCGAAACAGACGAGCAGTGGGCTTTCAGATGGACTCAGTCTCTTCCCCCTGTGTTCCCCGTCCAAGAAGCAGAAAAGTACGAGCAACCAGCAGCAAATCCAAGGCAGGCAGCAGCACGGCAGGAAAAGGTGGTCCGAAGTAGGCAGCGGCAAGACAGCCAGGGAAAAACCCCAGCAGTAACCAGCAGGGCAGCCTGCCTCCTTGGAGCCCCCACTCCCCCGTTCCGCCGAGCCAAGACTGAGGAGAATATCCAAAAAAAAAAACCAAAAGAGAAAAACCTGCCCCCACCCCAGCGATCGCAGTTAACTGCTTCTTTTGTTAACCGCTGGCCTGGGCAGTTAAGTGGCAGGGGAGAGAATTTACATAATAATCCCAAACTACAACATTATCCACCCCTAAATTCTCTTCCATGCCGATACTCTACATTAAACTTAAATTTTCTTTCAAATAATTAAGTATTTACAAGTACAGTAATATGAGTCGTTTACCCAGAGATAAGTTCCCCTTGAGGTACACATCGTGTCTCTCCATCTTCCTGCATCACCCACCAGGTGGAACCAGATCCTTGAGCAAAGACAACCCCACGAATGGGTTTGCCTTTGCCTGAGGCAGGGTTGATCCAGACTGTTTTCCCTAGCATACCTCTCAGGTGTATTACAGGAACTTTGTCTCCATCTACAGTGTGAAGGGGTTCTGATTGGGCAGGGCCGGCTCGATTGACAGAGCCTCTAGTGTTGACTAGCCATGTAGCCTTTGCTAAGTGTTGATCCCAGTGTTTGAAAGTCCCTCCACCCAACGCCTTCAAAGTGGTTTTCAACAGTCCATTACACCGCTCAACTTTCCCGGCAGCTGGTGCATGGTAGGGGATATGATACACCCACTCAATGCCATGTTCTCTCGCCCAGGTAGCAACTAAGCTGTTTTTGAAATGAGTTCCATTATCTGACTCAATTCGTTCTGGGGTGCCATGTCGCCACAGCACTTGTTTTTCCAGGCCTAGGATGGTGTTCCGAGCAGTGGCGTGAGGCACTGGGTGTGTCTCCAGCCACCCTGTGGTTGCTTCCACCATGGTGAGCACATAGCGCTTGCCTTGGCGGGTCTGTGGCAGTGTGATGTAGTCAACCTGCCAGGCCTCCCCGTACTTATACTTATCCCAGCGTCCACCATACCACAGGGGCTTCACTCTCTTAGCCTGCTTAATGGCAGCACATGTCTCGCAGTCGTGGATAACCTGAGAGATAATGTCCATGGTTAAATCCACCCCTCGGTCTCGTGCCCATTTATAAGTGGCATCTCTGCCCTGATGGCCCGAGGCATCATGGGCCCATCGAGCCAAGAACAGCTCTCCCTTGTGCTGCCAGTCCAGATCTGTCTGTGATACTTTCACTTGCGCAGCTCGGTCTGCCTGTTGGTTGTTGAGATGTTCCTCATTGGCCCGATTTTTGGGCACGTGTGCGTCTACGTGGCGGACTCTCACAATCAGCTTCTCTACTCGGGTGGCAATATCTTGCCATATATCGGCAGCCCAGATGGGTTTCCCTCTGCGTTTCCAATTGGTTTTCTTCCATCGGTCTAACCATCCCCAGAGAGCATTGGCCACCATCCATGAGTCGGTGTAGAGGTAAAGCTTTGGCCATTTCTCTCGTTCAGCAATGTCCAGGGCCAACTGCACGGCTTTAAGCTCTGCAAACTGACTCGACCCACCTTCTCCTTCAGTAGCTTCTGCAACTTGTCGGGTGGGACTCCATACAGCTGCTTTCCATTTGCGATTAGTCCCTACAATGCGACAGGAGCCATCGGTGAAGACGGCGTAGCGTATTTCCTCTTTTGGCAATTGATTGTATGGTGGAGCTTCTTCCGCACGTGTCACCTGCTCTTCCTCTTCATCTGCTAGACCAAAATTTTCACCTTCAGGCCAGTTTGTGATGATTTCCAGGATCCCAGGGCGATTTGATTTTCCTATACGGGTGCGCTGCGTAATCAGGGCAATCCACTTGCTCCAGGTAGCATCAGTGGCGTGATGTGTAGAGGCAGCCTGTCCTGACAACATCCACTTCAGCACTGGTAGTCGAGGTGCCAGAAACAGCTGTGCTTCTGTGCCAATCACCTCTGAGGCGGCTTGAACTCCTTCATAGGCGGCTAGGATCTCTTTCTCTGTGGGGGTATAGTTGGCTTCAGATCCTCTGTAGCCTCGGCTCCAGAATCCAAGTGGTCGGCCTCGAGTCTCACCAGGCACCTTCTGCCAAAGGCTCCAAGACAGGCCATTATTCCCGGCGGCGGAGTAGAGCATGTTCTGTATGTCTGGTCCTGTCCTGACTGGTCCAAGGGCTACAGCCTGAGCAATCTCATGCTTAATCTGGTCAAAGGCTTGTTGCTGCTCAGGGCCCCAGTGGAAATCATTCTTCTTACGGGTTACCAAGTAGAGAGGGCTTACGATCTGACTGTATGCTGGGATATGCATCCTCCAGAACCCTATGGCACCCAGGAAGGCTTGTGTTTCCTTTTTGCTGGTAGGTGGAGACATTGCTGTGATCTTATTGATGACTTCTGTTGGAATCTGACGGCGTCCATCCTGCCACTTCACTCCCAGGAACTGGATCTCTTGGGCTGGTCCCTTAACCTTACTCCGTTTGATGGCAAAGCCAGCTCCCAAAAGGATCTGGATGATTTTCTCTCCTTTCTGAAAAACCTCTTCTGCTGTGTCCCCACACACAATGATGTCATCAATGTATTGCAGGTGTTCTGGAGTCTCACCCTTCTCCAGTGCAGTCTGGATCAGTCCATGACAGATGGTGGGACTGTGTTTCCACCCCTGGGGTAGTCGGTTCCAGGTGTACTGCACGCCCCTCCAGGTAAAAGCAAACTGTGGCCTGCACTCTGGTGCCAGAGGAATGGAGAAGAACGCATTAGCAATGTCAATAGTGGCATACCACTTTGCTGCCCTGGACTCCAGTTCATACTGGAGCTCCAGCATGTCCGGCACAGCGGCTCTCAGCGGTGGGGTAACTTCATTCAAGCCACGATAGTCCATAGTCAATCTCCATTCTCCATCAGACTTATGCACAGGCCAGATGGGGCTGTTGAAGGGTGAGTGGGTTTTGCTGACCACCCCTTGGCTCTCCAGTTCACGGATCATCTTATGGATGGGGATCACAGCATCACGGTTCGTTCGGTATTGCCGACGGTGCACTGTCGTGGTGGCAATTGGCACTTGCTGTTCCTCAACTTTCAACAGTCCAACAGCAGAAGGACTTTCTGAGAGACCTGGCAATGAGTTCAATTGTTCAATCCCTTCTGTCTGTACAGTGGCTATTCCAAAAGCCCATCTATGCCCCTTTGGGTCCTTAAAATATCCATTCCTGAGGTAGTCAATGCCCAGGATACATGGGGCGGCTGGACCAGTCACAATGGGGTGTTTCTGCCAATCTCTCCCTGTCAAGCTCACTTCAGCTTCTAGCACAGTCAACTCTTGAGATCCCCCTGTCACCCCAGAAATAGAAATAGTCTCTGAGCCCACATGTCCTGATGGCATTAATGTGCATTGAGCGCCAGTATCAACCAAAGCCTTATACTTTTGTGGGTCTGATGTACCAGGCCATCGAATCCACACAGTCCAATAGACACGGTTGTCCCGTGCCTCTACCTGGCTAGAGGCAGGGCCCCTCTAACACTGATCCTGGTCATAGCGGTCAGAACCTTTTCTCGATGAGTACACCTGGGAGGTGCCCTCCTGTGGGTCAGATTCTTGCCCGTGGGAAACTGGGACTGCACTTACTCTCACTGACCTTCTTCCATTCTCCTTCAGTTCTTGTACTCGGGCTGCAAGGGCACGGGTGGGTTTCCCATCCCACCGTCCCATGTCTTCTCCATGTTTGGCCAGGAAGTACCACATCTCAGTTCGTGAGGTCTGTCCACTTCCTCTGGCTGGGGGGCGTCTGGCTCTGAATTCAGAGGTTCTCATTCGCACTGGTGCCACTTGGAGACTTTCCCTAATTTCCTCTCTGATCGCTTTTACCTCTGCAGGCAGCGTCTTGAGACTCTCAACCAATGTCTCTACAGCAGAAATACGGGCCTGCATTGGGCTGTGGGTCATGCCTTCATATATCCGGAGCTTATTTGCTACTGCGCCCACTGTTTCTTGGTTCTCTTCCCTATACATAGATGCCAGGAAATCGGTGTATTCAGCTGGCCCCGAGCGTGAAAGGTTCCACCACATATGTGGTGTGCATCTGACCTTGTCAGGGTCATTATTGGCTTGCCCACCTCTTCCAAAAAGCACGTCCATCATTGCCATCTCCCTCAGACGTAAAATTCCTTCTTCCATCGTCTTCCAAGTCTTCCTAATATGATGTTCCTGCAGGATTTCTCTATAAACAAACTTCTCTCTTACACTCATTAGAAGTCGTGCCCAGAGTGAAAGGGGCTTTGATTCCCTCACGAACACCTGTTCAATAGCCACATCCTGGGCCAGAGCCCCCAAAAACCTGGCTTCAGCACCATCCAGTTGTAAGGTTTCACCCATAAGGTCCCAAACTCGGATCAACCAAGTCAGGATGGGCTCACCCGGGTGTCGAGCAATGTCTTTCCGCAAACTACGGAGATTATCAAATGACAATGACTCAGTGATGATCTCAGGCTCTGGGTCTGCTTGCTGTGGAGGTGCAGCAGCCCCCTCATCGTCCGCTGGATGGTCTAATTTGGTCTTATATTTCCTTTTCTGAATAGGGGCAACTTCCATAGGCTTGGCCTGTCCTCCTGGTTTAGCCTCATCCTTTTCTCCCTTCACTGTGGCATCAGGGGTTTTATTCTCTCGCTTTTCCCCCTTCACTGGGCTAGGTTTCTGAATGCATTCTGGAAAAACCCTGGCCCTACCTTCAAACATTCTGTAAGCCGCAGGAATACAACCTTGCAGAAAAACCATAAAGAGCAAGATATCTCTGGCATCCAGGGAGAATTTAAACATCTCAAAAGCTGTTGTAGCAGACTTGAATGGGGAATGGACAAAGGGTTGGGAGAAGAGATTCCCCTTTGTTCCTTCCCAAGGGTCCGTACTATTATCACTGAATCCCCAGAGGTAGCAGCTTAGGTTGCGGCAGGAAAACAGCCTGGAGAACACCACCCACATGACATCCAAAGGCATCGAATTCATGGCACCATAAATCCAGAGTAAGAACTCAATAATAATTGCGGCTATTTGAGTTTTACTCATTGATTTGTTGATAAGACTTAAACCTGCCGCTCCTTTTGGCATGAATTTGTACCAACAAAAAGCCAATATATTATACAGGATGGTCCTGATGAACCCTAAGCTCAAGACCCACATGGTGCTACAAAATAGCAGTTATCCTTCTTTGCCCCACACGTTGGGCACCAAGAAATGTCTCGGTTTGAGGGGAAAAACCAAAATGTTTTACCCACAAGCAGGGGAGGGGCCTCCTCCACAATAATCACACCACTCTTTATCAAATTTAAGAAAAGGAATTTTAATACAAGAAGAATAACTGCTATATATATATATATATATGTAAACAGACTAGTGCAACCCACTTCCCCAACACCATAAGAGAAAAAAAAAAAAAAACAACAACAAAACCCAGCAGGTTTTCCTCCGGGAGAAAAGGTTATACTTAAGTGTCCTTGTCACAGCCTGGCTGGCTGCAGAGTGAGTTTCAGTCCCTCTCCAGCGAAACAGACGAGCAGTGGGCTTTCAGATGGACTCAGTCTCTTCCCCCTGTGTTCCCCGTCCAAGAAGCAGAAAGGTACGAGCAACCAGCAGCAAATCCAAGGCAGGCAGCAGCACGGCAGGAAAAGGTGGTCCGAAGTAGGCAGCGGCAAGACAGCCAGGGAAAAACCCCAGCAGTAACCAGCAGGGCAGCCTGCCTCCTTGGAGCCCCCACTCCCCCGTTCCGCTGAGCCAAGACTGAGGAGAATATCCAAAAAAAAAAAACAAAAGAGACAAACCTGCCCCCACCCCAGCGATCGCAGTTAACTGCTTCTTTTGTTAACCGCTGGCCTGGGCAGTTAAGTGGCAGGGGAGAGAATTTACATAATAATCCCAAACTACAACAGTTACTTAGAATATTTGCTACTAGATATTTCATATCTATATGACTGTGGCACAAACATGACACAGTAACCTTGTTTTGCTCTGTGACTTTATTTTTTCCTTTGGGTATCGATGATTACTCCCACTTGAGATTTCTTCCTCTTTCTTCAGCTCTTCACAGGACTGTTGAAAGTACTTTTCCCTTGTCAGTTTTGAAAGCAGAGAAAGTGGCCAAAGAGACAGGAACTGTGCATCACATACTTAGGTCCACAGCACATTTTCCATTTAAAAAAAATAATTCATGTGGAAAGAAGATGCCCAAAGGAAGTTTTGCTTGCTCAAGCTGTGTCATCTGCTCCAAGCTGCACTTGCCACCCCACCCTTTGGACAGTGTTCTACCACCTCTGCAGTCTTTTTTGTGGCCTTTCTGCTGTATTGCATTAAACATATGGTGAAAGTTTCCTGGTCTGCAAAATTACATCAGCTATTTCCTAGCCATACCCTTTGGCCTGGTCTGAATTGTTTTTCTGTTGCAGCTGACTTCCCTAATGGAGGGGGACTTTTTATAAGACCTTTTACACAGGCATGTACTGACAGAACAAGGGGGAATGGCTTCAAACTGACAGAAGGGAGGTTTAGATTGGATATTAGGAAGAAATTCTCTACTGCAGGCACTGGAAGAGAAGCTAGGGTGGCCTCATCCCTGGAAGTGTCCAAGGCCAGGTTGGATGGAGCTCTGGGCAACCTGGGCTAGGGGAAGGTGTCCCTGCTCATGGCAGGGGTTGGAAGTGGATGATCTTTAAGGTCCCTTCCAAGCCAGGCCACTCTATGGTTCCATTTCCCTATAATAATAGTTGATAGCTTCCCCTCAGCAAAGGACTTTGGACATGACACGTGGTATGGGACAGCTTATAGAACAAGGCAGAGCTTGCAAGATGGACTTCACATCCTAATCTGACTCAAGTTGTTTGTCCTTGTGCATAAGAATATATTCTCCTAATTCTGTGGTCCCACAGGACCAAAGTCCTGTGTTTGCCACTGGTTTCTGCCACAGCCAGCACAAAGGATGAAGTAATGTATTTATTTTTATGTAGTCCTGATGGTCTGTCCTGATACCCCCATGAGGCAAAGATACAAGAAGAGGGCAGGCATCTCTTTACACTGCTGACCTGATGTGAATACCAGGGACTAGCTCTGGATCTTTGGATATAGCACAGTGTCTTGGTTTGAGGGGAA
This sequence comes from Pithys albifrons albifrons, assembly GCF_047495875.1. Taxonomy (NCBI): domain Eukaryota; kingdom Metazoa; phylum Chordata; class Aves; order Passeriformes; family Thamnophilidae; genus Pithys; species Pithys albifrons. The sequence continues at coordinate 41,193,568 of NC_092460.1, forward strand.
AAAAACCAAAATGTTTACCCACAAGCGGGGGAGGGGCCTCCTCCACGATAATCACACCACTCTAATTTAAGAAAAGGAATTTTAATACAAGAAGGATAACTGATATATATATATATATATGTAAACAGACTAGTGCAACCCACTTGCCCAACACCACAAGAGAAAGAAAAAAAAAAACAAACAACAAAACCCAGCAGGTTTTCCTCCAGTAGGAAAATTATACTTAAGCAGTGCCAAAAGTCACAGTCCGGCTGGCCGCGGAGTGAGTTCCCAGTAATTCCCAGTCCCTCTCCAGCAAGACAGACGAGTGGTTAGCTCTCAGATGAACTCTGTGTCTCTTGTCCCAGATGAAGGAAAAAGAAAGCTGAAAATGGGGAACCACCACGTGTCCTGCAAAAGCACCTGCACACCTCTCTCTCTCCCGGGTCACAGCCCCGGCCGGGGCGGGCAGGCTGTGACGGTGCAGGTGGTGGTCTGTGCAGGCGGTGGTCAGACTGCAACAGAGGCCGGGATCCCAGATGCAGCCTCCCAGGAGAAACAGCAGCGGTGAGGAGAAAAAACCAGCGTCTCAGCCAGAAGCCCCAGCAGTAGCCAGCAGAGCAGCTTCCCTCCTCGGCCACCACCACTCCCGCGTTCTGCCGAGCTAAGAAAAAAAAAGATGTCCCCAAAAAAACAAAAGAGACAAACCTGCCCCCATCCAAGTGATCAGCAGTTAACTACTTCTTTTGTTAACTGCTGGCATGGGCAGTTAGTGGCAGGGGAGAGAATTTACATAATAATCCCAAACTACAACATTATCCACACCTAAATTCTCTTCCATGCCAATACCCTACATTAAACTTAAATTTTCTTTCAAATATTTAAATGTTTACAAATACAGTAATATGAGTCGTTTACCCAGAGATTAAGTTCCCCTTGAGGTACACATCGTGTCTCTCCATCTTCCTGCATCACCCACCAGGTGGAACCAGATCCTTGAGCAAAGACAACCCCACGAATGGGTTTGCCTTTGCCTGAGGCAGGGCTGATCCAGACTGTTTTCCCTAGCATACCTCTCAGGTGTATTACAGGGACTTTGTCTCCATCTACAGTGTGAAGGGGTTCTGATCGGGCAGGACCGGCTCGATTGACAGAGCCTCTAGTGTTGACTAGCCATGTAGCCTTTGCTAAGTGTTGATCCCAGTGTTTGAAAGTCCCTCCACCCAACGCCTTCAAAGTGGTTTTCAACAGTCCATTACACCATTCAACTTTCCCGGCAGCTGGTGCATGGTAGGGGATATGATACACCCACTCAATGTTGTGCTCTCTCGCCCAGGTAGCAACTAAGGTGTTCTTAAAATGAGTTCCATTATCTGACTCAATTCGTTCTGGGGTGCCATGTCGCCACAGCACTTGTTTTTCCAGGCCTAGGATGGTGTTCCGGGCAGTGACGTGAGGCACTGTGTGTGTCTCCAGCCACCCTGTGGTTGCTTCCACCATGGTGAGCACATAGCGCTTGCCTTGGCGGGTCTGTGGCAGTGTGATGTAGTCAACCTGCCAGGCCTCCCCGTACTTATACTTATCCCAGTGTCCGCCATACCACAGGGGCTTCACTCTCTTAGCCTGCTTAATGGCAGCACATGTCTCGCAGTCGTGGATAACCTGAGAGATAATGTCCATGGTTAAATCCACCCCTCGGTCTCGTGCCCATTTATAAGTGGCATCTCTGCCCTGATGGCCCGAGGCATCATGGACCCATCGAGCCAAGAACAGCTCTCCCTTGTGCTGCCAGTCCAGATCTGTCTGTGATACTTTCACTTTCGCAGCTCGGTCTGCATCTCGGTTTTTTGAGATGTTCCTCATTGGCTCGATTTTTGGGCACGTGTGCGTCTAAGTGGCGGACTCTCACAATCAGCTTCTCTACTCGGGTGGCAATATCTTGCCATATATCAGCAGCCCAGATGGGTTTCCCTCTGCGTTTCCAATTGGTTTTCTTCCATCGGTCTAACCATCCCCAGAGAGCATTGGCCACCATCCATGAGTCGGTGCAGAGGTAAAGCTTTGGCCATTTCTCTTGTTCAGCAATGTCCAGGGCCAACTGCACGGCTTTAAGCTCTGCAAACTGACTCGACCCACCTTCTCCTTCAGTAGCTTCTGCAACTTGTCGGGTGGGACTCCATACAGCTGCTTTCCATTTGCGATTAGTCCCTACAATGCGACAGGAGCCATCGGTGAAGAGGGCGTAGCGTATTTCTTCTTCTGGCAATTGATTGTATGGTGGAGCTTCTTCCGCACGTGTCACCTGCTCTTCCTCTTCATCTGCTAGACCAAAATTTTCACCTTCAGGCCAGTTCGTGATGATTTCCAGGATCCCAGGGCGATTTGATTTTCCCATATGGGCGTGCTGCGTAATCAGGGCAATCCACTTGCTCCAGGTAGCATCAGTGGCGTGATGTGTAGAGGCAGCCTGTCCTGACAACATCCACTTCAGCACTGGTAGTCGAGGTGCCAGAAACAGCTGTGCTACTGTGCCAATCACCTCTGAGGCGGCTTGAACTCCTTCATAGGCGGCTAGGATCTCTTTCTCTGTGGGGGTATAGTTGGCTTCAGATCCTCTGTAGCCTCGGCTCCAGAATCCAAGTGGTCGGCCTCGAGTCTCACCAGGCACCTTCTGCCAAAGGCTCCAAGACAGGCCATTATTCCCGGCGGCGGAGTAGAGCAGGTTCTGTATGTCTGGTCCTGTCCTGACTGGTCCAAGGGCTACAGCCTGAGCAATCTCATGCTTGATCTGGTCAAAGGTTTGTTGCTGCTCAGGGCCCCAGTGGAAATCATTCTTCTTACGGGTTACCAAGTAGAGAGGGCTTACGATCTGACTGTATGCTGGGATATGCATCCTCCAGAACCCTATGGCACCCAGGAAGGCTTGTGTTTCCTTTTTGCTGGTAGGTGGAGACATTGCTGTGATCTTATTGATGACTTCTGTTGGAATCTGACGGCGTCCATCCTGCCACTTCACTCCCAGGAACTGGATTTCTTGGGCTGGTCCTTTAACCTTACACCGTTTGATGGCAAAGCCAGCTCCCAAAAGGATCTGGATGATTTTCTCTCCTTTCTAAAAAACCTCTTCTGCTGTGTCCCCACACACAATGATGTCATCAATGTACTGCAGGTGATCTGGAGCCTCACCCTTCTCCAGTGCAGTCTGGATCAGTCCATGACAGATGGTGGGACTGTGTTTCCACCCCTGGGGTAGTCGGTTCCAGGTGTACTGCACGCCCCTCCAGGTAAAAGCAAACTGTGGCCTGCACTCTGGTGCCAGAGGAATGGAGAAGAACGCATTAGCAATGTCAATAGTGGCATACCACTTTGCTGCCTTGGACTCCAGCTCATACTGGAGCTCCAGCATGTCCGGCACAGCGGCTCTCAGCGGTGGGGTAACTTCATTCAAGCCACGACAGTCCACAGTCAATCTCCATTCTCCATCAGACTTATGCACAGGCCAGATGGGGCTGTTGAAGGGTGAGTGGGTTTTGCTGACAACCCCTTGGCTCTCCAGTTCACAGATCATCTTATGGATGGGGATCACAGCATCGCAGTTCGTTCAGTATTGCCGATGGTGCACTGTTGTGGTGGCGATTTGCACCTGCTGTTCCTCAACTTTCAACAGTCCGACAGCAGAAGGACTTTCTGAGAGACCTGGCAATGAGTTCAATTGTTCAATCCCTTCTGTCTGTACAGTGGCTATTCCAAAAGCCCATCTATGCCCCTTTGGGTCCTTAAAATATCCATTCCTGAGGTAGTCAGTGCCCAGGATACATGAGGTGGCTGGACCAGTCACAATGGAGTGTTTCTGCCAATTTCTCCCCGTCAAGCTCACTTCAGCTTCTAGCACAGTCAACTCTTGAGATCCCCCTGTCACCCCAGAAATAGAAATAGTTTCTAAGCCCACATGTCCTGATGGCATTAATGTGCATTGAGCGCCAGTATCAACCAAAGCCTTATACTTTTGTGGGACTGATGTACCAGGCCATTGAATCCACACAGTCCAATAGACACGGTTGTCCCGTGCCTCTACCTGGCTAGGGGCAGGGCCCCTCTAACACTGATCCTGGTCATAGCGGTCAGAACCTTTTCTCGATGAGTACACCTGGGAGGTGTCCTCCTGTGGGTCAGATTCTTGCCCGTGGGAAACTGGGACTGCACTTACTCTCACTGACCTTCTTCCATTCTCCTTCAGTTCTTGTACTCGGGCTGCAAGGGCATGGGTGGGTTTCCCATTCCACCGTCCCACGTCTTCTCCATGTTTGGCCAGGAAGTACCACATCTCAGTTCGTGAGGTCTGTCCACTTCCTGTGGTTGGGGGGCGTCTGGCTCTTACTTCAGAGGTTCTCATTCGCACTGGTGCCACTTGGAGACTTTCCCTAATTTCCTCTCTGATCGCTTTTACCTCTGCAGGCAGCGTCTTGAGACTCTCAACCAATGTCTCTACAGCAGAAATACGGGCCTGCATTGGGCTGTGGGTCATGCCTTCATATATCCAGAGCTTATTTCCTACAGCGCCTACTGTTTCTTGGTTCTCTTCCCTATACATGGATGCCAGGAAATCGGTGTATTCAGCTGGCCCCGAGTGTGAAAGGTTCCACCACATATGTGGTGTGCATCTGACCTTGTCAGGGTCATTATCGGTTTGCCCACCCCTTCCAAAAAGCACGTCCATCATTGCCATCTCCCTCAGACGTAAAATTCCTTCTTCCATCGTCTTCCAAGTCTTCTTAATGTGATGTTCCTGCAGGATTTCTCTATAAACAAACTTCTCTCTTACACTCATTAGAAGTCATGCCCAGAGTGAAAGGGGCTTTGATTCCCTCACGAACACCTGTTCAATAGCCACATCCTGGGCCAGAGCTCCCAAAAACCTGGCTTCAGCACCATCCAGTTGTAAGGTTTCACCCATAAGGTCCCAAACTCGGATCAGCCAAGTCAGGATGGGCTCACCCGGGTGTCGAGCAATGTCTTTCCGCAAACTACGGAGATTATCAAATGACAATGACTCAGTGATGATCTCAGGCTCTGGGTCTGCTTGCTGTGGAGGTGCAGCAGCCCCCTCATCGTCCGCTGGATGGTCTGATTTGGTCTTATATTTCCTTTACTGGATAGGGGCAACTTCCATAGGCTTGGCCTGTCCTCCTGGTTTAGCCTCGTCCTGCGTCACTGTAACATCAGAGGTTTTACCCTCTTCCCTTTTTTTAGCCCCATCCTGCATCACTGTAACGTCAGGGGTTTTACCCTCTTCCTTCTCCCTCTTCACTGTAACGTCAGGGGTTTTATTCTCTTCCCCCTTCACTATGGCATCAGGGGTTTTATTCTCTTGCTTTTCCCCCTTCACTGGGCTAGGCTTCTGAATGCGTTCTCGAAAAACCCTGGCCCTACCTTCAAACATACTGTAGGCCAAGGGATACAACCTTGCAGAAAAACCATAAAGAGCAAGATATCTCTGGCATCCAGGGAGAATTTAAGCATCTCAAAAGCTGTTGTAGCAGACTTGAATGGGGAATGGACAAAGGGTTGGGAGAAAAAATTCCCCTTTGTTCCTTCCCAAGGGTCCGTACTATTATCACTGAATCCCCAGAGGTGGCAGCTTAGGTTACGGCAGGAAAACAGCCTGGAGAACACCACCCACATGACATCCAAAGGCATCGAATTCATGGCACCATAAATCCAGAGTAAGAACTCAATAATAATTGCAGCTATTTGAGTTTTACTCATTGATTTGTTGATAAGACTTAAACCTGCCGCTCCTTTTGGCATGAATTTGTACCAACAAAAAGCCAATATATTATACAGGATGGTCCTGATGAACCCACATGGTGCCACAAAATAGCAGTTATCCTTCTTTGTTTACAAGCCACCCCATGTTGGGCATCAAGAAATGTCTTGGTTTAAGGGGAAAAAAACCAAAATGTTTACCCACAAGCAGGGGAGAGGCCTCCTCCACGATAATCACACCACTCTTTATCAAATTTAAGAAAAGGAATTTTAATACAAGAAGGATAACTGATATATATATATATATATATATATATATATATATATATGTAAACAGACTAGTGCAACCCACTTGCCCAACACCACACGAGAAAGAAAAAAAAAAACAAACAACAACAAAACCCAGCAGGTTTTCCTCCAGTAGGAAAATTATACTTAAGCAGTGCCAAATGTCACAGTCCGGCTGGCCGCGGAGTGAGTTCCCAGTAATTCCCAGTCCCTCTCCAGCAAGACAGACGAGTGATGAGCTCTCGGATGAACTCTGTGTCTCTTGTCCCAGATGAAGGAAAAAGAAAGCTGAAAATGGGGAACCACCACGTGTCCTGCAAAAGCACCTGCACATCTCTCTCTCTCCCGGGTCACTGCCCCGGCCGGGGCGGGCAGGCTGTGACGGTGCAGGTGGTGGTCTGTGCAGGCGGTGGTCAGACCGCAACAGAGGCCGGGATCCCAGATGCAGCCTCCCAGGAGAAACAGCAGCGGCGAGGAGAAAAAACCAGCGTCTCAGCCAGAAGCCCCAGCAGTAGCCAGCAGAGCAGCTTCCCTCCTCGGCCACCACCACTCCCGCGTTCTGCCGAGCTAAGAAAAAAGATGTCCCCAAAAAAACAAAAGAGACAAACCTGCCCCCATCCAAGTGATCAGCAGTTAACTACTTCTTTTGTTAACTGCTGGCATGGGCAGTTAGTGGCAGGGGAGAGAATTTACATAATGATCCCAAACTACAACTCACAGGCAAGAAATAAGAGTAAATAAGGTCTGAAAAACTAATGCTCAAAACGCTACACAAATGTAAATTAAACTTCCCTCCAATGTGAGGGAAATGAGATGCAGATGAAATAAACTGATCAACTTTTAAGCTCCCAGAAATAACAGAACTGGGTTAGAACATGTGATCTCAGTCCGGAGATGCAATCAGGTGCTCTTTAAGGTTCCTTCACACTCAAATCATTCTAGGATACTTTCCTCTCTAGAATCACCTTCTGTGGCTTCACTCATCTTTCATACAACAGGAAAAGTCATAAAATAACTCTTCCATCTTTAAGCTGTGCTTCATTGACTGAGATTCTGCTGTCTAGAGTGAACTGCTGCAGAAGGAAAGACCCCAGACATGATTCCCACTTCTCTGGGCAGTGCCATCTCCTACCAGGGACATTTCTGGCATTGCAGCAGGGGAAAGAAAGCCTGGCCAGGACAAGGTCTGTGTATCTGTGTCTCAACTACCTGTATTTTTCTCCTCCTCCTGTTTGCCATCAGTTCCCATGTAAGCAAACAGGCCACAGAGCTGGTGACAACAGATGAAGGGTAGGGAGTTACATCCTTGACAAATTGAGACTCTTGGCAATTTTGTTTTCCCTTGTAAAAACCTCAGTTCAGATTTTAGCTGCAGTTTACAGTGGTCACGATGAGCAGGTTAAAAAAGCTAAACAATGGCATTTGCTCCTCACTCCTCCAAATGGCAAGAATTTTTGAGTCAATGCAAGCCATGCCTGCAATTTTACAGGACATTTTCAAGGCATTAAATCCTGTCATCCTTCCAAGATATAGTGCACTGCATTTACAAATAGAAAATGTCATGCCCATTAAGTCACTTTCTTCTTAATCCTGAATAGCTTTTCACGACCCAAGCAGGGTTTGTAAGGTGGCTTTACACCAGAAATTGCAGCCTGCTGGGTACAGATCAAACAGAAAGTACAGTTTAGGTCATCCCATCTCTATATTGTTTTTTTTTCTGCAAAGGCAGCTAAAAATCTGCTGTTACCACCACTTCCTTGAGAATAGACCAGAAAAATGTCAATAATAAATGTTGTGTCAAGGATCCTTCAGACAAAGATTCCCTCTGGCAGGACAATTCACCATTTCCAAGGGTCAGCCTTCAATAAGCAGAACTAAGAGTTCTCCCACACCATGCCTATCGCTTTGACTTTCCAAGACCTCATCATTAGAGACTGGTTGTTCTTTTTAGTACCACAGACCAGCTGCTGACAAGCTTTGGTGCAATCTGCTGAGGACTCAAAACACACATTGCAAAAAACAAGAAGCAAAAAGGTTAACTATTTTCATAGAAATTAGCACCAGTTTTACAAAATTAAATGATGTCTTTGTGCTTTGGCAAAGTAACGGGCATCATTTTATTAGCAAAGAGCCTGGAAGTGTAAGCAAGATATTTGATTGAGGGCTGCTGGTGTTCCACAGACTCTCTGTTGGTGGATGTGCTGACTGAAGGGAAAAAGAAAACTAATAAAAATATGTAACACAGACCTTTATCACAAGGCAGTCTCAGGGCTTATAAAAAGGAACACTTCTGCCACCACACCTTTCCCAAGCAGAATAGTGTCAGAGCACTTGCTTTTCTGGGACCAGAGTTTGATTTCAGTTGAAGGCCAACAGTGTAAAATGAGCTCTAACAGGATTAATCCAGCTCCTTCTAGAGGAATTTACATCCTTCTTTTCTAGAACACCAAATTAGGTCACATCCCTTGCACGATTCCTCTTTAGAAGCTGCTGGCAGAGGAAAAGAAAGTATTTGACAGTTCAGCAAGAGATGTTTGCTGGGTCACTTACATGGCTTCTTACAGCATGCAGGACTCAAAAATACTAAGCTGAGAGTCTGTTATTACACAGCGACTTCATAAATATCATGAACTGGTGAATATTCCTTAGATTCTGTGTGAGAATTTTGAGTTCTGCAGTTTCCCCACAACGGAGTTTTGCAATCTTCACAGTTATCCTTCCCCCACCACTGGGATGCAGTGCACCAGGGTGGTTTGGTTGGGTTTTTTATAATTGAATTCAAGTTTTTCCCACGAAATTCCATCTTGAGCTGTCTCCCCTGAATTTCTGATTAGTCATAAAATATTAATAATTATTAAGCAGCAAGTTATACCTGTACAACAGTCCAGAACACTTTAGTGTACCTATTAAGCAGTTCATATGACACATCTGTCAATGTGAAGTTTGGAAATAAAACAAAAAGCAAACATAGTGAAAAAAAACAAACAGCAAAATTATTAAAATATTAATAAATTAAAAATATTAATTAAAAATTCTAATTATTGCCACAGGTGTATATTAATCTGATTTTTTTAAACATTTCCACGATTTCCAAAATTCAGCCGGTTAAATGTTTGGTTAGTGAGCCAGTAATACATTTTATTCCATGGCATCATCACTGTGACAAATTATGCTGAAGTTATTCCAAGGAGACACCTGACATGGCTCATATTTTTTTTAAATCACTGAGAAAATTCAGAAAATGTTTGTAGAGGTGAACCAGAAGAACTTGTTCCTATCAGAAGCTCTTATTCCTATTTATGTATGAGGATCACTTATATATTTCTTTGGATTACATACAATGAGTTCCACTGAATGTCTTTCAGATAAAGGTGAGGAATTCAACACGAACACTGTGCTGAAACAAAGCAAGAGGCAAAACTCAGCTGTGAACACTCAAGTACTGACAGCATTTATCTTTTATTACAACCACACAGTTCTTGAAAATACCATCAAATGCCATTTCAGGGCCATCATTCCCCAAGAAAGAGACATTCTAGTCCAGAATCTATTTAACCTAGTCCTTTGTGAGTAGGACACAGCTTTGCTCCACCAAATTCAGTGCTTGGAGGTCAAAGTGAGTGTAGAGGATACTCTGAAGATCTGTGGGAGCATGTTACTCAGTTGGTAAAACATTTCCTCAGAAATTGTCTGGAAAAAAACCCAAAACACACCCGTAAGCTTTGTCTTTTTGCTGTAGTTTGAAAGAATTAAGTCTCCCTCAACCTTGTTTCTTGGGATTTTGGAGAATTGCTGCTTTTCAGAAGACAACAAAGATTGTTTTCAAATGGGGTGTTCTAATTCTACTGAATTCAATTAAAAGATTGACAGAAGAACACTGCTTGTGTATTTATATGGCATATTTATTTCCAGTAGATTTCTTGTTCCAATAACTGATTATTTCTGCCTAATATAAGCAGGACATTGCTAATTGTTGTCTACAGGACTCCTGCTCTCTGAATTCCAGGACTAGATTCAAATTTGGTATTTATTTCTGGCTTCCTCCTTGCTCAGCAGCTTCCCACTTTGTCAAAAAATACATGTTATTTCTTTCCTAACATAACTCTGATTTTATGTCCAGTACTGCTTTTTACCTTTGGAAAACTTCCTGTTTCTGAAGCTCAGCTTGAACTCCAAATGAAACAATTTTAGAACCTTAATTACAATTAATTTCAAATGCCTGGAGTAATTCAGGGTTTTGTGGAAGCACGACGGATGTCATTGCAGCTTTTCAAGATGTTAGATGATATAATAATAAACACCTAAAGTTCTGTAATGCAAGGTTAGCCCATCTCCTCAGAGTAGCAGCAAGAAGCCTTTTTCAAAAGTGATGCACATTTGAGAAGCTGAACTTCTGAGTTTAAAATTTTAGATACTACTGGATATTCAAAAATATAAACCTTAATCCTGTTTTATAGGCAAGAAACCAAACCCACACTGGGTAATTTAAGCTCACCCAAAAAGAGCAGAATAGCAAACACATCAAAACTTGATCTACTGATGTGTAACTTCTTTTTCCAACATTCTCCTAGGCTAGATATGAATTTGGTTTAACCTACTTGTGGCACCAGGAATTGTACAGTCCGAGAAATTCCTCCATCCCACGAGGCCATTTCCATCATGAAACCTAAAAAACACAGCATTTATTCTATATATGTATTATCTATGCAATATTTCCCATTAATCACATCAGTGGCTTTTCTCACAGAAGTAAGGATGGGTGACAAATCCATCGGGAATTGCTAAAGGTCACACTGGGGAGAGGTTCCTCAAGTAGGTGGTAGAAAGGACACTACTAACATTTTAACTACTCTGAGTGGTTCAAGTAGTTAAGTGCAGCACAGGAAAATGCACAAAGTAATAACACCACCTGGAAAAACAGAAAACCACATTGAGTCATGTGGACTTTCCATCAAAGAGATGAATTAGTGTACTAACTGGTCTTGGAAAAAATGCAGGGAATTCTTATTGTTTGAAGCAATCAAAATACTAAAGGCACTGGAAATTACAGAATCATAGAACAGCCTGGGTTGAAAGGGACCTTAAAGTTAATCTCATTCTAAGTGTCTGAGACTACTTCCTGCAATGACAGCTACCGGTTTTAAAGCAAAAACTGAAGTGTGTGTTTTAACAAAGGATACATTTTCAAAAAACACCTTTTTTATATTTTGTAAAATACACAACCTGAGCTGAGTATTTGCCACCAAATGCAACACAAAGCAAAACCAAACTAAAGGATTCACCAACATACCTTTGACACACTTGAACACGAGCTCTGCCCTCTTCAAGCACCATGGAATGGTCATTTCCTAAAAATGAATCAATGAAAAGCCTCAGTGCACAATGGATCTAACCAACAAGGGGAGCAGGGAAATTATTAAAAGTAATACATTTTTGTTGCAGAACCTCATTTCCCCTGCAGCACTATGAGTTTTCCAGAGTTTTCTGGGCAAGTTTCTCTTCTTATAGAAGTCCATAAAAGCACTGCCCCTGCTATTTGGTAGGAGACCCCAGTCAGAATGACTTGATATATTTTTAAGCTGAGATGTTGAATAAAAATGTTTTTGACAGAAAAACACCTGATATCCAACTGATAAATGTCAGGCTCATGTTTCAGCTGGTCACAAAGAGTCTCCTTACCACATCTTAGCAGCATAAAGAGCTGGCTGGAGGGTCGGGCCCAGAGAGTGCTGGTGAACGGAACTGCATCCAGCTGGCGGTCAGTCACCAGTGGTGTACCCCAGGGGTCTGTGTTGGGTCCAGTCCCGTTTAACATCTTTATTGATGATTTAGATGAGGGGATTGAGTCCATCATCAGCAAATTTGCTGATGACACCAAGTTGGAAGGGAGTGTTGATCTGCTGGAAGGCAGGAGGGCTCTGCAGAGGGATCTGGATAGACTTGAGAGATGGGCTGATTCCAATGGGATGAAGTTCAATAAGGCCAAGTGCCAGTCCTGCACTTTGGCCACAACAACCCCCTGCAGCGCTAAAGGCTGGGCACAGAGTGGCTGAAGAGCAGCCAGGCAGAAAGGGACCTTGGAGTACTAATTGACAGGAAGCTCAACATGAGCCAACAGTGTGCCCAGGTGGCCAAGAAGGCCAATGGGATCCTGGCCTGTATCAAAAATAGCGTGGCTAGCAGGACCAGGGAAGTGATCCTTCCCCTGTACTCTGCGTTGGTGAGGCCACACCTTGAGTACTGTGTTCAGTTCTGGGCCCCTCAGTTCAGAAAGGATATTGAGGTGCTGGAGCGAGTCCAGAGAAGAGCAACAAGGCTGGGGAAGGGACTGGAGCACAAGACCTATGGGGAGAGGCTGAGGGAGCTGGGGTTGTTTAGCCTGGAGAAGAGGAGGCTCAGAGGTGACCTCATCACTCTCTAGTACTACCTGAAGGGAAGTTCTAGCCAGGTGGGGGCTGGTCTCTTCTCCCAGGCACTCAGCAATAGGACAAGGGGGCACAGCCTTAAGCTCTGCCAGGGGAAATTTAAGTTGGATATCAGAAAAAAATTCTTTCCAGAGAGAGTAATCAGGCATTGGAATGGGCTGCCCAGAGAGGTGGTGGATTCACCATCCCTAGTGATTTTTAAACACAGATTGGACGTGGCGCTGAGTGCCATGATCTGGTAAATGGACTAGAGTTGGACCAAGGGTTGGACTCGATGATCTTGGAGGTCTTTTCCAACCCAACTGATTCTATGATTCTATGATAATGAAGAATTCTATCTGTTCTTGATGATTTTTGTTAAGGGCTCTTGGCATACCCACAGCCTCCAGCAAAACCTTCTCTGTAATACTGGAACTGGGAGAAGCCCCTCTCCCCTAAAGCTGCATTTATGTAAACCACCAGAGTTTAAGACATGGCTTACAAGCATTGGACTAAAGAATTTCAATAATCTAGCACATTAAACATTCTTTGGCTGAATTTTCCTAGTCAGAGGCAGAATGACTCACTGTAAACACTTCTCAGAAAGCAAACAGCCTCTGTTTGTTCAGGAGTACCCTGTAACATGAAAATGAGCACTTTCTGGTCTGAACACAGGAATACAGATGTGGAAGCCAATTTATCTTTCAAGGTGCCTTTTCAAATGTAAGCTTTGCATAATTTTCTATTCATAAAGCCAGCCTTCATTTTGCAATGTCCAACACTGCAATTTTCCCTTATCAAAAGAGCTTAATTTCAGGATTAAAGAAAGTTATTTGAGAAGGAAGGTTATCTTGAATGCCACCTGATAACACTGAAGCAATAAAGTGAATGTGTGGCTGCATTAAACTACTGAAAACCAAAGTTCCTGCTTAGGTGAGAATATCTCCTGCCCTCCCCAAAATACACAGTATGTTAACAACACCATAAATTGGAATTATTATTATTGTTGGTTTTGTTGTTGTTGTTGTTGTAATGTAAATCACTGCATCAACAGTTACTGCTTTTAGGACATGTAACATCTTAACCAGAATAATGCTGTACAAGTTTTGAGGTTTTTTTAATTTCTAAGCTTTTTAGAAGAAATTTCTCAGCTTTTTAGGTGGTTATAACCCATCTGCCCATGTGTGTTTTCTGTCACAAGTAATGTAGGTGTTTATTGTTGGTTCTGATCACAGTTTTGGCTTGGGTAAAAAACAAGTGACTAAGAAGAAAAGTTCTCTCTGGGTAGCACCTTGTGCAATCAGGGATGGGAACTAAGCCTTAAAAGGATTGATTGAAACAGCAGGATATGACACTATTCCTTGGCCTGTTTTACAGGAATATGGATGTTAAATTCTGTGGGCGCTCAGGGAAATAACAGGTTGAATCCAGAATGTTGGTCCATGAAAGCCACAGAACTCAAAATGCTACAGTAACGATTCAACTCTAATCTACCTTGAAAAATGTAGGTCATGTTATCAGGATTTTTATCAGGATTATTGCCATATTACCAGGATTTTTCTCTATATGCAAACCAGGTAACAGCTGTGGAAATTATGCAGGACCAATCTGAAATACAATGCAGGATGTAGGAAGGAAAAAATGCAACCAGCCCATCTCTTATAGTGAGTTTTGGTTAATAGGCTTCAAGCAAGAGAAAAAGCCACCTCGCATTTTGGGTGTTGCTCACTAGCAGAGACTACACCTCACTTCCTTTTAGATTTTGTGAAATTAAGAATTTTTTCTACTCATTTAGGGGAAAAAAAAGGAAGAGGGGAGATCAGCTTAACTGATTAGAAAGTTATGCTGTAAATTATTTTATTTTCACTTAATTTGTGACAGGCTCACTACATGGGACTGCTGCTTCTATAAAGCTCAGGGTTTTTGCCTTTGCAGAACCATGCCATAATCGGGTAAGGAAAACATTCAAGTGCATAAATAAAGATTTCAACCCAAATTTCAATGGTTAATTTTGGTAAGTAAAGAATTCCCAAGATTTTTAATCAAAGCATAACTGTGCAAATCCTAAACACTGAATTGACAGCTGTACATTCAGGGGAGAAAACTCAGGGAGAAATATTTGAGGTTAATACACTCATCACTGATTTCTCTCTCTATGTAAACCATGTTCATAAATATTTGGTTACACTGCTTCTACTTTAAAAAAAAATAAACGCTTCTGTCTTAACTTCCAATAAGAGAAGCAACTGCCTGAGATCTCTGAAGTTTTGTTGCTGAGTGGGACAACAGCAATGACTCCTGTGTTGGAAGTCCCAAGGAGTTGTGTCAGCTCTGGCATTTTTAGCAATGACATTTCATTCCCTAGTTCATATTAGACTCTTAAATAAACAGTTCCTATCCCTGGAAGTGTTCCAGAACAGGTTGGATGGGGCTTGGAGCAACCTGGGCTAGTGGAAGGTGTCCCTGCCCATGACAGGAGGTTGGAATGAGATGAACTTTAAGGTCCCTTCCAGCCCAGGCAGTGATTCTGTGACCACCCCTGTGAGGTTATAACCTTCCAACCCTAAGAGAAGACCTTTGGGAAGGTACAGAGAACACTCTAATGAGTGCCTGTCAGGGTGAGCCATCTCTGCAGCTGGGCTCCTGGTTAACCACTTGACAAACATGTTTTTACGGAGGTTGGAAGTGCTCATCTAGAACTGGGGCCACTAAAGGCACCGAGTTCAGAGCAGCTTTCTGAAAAGTTTCATTATTCACTTCTCTTTCACCAAGAAGTCCCATATTTATGTGTTTCAAATGAGGTCAGCCAGTTGCAAAGCACTGCAATAAGCAGTGCTGCTAATGCAAGTCACACAAGGCAGTTTTGCCTAAACATGCACTTATCACAGGTCACCTTCTGCTCACTCTGCAAAGACTTGGAACTCCGTATCAAAGAGAAATTGTTCTACCAGGACCTTTTAGACAAGCAGATTATTCTTCACTTTCAAACACCTGAGCAACAATACACTCTCAAGGCATGAGGAACACTTGGCCTTGTCCTGTATTTGTATTTTAAAATACAGATATGCAAACAAAAGCTAAAACTAACAAGGTTTAAATAAAACAAAAAAAGAGAAGAAGAATATAGTCCAATGGCAACTTGATTAAGGAAAAGGTCACTAAATTTATGAAACACAGCAACTGGGTCCCATGAGTGACCCACACTACTGCATGCTGATTATCTGGATTTTTGCCCAAAAAAGGATCTTGATACAAGAGATGAAAAATTTCAGAAATAATACCATCTGTTCCTAAACCTCTGCTTCTCTGTATGGCAGTATATCCTTTAGAAGATTCATTACTGGACATTTTTACCTTTTACATAGTTTGCTTTATCATGAAAACTGACCCTGATCCTGGCAAAACAGGGGCCACTTCTATACTGTGCTCTGGTCAAATTCTGGCACAAAACCAGTCACTGTTAAAGGCAACCCACTGGTGAACCTTCATCTTGCTGTGAGTCAGGCACTTTCAGAGAAGGAAAGGCCATATTGAAATTAGAAGTGAAAAATCAAAGGATTACTTAAAAAACCCCTACAACAGACTACCGTTTCCAATTACACCCTTGAATGGATGGCAGCATTATCTTCTTTTTCTCATTTCTTTAAGTTTATAGACTTTCCACCTCTTAAGGATATGGTTGTGCTGTCTGTCCATCACTTCCCTCCTTGCCTTTCCACCTCCTTTTCTTCTCTGCTGGCGCCTTCTGAGCCAAGTGTGACAAAGAAAAGAGGCTGCCAATAGTTTTAAATTACTGTGGACTGTGACAAGGTACTGATGGAGAGACAAACTCTACACCAGAATCCCAATGAAGAAAAGAACACAGAACTCAGCACAGTAAGTGAGAACACAAAGAGCCTCAGCAATATGCTGCCTCTTGCCCAGCTGGCACCTGGTGGGGCTTATGAAAAATGGACAGAAATTAAGGATGATATTCATTAGACTGAAAATTTGGTTGCTGTTGTGTAAAGCTGAGGTGCTATAGAGTGGTGTTTAGGGGTACAGAACTCTCAGCTGAGCTTTGCTAGATCTGCAGCTCCTAAAACTTAGTTTTAAGGTTTAATAGCTAATGATTGGCCAAGAAGGCCAATGGGATCCTGTCCTGTATCAAAAATAGCGTGGCCAGCAGGACCAGGGAAGTGATCCTTCCCCTGTACTCTGCATTGGTGAGGCCACACCTTGAGTGTTGTGTTCAGTTCTGGGCCCCTCAGTTCAGGAAAGATATTGAGGGGCTGGAGCGGGTCCAGAGAAGAGCAACAAGGCTGAGAAAGGGACTGGAACACAGGTCCTACGGGGACAGGCTGAAGGAGCTGGGGTGGTTTAGCCTGGAGAAGAGGAGGCTCAGGGGAGACCTTACCACTCTCTACTACTCCCTGAAAGGATGTTGTAGCCAGGTAGGGATTAGTCTCTTCTCTCAGGCACTCAGCAATAGGACAAGAGGACAGGGGCTTAAGCTCTGCCAGGGGAAGTTTAGGTTGGATATCAAGAAGAAGTTCTTTCCAGAGAGAGTGGTCAGGCATTGGAATGGCCTGCCCAGGGAGGTGGTGGATTCTCCGACCCTGGAGGTTTTTAAGGTGAGACTGGAAGTGGCACTGAGTGCCATGATCTAGCAATGAAAGTGGGGTTGGATTAGATGATCTCAGAGGTGTCTTCCAACCCAACTGATTCTATGATTCTATGATAATTAAAATTGGTGATCTGGATTCACTAGTGTATCAGCAGCTTTGAAGGTACAGTTTCTAAGCAAGAGGTGTTGCCACAAGACTCTATCTTTCATTAATACTTGTACAACTGTGCAAGGAGCTGGATGCAAGTAAAGTGTCCAAAATGAAGGGTGGGAATAAAAGCTCCACATGATACAGCTGGCTGAAATGTTCCTGGTTGATCAGTTCCTTCCCTTGGGTCACCACACAGCTCCAAGTGCCACCAGAATGGTGTGGCAGACACATGTGACTGAGATAAACCATCCCTGAGATAAACCATCCCTGCTTGGCTTAAACCAGCCCTTTGCAAAAATCACTTTAAGGGTATAAAACCAACCCAAAGCTTTACATTCACTTACTTCTGACATTTCATGGACCAGCAGGAGGGGAATGCTGATGGTGGTGATGTCGTGTGTGCAGCAGACTTTGAGGATGTTCCTGAGCCCCATGATGGCAGGATCCCGAGCGGTCACACTGACAGACCTCACGTTGTCATCCACACACAGGTGAAAGGCAACATGGATTTCAGACAGGTTGGAGTGGCGTGTGATGTAGAATTCCCCTGCAGGAGAATACAAACTGAGGCATCATGGTGGTGGATCTGCACTGAAATCCAGCTGTCAGGCAATGGAAGGATGGGGTCACTCATGATAAAAGGTAAATATAAATGAGAAGGAGCAAGGCCTGATTCCGAAACCCCCTCCCCAAGTTTTAGGCCTGTTTGCTCAATCTTTATCACTAACTGTGTTCTGTTCTCTTTACCAGGACTTGGTTATCACTGAGTGCATTGTACCGTAAACCAGAGGTGATAAATCAGGTAGTGGTAGACACATGAACAGAGCAAAATGGTAAAGATCCAATACTTTGTAGCATTAGAGCCAAGGTTTTACAAGTTTGACAGGTCATGTCACTGAACAAAGAAAAGGTAGAAGTCCAACAGTGATGAAGACACTTCAAGACCACCCCGAGGGATGAAGTCAAGAGACCACCACCCAAATTCGAAGCCAAAAGGAAAGCTCCACCCAAGATTTCATCCAGTCATTAATATGGAAATTGAAGGTGTGAACTATGAACTTAAGACTATAAATAGTTTATGTCACCCAAACAAGTTAGGCAAGTTTTTGCCCAGTATGAACTGGCTTGCCTCCAACGTTGTCAATAAATACCTTGCTACTATTAGAATACAAAACTTTCTCTTAGCAGTTATTTTTTGTGGCATTTCTTGTATCACAAATATACAGCAGAGATGTGAACACATACAGAAGGAGATTTTAAAAAAGGGTTAGAAACCAACTGATCTAAAATCTCCGGGTATATCACTGCTTTACATTTATCCTGCCCTAATTTCTTGCTTTGATGGGTTTCACTGGCATCATGTATATCATGTGGTGTAGTAACACAGCAGTGCCAGCACAGGCGGATATGGTCTATATATAGCACCAAAGAGCAAAACAAACCCAGAGGAGGTGTAACACTCAAAATACACCATGCAAGCACTGAATTGCAGACAGATGTGGGAGGAGGAAATACCAAAAATGGATGGGTTCAAATAAAGGATGTGGAAAAAGATAGTGGGTTATGTAACAACTGAGATACGGTACTGGAAGACAAAGGTATCAGTGATTTATCTGGCATCTGTATTTAAAGGCATCTGTATTTAAAATAAGTCATAGCACTGGGAAGATGAGTTGCAGAGATGTTTGCAAACAACTATGTATTCACCTTCAAACCCCACAGCAGCTTTCCTTACTCAACATCACAATATAGATACTTTCTCTAAGAGGAACAGATTTGTCCATTCTCCAAATCAAAAAAATACATCCTAAAATGCTTTCCTATATCCTAACAGTAATGTACATATAGTTATTTTCAAAAATAAAACTAGCTGCTGGCATTTAAGTTTCACCTTTTCCCCAAGATGCTCACAGATATTTTATTTTCCCCCTGAAATTCTGAAAAGAAATTTCAGGCAAAGAGAAGTGATTTGCCCCATGTCACATGACGCAGTGGCAAAGCTGGGAATAGAAACCAGATGTCCTGACACCCAGTTCTCTGCCTTAGCCACAAGAACATCCTTCTCCTCTGATTGAGGTCAACTTGGGTTTAGTTTATAATTTATGCTCCGAATCTAGAGCTAAAAGTGTGCCTGTATAAAACACAATTTGCTTCAGGAAAGGGGGTAACTGCAACACAACTCACCTGGCAAAATATTGGACTGGTTTCGTTCAATAATCTTTAATTTTTCCTCATTCCCACTGCTTTTTCTTTCTGTATATAAACACACAGCACAAATATTAAACATATGCTCTGTTAGTTATACTTTGGCATGAAAGTTTAACATACTGAGAAGATATTTGGCTTGAATTTTTACTCTGAAGTCCCTCAAAAGAAGGGGGATGGATGGACAGAAGTGGTTTTGTTGTCTTCAACACACACCAAATTGAATCCTACATCAAATCATTGACTTTCTTACTCAGCCATTCTATGGTAACTCTTCATTTGGACAAAGCGGAGCACAATTTCTTAGACGTGAGCTAAACTTTTCAAATTGCACCCACAACTAGGTAGTAGCTTGCTAGCACTCTTTAAATAATGTAACAAATTAGAACAAATTTGTTCCTAATAATTCACACAAATCTGGAGCCCAGGCACTCAGAAATAGGACAAGGGGGCATGGGCTCAAGCTCTGCCAGGGGAAATTGAAGTTGGAGACCAGAAAAAAATTCTTTCCAGAGAGAGTAATCAGGCATTGGAATGGCCTGCCCAGAGAGGTGGTAGATTTCCCATCCCTGGAGGTTTTTAAACTGAGATTGGCCGTGGCACTGAGTGCCATGATGTGGTAAAGGGACTGGGGCTGGACCAAGGGTTGGACTTGATGATCTCAGAGGTCTTTTCCAACCCAATCAATTCTATGATTCTCTGATTCTATGACATAAAAACAGCTTTCACTGTTTCCCCCAAGACTACAGCAATATGCAGGTTCCCAAGAAAACCTGTTTTTCTTTGAATTTGTGCATGTTACTGACATATTCAAATCACCTAAGTAGCTCTTTGCAAGAGAAACATGGTTTTGGGATGTGCAAACTCCACGTGGTCATAACATTTCACAGCCATTTGTAAATAAAACTGCAAAGGAAACCATTGACTGAAAAGCACACACATTCAGTCTATTTGTTGTTCAGCTTTTAGCATTCACTTTAAAGGAAGAACAGAAAGTCATAACTCCTTTTATAAGATTTATAATTAAATAGAAATAAAAAATAAACACAGATAAAGTCTCTGTTGCTACAGGCAGTTTAAACTGCAGAGGAAAACAGGATGGCCTGATACACTTCTCATACTGTTAAAACCTAAGGACTTGTATGTTTTTTAAAAAAATTCTATGTGTTATGGCAGCAAAGGAGAGAATTTCATCATGCAGAAGTCACCTCCACCTGACCACTGTTCTATTTCAAGGAGAGTAATTTTGGTTGTCACTGCCCATGGTGTCTTTTGGACTTACTGCTGCGCTGTGCTCTGGCCTGAAGTACAACCTTCTGGACAATTTCAAGCTGTTCTTGGATTCCAGGAAAATGGAAATCCGTGCATTCTTGGCAAACAGTTGCAAAATCTAGGGGGAAAAAAAAGGATTAAAATCCACGTCATAAGATTACATAATTCTACTCCAGTGTTCCAAGCAATGCCAGCAACAAAGTGAAGCTCTACCCTGCTGTACTCCCTTCCAATTCCTAAAAAAAATTATGGGAGAAACAAAGCATTAAATGCTTGGGAAAATAAAAAGAAAAACAACATCTTTGAGTGGTGCTGCTCTTCAAAAAAAACCAGCCAGAGCAAAAAAACCCTCCCTCAAAATAACAGCAATAGTATGAGCTTTAAATGTAATGCTGCTTTAAAAATGATGACTTGTTTCTAACAGTCTTTCAAGCTGTGATATTTTATTAAAACATACATAATAGGTATTTCCTGCAGCAACAATTCCATTTTGTTTTGGAAAATGAGAGCTATTAATGATATTCATGAACAGTGTAACTGGAAAGCTGGAATTATGGTTCTTTCCTTTTAGTTCTGAAAACACAGATCTTGAAAGCCAAAGAAAAGTGTCATCAGCTGAAAAGAGCTGTGAGTTCCTTTTCCTGATAAGAAGGTATCATGTCAGACTTGGAAATATTATAATGATAATTAGGAAAAAAAATTAAGAAAACTAGATTTATTGAGGATTATGTTTTGTAGATTGTGATATGGTCCCATATTTTGCCCCTTTACTGTGGCTGCAAGATCTACTTGGTGGCTTGCACATACAATTTTGTGTTTAACGGTATTACTTAAATGTCTGTTTTACCACCTAAAATTTGGCATAAAAAGAGATCTTTTCTTTTTGTCATTAATTTAAGTATTTAAGCAGTTAAAAAAGTAACTGCAACTAAGTATGAAATAATACCGTTATAATTAAACAGCTTGGAATAAATAACCAACACAAATGAAACTGCAATTTTTACTTTTCTCTCCTTCTTCCTACAAGCCTGATTCCAGTTTCCAGGGAATATCAACCACAAAAGCATATTTTTTATGGCATGCTGGAATAACGACAAGCAATGGTTCCAGTAAATAAAAAGTCATTCCAAGTGTGAATATTTCAGTATTAAACTTCAAGGCCAAGGTGGGAAGGTCAGTAATGTGATTAACAAGAAAGTCTCAGTGATCAAAACTAGAACAGGAACAAATACATGTTCAATTGGTTAAAACACCGTCATCAGAGTGTCCAGTTCCTCAAAAGACATGCACTTAAATGGCTACAAATTCAGCTTTCCATACTAGACCTGGAAGTAACATTCTTATTGTTCATTTTTAATGGAATTCACACTATCAAAAGCAAAGGGTATTTTTATACATAGAATGGAATCACACTACCAAAAACACAAGTATTTTTATACATTTATCACTCTAAAGTCTTACTACACTTCCTTTTCATTTTTGCAAACAGGTTTCAGCGTGCTAGTCTGATATTAAAGAGTTGGAAGTCCCTATAATAAGTCAGTCTGAGGCAGCAAAATCCACAATGAAGTGTCCTCTCCAACCTATTCCTTACTCAAACACAAAATTTAGGGAAAAGACCAGAGGGATAACAGCACAACACTGTCCCACATACTTATCCATTCCTCTTTTTGCATTTGTTACCCTTTTGCAAGGCCATGTCCAAACCACTAAAATTAAATTTTCCATTAGGGTCTCCAATAAATTCGAATTTTACAAGGACTATCTTTTGTGAGAGAAGACAGGAGGATTTGAAATGGCTCACCTCTTTTGATTCCACTGTATGAACTGATCCTGTTGTCTACCAGCAAAACCAGGCCACAGAGGGAAGTTGAATAGAGAGACATTGCAGTCTGAAGCCTGTGGAGCTTCACCCCACTGCGGTGGTTGCGCTTGTGCTTGCAGAAATCCAGCATGTCAGCCCTTAGCAGCCTCAGGTTGTGCATGGTCTTCAGCTGAGCTCCTGGACACAAGACATAGAGGAAAACACAAAACTCAGAACTGTGATTAAAATGCAAGGCATCAAAGTGGTCCCCTAAGTTTTGTTGAAAAGATCTGTAAGGGAGCCATAATAATTAACCAACAACACTCAGAGTTCTTAACTCTATGTTCAGTTTTACAGATCATAGAATCATAGAAACAGTTGGATTGGAAGAGACCTCCGAGATCATCAAGTCCAACCCTTGATCCAACCACACTTTGATTGCTAGATCATGGCACTCACTGCCATGTCCAGTCTCACGTTAAAACCCTCCAGGGTTGGAGAATCCACCACGTCTCTGGGCAGGCCATTCCAATGCCTGACCACTCTCTCGGGAAAGAACTTCTTCCTGATACTAAACCTAAACCTCCCCTGGCAGAGCTTAAGCCCGTGCCCTCTTGTCCTACTGCTGGTTGCCTGAGAGAAGAGACTAATCCCCACCTGTCTACAACATCCTTTCAGGTAGTTGTAGAGAGTGATAAGGTCTCCCCTGAGCCTCCTCTTCTTCAGGCTAAACAACCCCAGCTCCCTCAGCCTCTCCCCATAGGACTTGTGCTCCAGTCCCTTCACCAGCCTTATTGCTCTTCTCTGGACCTGCTCCGGTACCTCAATATCTTTCCTGAACTGGAATTTGAATACAAAGATTAAAAACACAGTGTTTTCACATGCTGTCACATAGCAATGCTTGTTCATGCCTGAAATGAGCCTTGTTGCCTATTACAGAATCATTTAGGTGGGAAAAGACCTCCAAGACCATCAAATCCTTTGACAGATTACCATCTTGTGCCCCAGTCCAGAGCACTGAGTGCCACATCCAGTCGTTCCTTGGACACCTCCAGGGATGGTGACTCCACCACCTCACTGGGCAGCCCCTTGTAATGCCTGACCACCCTTTCAAAGAAGAAATTCTTCATGTCCAGCCTGAATCTCCCCTGGCACAGCTTGAGGCCATTTCCTGGAGCTGGATCCCCACCTGACTGCACATCCTGTCAGGAATTGCCAAGAGTGAGAAGGTCACCCCTGAGCCACCTTTTCTCCAGGCTGAGCCCCACCAGCTCCCTCAGCTGCTCCTCACAGGACTGACTCTCCAGGTACCTATCTCAGGACACATGCTGAATTCAATACATCAATCTCATTATATTGGAGATGAATTTGCCCAAAAGTCCATCCCTGGCACAGGTGTATTGCCATCATTAATTAAATAACAGATTTTAAGGATATATTTTGCCTCATTTTCTCTTTAGAGGAGGAGTGTGTCAGAAATCATGCCCCAGTGGCCTTCCAGGACAAATATCCATTTAATAAAAAACTTTCCTATTATTTATAGAAAATATTTTCATAATACTCTTAATGTGCACTATGAATTCACAGAATATTAGGGAGATTTCAAAGGAGAGCTATTTCCTTAACCACTACATACTATTGCACAAAGAATAATTGAAGCAGGTGATCTCAAGCAGTGCCTTTAGAAGGTGACTGTGCTATTGTTTATCACACCACACCTGTATTTTCACTTGTATTACCACAGTCTCCTCTCACATTTGGACAGTAAAACCTTCTCACTCTTTGTCACACACCCCCTCCATGTTCAACTGCAGAGTGCAAAGTAACATCAGCAGCAGGACAGTAATAAATCCTGTCACGTTATCAAACCCAAAATTTGCTCCTAAATGCTGTTTTTCCACAGCAGCTACTGCAGGAAGTGCTGGGGAACATGTCTCAGGAGTGCCATGGAGCAGAATTTGGGAGTTAGGCAGAGTTCCCACTTGGGAACAGGCTGCCTGGGATGTGTGGAGGACAGAATGCTTCCCATCACTGCAAGAACATCCTTACCCACCCTTTGGGGAGCAGCTGAAAGAAGCTGCCTCCAAATTTCTTGGGCAAGAAAGGCAAATGAGAAAAGGGGGAGAGGGAGCTGATCTCAGTGGAGAGGAGCTCAGCCACGTTCCCAAGGGAACACAGTTCATCATAGAATATGTGCTCTCATCACTTATTATTACAACCTCATTGGGCAATAAAGATACAGAGCACAAAAGTGATGAATGAGGAGTTTACTCCACTTACCTAAGTGAATAGTAAAGCTTTCTTCTAAGAGCCTTTGCTCTTCATAAATTCTTCCATTTCCTTCTACAGATTCTCTCAGTTGACTGGGCTGAACCTTAATTTCATCACTAAAATAATGAGAAACATACTTAGAAGTGTATCCTAATTTTTGTTCAAGACCAACAATTCTGTGAAAGTTATCCAAAGTTTTGGCTCATTTTTAAAACATTCCAAGACTGAGAAATAAAAATAAGTCACAATACCTAGTTATAACATAAAAGAATGTAGTAACAAAAGGGGGAAAAAATTATTTCTTCTCAGCCTATTTACAACAGCCAAAATCCTCTTTATGAAGTTAGTAGATATAGCATTTCTTTTTTTCTCCCCGCACAAAACAGGAGGTTAAAAAAAGCCTTATCACATGTTCCACAGTGTTCACACTACCAGAAAAAAATTCAGATTAGCAGTTTTAATTTTTTCCCTAAATTCAACTGCTTGGTAGGGAGTGGTATATGAAAGAACGTGAACATCTCCCTAGTTTGTTTCTGCATCAATGAAATGTTTCTGTTTTCAAAGTGCCTCATTCACAAAGGTGTTTTATAAGCATTGCAAGAGCCAAGTGATGAGAGAGAACTGAAATATACCATTGATAAATATATATAGACACACACAAGCAATACAGTAATCCATAAAGATGTATCTCTCTCTTTTATGTCTACACACATTTCTCACATTTCTCTCTCTAGAACCTTCGACTCACACGTTTCTCTCTCTCTTTATCCTCCTAGTTGACCTATTGCAGACTTCCTGTGCAATAATTTCACATGTATTTCGGACCCATATTTTTTCAAACTCAACACAAGCAGAGGGATCCCACTTTCTGCCAGTGTATGTGAGTTCAATGATTAAAATACCAAAATACCATCAGTTCAAACCTATTATAAACCCTCAAGATTATGAAGCTGAGACATCCTCACTGTCTCTCTGGAACTCCAGCATTCCAGTTCTAGCTTTCAGCTCCAAGCAGTCTCGCCCTGGTCTTATTTTACAGCAGTAGAAGGTCAGAACTTTGGAAGAGGTTGACACTGAGAAGTATGAACAACATTTGCAATTTCCTTATCATTAGAGCCTCATGGAAATAATCAGAGACAACATGGAAATTCTGTGGAAAAATATTTGAGGATTGAGCTTAGAGCCTGAGCAGTCTGCAGGGATGATTTACCTGGTCCCTGGATTAGACTGAGCTCAAACTGCTTGTGAGTTTGAAGTTCTAGAACATTCTGGGACTAAGCTGAGAACTGCTCAAGGCTTTCACTCTGCAGAAAGCTGTGAGACAGCTAAACATACAGCACCACCTTCTAATATATTTCCCCCCTTCTCTCTCTTTTCTCATGTTTTACAAACTCAGTTTCCTTATCCCAAAAGGAAACACTTATGGGAAAGTAAAGAAGTGTTTCCTGAATTATGATTCATTCCTGTCTCCTAATCCCTGGCATCCATTTTGTTCAAAGGTGTTGTTTCCCATCAATTCCTTCCTGCATCCACCATCAGACTGGCTCTTCTACCAACATGAGGCATAAGAAAGCATTAAGTTTTACTCCTGTTTTCCTATTAGTAGCAAAGGTACTACTAATAAAGACTAAGGATCCCTCCCCAACTTAACAAATTCTAATTTCCTCAACCAGAAAGCTTTTCATTCAGCTCTCTCCACTAGTGCTCACACTAAAAATGTCACATTTTTTTAGCTTTTCAGTGAGGTACACATAGAAAAAAAAAGAGGCTTATTAATTCCAAATGTGTGACACTGTTACCATTATTATGGCATTAAGTTACTGTTATTCTACAAAACACCCTTAAATGGTAACAGAAAGCCTTGTGAAACAGTGTAAAGACAGACATAGGAAATAAAGGCAAAATAAGAGGAAATGCCATTCAGGTAAAGTAGTATGTCCGTACTGAAAAGTAACAGCATTACACAATGAGAAAACTCCTAAAAATATAAATATTTAATTATGGTGTTTATTTGTCTTTTATTTGCTTTGATTATTGTATTTAAATGATTATATAGATATTATAATAATCCTAACAAATAGGATTATACTATCCTACCCAAAAGATTACATAAATGCAAGTCCTTGGAACTATTACAGTTGGAAGTAAGGATCACAGAGGAATTAAATACCTGATTGAGCTGTTGTTTGGATTCTTTAGGTCCTGGTGAAGCTTTATCACCCATTCCTGATATTCCTGCTTCTGGATAGCAGTAGTTTGTTTTAATTCATTGGCCCATTTGTTCTCCAAATCCTGACAAGACAACAGTGATAGTTTGAGTGGTTTGGGGTTTCTTTTTAAGACATTTATGTGCATGACATGTTCTGCTTCACTGGACCTCAGTTTACCTGCTGAGACTCAAAATGCTGAGCTGCTAAGGAATTCACATCCTGGTCAGTCAGGGATTTCCCAAGCTCCTGCATCACCTTTTCCATTTCAGCTCCTTGTCTGAAAGGGATGCAAACACAGACTTCAGAAAGCTGGCAGAAGAACATCCTTTGTTGTGCCAGAGTTACTGGTAGAATGGACAGTTGTGTCAGTCCCAGATTTAGCAATGAATATCCACAAAATAAATTAGATTTAAGGGTCAGGGATTCCAAGGTGGCTCCTGTGTCAACAGAACACCACCTAAGTTCATCTGGGGCACTTTCAGCTGCCATCAGCATAGAGATTTTCTTGGTTATTACAAATATAACTGATAAATTCCAGCAGAGTCAATACATAGTTATATCACACCTGAGCTCTAAAACATTACTGCTCCTTCACACTTGAGAAGAGGCAATAAGCAGCAAAAAGGTTTGCTAACACATTACTGGCAACATTTATCCCCAAATTAGAAATATATACAATTCAGTTTCAAAGAACCCACATGAACAGATGTGCATTGGACTACATGATCTTAAACATACACAGTTCAAGAGGAGTATTGCCCCTAAGAAGGTGAAAACAAACACACCTGCTTGGAGTATTCTGGCACAAAAAGAAAAACCCACATTGTATGTGTTCCCTCTTGTGGACAAAAAAAGTCACCTGCAGCTATCCAAGCTTATTCCAGAACTCGGGATTCAAGGTCAACACTTTGTGACTTACAGTTGCCTCGAGGCTTTTGCTTATCTTTTCACAGTCTTTATTTTCCATATGACTTAAGCCCTTTACCACTTCAAAGGTGGTTACAACAATGGACATTGAGGGGCTGGAGCAGGTCCAGAGAAGAGCAACAAGGCTGGTGAAGGGACTGGAGCACAAGTCCTATGGGGAGAGGCTGAGGGAGCTGAGGGTGTTTAGCCTGGAGAAGAGGAGGCTCAGAGGTGACCTCAGCACTGTCTAGAACTACCTGAAGGGAAGTTCTGGCCAGGTGGGGGTTGGTCTCTTCTCCCAGGCACTCAGAAATAGGACAAGGGGGCACAGGCTCAAGCTCTGCCAGGGGAAATTGAAGTTGGAGACCAGAAAAAAATTCTTTCCAGAGAGAGTAATCAGGCATTGGAATGGCCTGCCCAGAGAGGGGTGGATTCCCCATCCCTAAGGGTTTTTAAACTGAGATTGGCCGTGGCACTGAGTGCCATGATCTGGTAAAGGGACTGGAGCTGGTCCAAGGGTTGGACTTGATGATCTTGGAGGTCTTTTCCAACCCAATCGATTCTATGATTCCATAATTCTAAATCAAAACTTATATTCTCCTCAATCACTGAAAATAGTAAGAGCTAAGGCCATCAAAATAATGTAAGACAGCTGATCCTAATGAACTATGGAATCATGGAAAGGTTTGGGTTGGAAGGGACCTGAAAGATCATTTGATTCCAACTCCCTGCCATGGGCAGGGACACCTTCCACTATCCCAGGTTGCTCAGAACCCCATCCAGCCTGGCCTTGGACACTTCCAAGGATGGGGCAGCCACAGCTTCTCTGGGCAACCTGTGCCAGGGCTTCACCACCTTCCAGGAAGGAATTTCCTCCTAATATCCAATCTAACCCTAAATCCATGAGTGTGAAGCCACTGTCCCTTGTCCTGTCACTGTGTGGAGGTGTACTTAATGTTTACACATACAAGCTGACAGTTGTCCTAAAAGTTTATACACCCAGTGACCTGCAATAAGAGAGAAGAAAACAAAAAATACAAAAAAATACCTTTCCCTTAGTTTTTTCAGTTCCACATCCCTCTCACTTATTAATTCCGAGATGCTAACAAAGTAATTGTGTTCCAGGTTTAGCAGCATTTCAGAAGCTGGTGAATGTATCAGATCATGATAAACATCTGCAAAATCTTCATCCCAGCTGGTTTCTTCAGGTTTGGCATGTTCTAACGTTGTCTGAAAATTTTAAAGAGATTTTAAAGCACATGGTACCTTTTGGGACATATAAGGATCCCTCACAATGGTGGGAACAAAACCAAGTGGACACATACACTGCCTTTACCCTACACAAATCATCTTTCCTAATTTAAGCTTTCTATATTCTACTTTATCTTTACATTTTCTCTTTTCCCATGTTCTTTCTCATTCAAAGCAACTGAAGGCAGAGTCATTAAGGTTTGGACTACACTGAGAAACTGGGAATTTTCACACAACACCATCTTGAAAAGAACAGAAATGCCCACAAGTACTTGCAAGGGATGGATTTTAGATAAGGCCCCAAACACCAGCTGTGCCAACAAAAATGCTTTATTAATAAGGATGACTAAGCTCTGATGTCACTAACACTGATTTAAGAAAAGCTATTTTTATTGAACAAAGAATGGCCCAAAGCTACCAGTTTCGCAAGCTCTTTATGGAATTTTTCACAACACTTTTCTATATTCCATGACAAGCAAACTCAATTCTTACAAACTTTTCCTCACATACTGAAGTTTTTATCAATCTATTTTTGTTTTCAATAGGACCCCTCCAGTTCTTTCACATTCCACTATTTTGAAGATCACATGCAAACTGGAAACCTTATTCCAGCTAAAGCCTCACCATTCCTAAATAATGTAAAACAGTCACATGAACTCAAAAAATGAGCTGAAAACTCTCCCTCAACTATACACTTTATAGCCTTCACTGCTATTACTGAGATTCAGGAATATCATTTTAATTTAATTTAAAAATACCACTCTTGCCTTAATTCTAAAGCGGTGTAACCCTTATGTCTATTTTTGTTTGAATATCAGCTGTTAAATGAACCCTTTACCCCCTTATCTTGTATCTTTTGACTCTTAATTCAGGAAAAACCTGACCAAGAACTTGTGGCATGAGGACTTAACACTACAAAAAAAAACAACGTAAGAATTAACCAGTAAAAGTGAATTTCAGTGTAATTTTGCACCTTCACAGCTGTGATTCTGTCTGTACCCCCACACACACCCTCACAAAGCAAGTCCTGAAT
Organism: Pithys albifrons albifrons; assembly: GCF_047495875.1. Lineage (NCBI taxonomy): Eukaryota > Metazoa > Chordata > Aves > Passeriformes > Thamnophilidae > Pithys > Pithys albifrons. Next base: position 41,223,714 of record NC_092460.1, read on the forward strand.
ATTAACTTTCCAGCTTTAATCTTACCTCTTTATAAGCTTTAGCCCAAGTGTCTGCCAGCTGGTTGATGTCTACCTTTCCTGATTTCAGTGCTTCCAGAGCCACTTCAGCTTCTCTGTCATAATCTTTTATAGTCTCCTCTTCTATAAACTCATTCAGGGATTGTTTCAGGTCTGCATAACAAGAAGAGAATGGTCCATCAGAAAATGAATGAGTAGAAGTATCAGTAATCATCCAAGAAATATAAATCATGTTTTTCTGAAAACCTTTTCCTTGGCCACCTTGTTAGCACTGATAGTGATTTTCTTTGCGGTTTTGCTGTATAAAAAACAATTTTTTTTAACACTGTTCTAGTAAAATACCTTTCTTTTGGTTTCTTTAAGCCGGTTGTAAGACAATTGTGGACAAGGATATGTGATATTGATTTAAGAAATGGATTCATACCATTTTCCACAAAGCATGGCAGGCTGTGGAGAACCATTAGACGTCCGTGCAAATGACTGATATTCTCTTGTACAGGGAATTTGAGAGGCACAGTAAGCACAAAATGTTCATTTGCAGCATTGAATTTGTACACATAGTCTCTTTCCCTAGTGTAAGTCCTTCCTTTATTAGGCTTCATCTTCTGGAGTTGATTTCCTGCACTAGAAATGAAGATAACAAGAGTTACATCCTTGTAAAATCCCAAGTAAAAAAATGCTAACTAAAAACATGGCTTTGTTAATAATTAATAGTTTCTGTCAAGACAATTTAAACACCTGCTTTTTCATAGAGACAACTTCAACACCCATACAGCTGTAACTGAGGCATAAATCCCAATTTCCAAAACACCAAATGCTTCTAAACTGTATTTGTATTTCTAAAATATATCACTACATCAATTGGGGTCATTACTCTTAGAAATTACAGCACAAGTCTCCTGACTTCAAGGCAGAACCAGGACAGATGGGAACCCTCAAAAATGCAAAACTAACTGAAACACTTTAACTTCTGCCAGGGATGCCTGAAAATCTGAAATGCACAAAGGTTTTATTTCCTCTTTTGTGCAGGTGGCACAGGGGGAGTGGAGAGGATGTTTGCAGTAATTTTTAAGAGTTTATTTTGTCATTTTTGGTTAAAAAAAAAGAAAAAAATCAACCAAACAGAAGAAATGCATGAGAGCAAATAAAAGGATGGGAGCACATATCTGTGTCAGTAATTTTATCTTCCTCTCGGGCTCCTCCGCTCAGTCACATCCCTTTTTTTTGGACATTACCTGCAAAGTGGGACACATTGAATGAGCTGAGACCTCCCCAGTGCTGAATTAACCCCCGGTCAAGGGGAAAGACAAAAGAAGGAAAAAAAGGTGTATTTTCCACTGCAAATTTCACCGGGATCAACTTTTGGGGGTTTGGGGCTTTCCTGATGGGTTTTCCCGCCAACAAACCCACGTGTTGGAAACAGGTGAGACGAGTCGGTTGCTAAAACAAATCTCTCAGTGCCGTCGCCAGGAGGTGTCCCGGGGCGGGATCCACAGGGAAACACCAGGAATCACAACCCTGACACAGGCGGAGGAGGAGGAGGTGGAGGGTGGGACAAACCCCGCTGCCCAAACCGGCACCTCCTGCTCAGGGGAGAAAAAAGCGGGACCAAAACCGGCAGCGGGAAGGCATGGCCCACGGGATCCTACTCCCCTTTTCCCGGGATAACCGCAGGACTGGGACCGCATCCCTGAATCATCATTCCTGCATCCCCATCCCTGTGGGCTCAGCTGGCCCAGGCTGGGATCCTACCCCCCTTTTCCCGGGATAACCGCAAGGTTGGGACCGCATCCCTGTATTCCCATCCCTGTATGCCCATCCCTGCATCCCCATCCCTAAGGGCTCACCTGGCCCAGGCTGGGATCCCACTCCCCTTTTCCCGGAATAACCGCATCCCTGTATCCCCATCCCTGCATCCCCATCCCTGCATTCCCACCTCTGCGGGCTCACCTGCCCGGGCCGGGTAACGCGGCCGCCGAGGGAGGCGGTGAGTGCGGATGTTCCTACCTCCCTCCTCGTCATCGCAGCTTCGCGTCCGCACAGGCAGATTCGGCTCTTTCTCCGTGGCGAACCTGCCGAGGCAGCGACCGGCCAGGGAAGGAAGGGGAGGGAAAGGGAAGGAAGGGCAGGGCAGGACGGGAGCGCCCGCCCGGAGCGGGGATGGCGCGTCCGGGCAGGAGGTGCGTGTGCAGGGGCTCGGGGGGCTCTGCTTCGGCTCTCGGGCTGGGAGGGATTCCAGGCTGTCCCTCTGTCGCTTCCAGCAGGAAGGGAATTGGGAGCTGCCTGAGCGGCGGGTCCCGGAGGGTCGCGGTCAGTGGCGCTGGGACCGAGTGGGAGCCGGGCCCCGGTGCGGTTCGGCCATGGGATCGCGAAATGGCCTTGGCTGGAAGGTACATTGAAGATCATCTCATCTCAACCTCCTGCCATGGGAAGGGACACCTTCCACTAGCCCAGGTTGCTCAGAGCCCCATCCAGCCTGGCCTTGGACACTTCCAGGGATGGGACAGCCACAGCGTTTCTGCCCAGCCTGTGCCAGGGACTCACCACCCTCATTGCCAAGAATCTCTTCCCAATATCCAACCTAACCCTAAGTCTGTCAGTTTGAAGCCATTCCCCCTTGTCCTGTCACTCCAGGCCTTTGGAAATAGTCCCTCTCCATCTTCCTTGTGGGCTCCCTTCAGGCACTGCAAGGCCACAACTAAGTCACCCCAAAGCCTTCTCTTCTCCAGGCTGAACAATCCCAACTCTCCCAGCCTTTCCTCCCAGCAGAACTGCTCCATCCCTCTGACCATCTTGGTGTCTCTCCTCTGGCCTCGCTGCCACAGCTCCATGTCCTTGCTGTGCTGAGCCCCCAGGGCTGGAGGCAGCTCTGCATGGGGTAACGCTGGGCCTGGTGGTGTTTAACTTGTTTATCAGTGACTTCTCTGAAGGGGTCGATGCCTCCTCAAAAAGTTCAGTTCTAACACAAAGCTGGAGGAATGGCTGATCCCCCAGAATTCTGGACAGACCTTCAGAAGGACTTTGACAGGTTGGAGAGATGTGCAGAGAAGAACTGTCTGAAATTCAACAAAGGCAAATGCGGGGTCTGTACCTGGGGTGAAATAACCCAGGGCACCAGCACAGACACAGCTGCTGGGAAGCAGCTCTGCAGGGAAGGACCTGGGAGTCCTGGTGGACAACAAGCTGTCCCTGAGCCAGCAGTGTGTCCTGGGGGCCAGGAAGGACAATGGGATCCTGGGGTTCTTTGGAAAGAGCATTGCCAGCAGGTTGAGGGAAGTGATCCTGCCCCTCTACTCAGCCCTGGGGCGGCACATCTGGAGTGTTGTGTCCAGCTCTGGCTCCTCAGGACAAGAGAGACATGGAGCTCCTGGAGTGGGTCCAGCAGATGCTGCAGAGAAGCTGAAGGATTGGAGCATCTCTCAGGGACAGCTTGTTGTCCACCATGACCACCAGGTCCTTCCCAGCAGGTCAGCCCCAGTCTGTGCTGGTGCCCTGGGTTATTCCTCCCCAGGTACAGACCCTGCATCTGCCTTTGTTGAATTTCAGACAGTTCTTCTCTGCCCATCTCCAACCTGTCAACGTCCTTCTGAAGGGCTGCCCTTCAGAATTGCCCTCTGGGGAATTGGCCACTCCTGGGGCTGCTCAGCCTCCAGAAGAGACACTGAGAGGGGATCTCCCCCGTGTCTGTCAGTGCCTGCAGCGAGGGGGCAGAGCATGGACCAGGCTCTGATCGGGAGTGCCCAGCAATGGCACAAGGGGAATGGGCAGGAACTGATGCCCAGTAAGTTCCACCTGGACATGAGGAAGAACTTCTTTGCTGTGCAGTGACCGAGCACTGAGCAGATTGCCCAGAGAGGGTGTGGAGTCTCCCTCACTGAGTATTCCAGACCCATCTGTACACAATCCTGTGCCATGTGCTCTGGAATGGCCCTGCTGGAGCAGGAGGTGAGAACAGATGCCTCACTGTGATCCCTTCCAACCTGATCCATGCAGTCATTCTGTGACAGTGTGAAGCATGGGAACTCTCCCTGGGATGTCTGTGTCCCTGGTAGGGAGTGCCTCTCTGGTGGATCCCAGGCTTGTTCCCCTCTGATCCCCTCAAGTGACAGCTGCCCTGAAGGCCGCAGGACGTGGGACACAGACTGGAAAGTGCATGGCAAACAAATTTGAAGTGCCTTAAAGTGACCCTGGAGATAAGTAATTTCCATTGCACAGTAGTGTGTCCATAAGGGCAATGCAATGCTCCCACAACGAGAACAGCAAAAAAGCACTGCAATTTTAAGATGTTTTAAAAATCTAGAAGCTATTCCTAGTAACCCTATTTTATACAGTAGCACATGTTATACATATTGTCTCCTCTCTGGTGACCAATGACAGCATCTGAGAGAATGGCTGGAGCTGTGTCAGGAGAGGGTTAGGTTGAATCTTATGAAAGGTTCTTCCCCCAGAGGGTGTTTGGGCACTGAACAGACTCCCCAGGGCAGTGGGCACAGCACCAAGGCTGACAGAGCTCAAGGAGTGTTTGGACAATGATCTCAGAGACATGGTGGGATTCTTGGAGTGTCCTATGCAAGTCCAGGTGTTTGACTCGATAATCCTTGTGGATCTCTTCCAACTCAGGGTATTCTGTGATTTTGTGATTCTGTACAGTTGAACTTGTATTGTTTATTTTTCATTTTAAAATATCCTTTAGTCAAAAATCAACTGTTAGCATGTCAAGATACTCAGCTGGAAAGCACTAATAGTGTGTATTTTTTTGCCACAGGAACAGGAAAGTGGTTGATTATTCTGAGTTTGGGAATTTGGAAGATGATGGTAAGTGACATGTTCCTGGACATAACAAGCATGCCAGGAACTAATGGAACCACTATAGGTGGTAGGGGAGATGAGGAGAAACCTCACAGTAGTGCAACTTCTTCATGAGAGGAAGAGGAGGGGCAGGCACTGATCTGCTGCTCTCTGGTGACCAGTGACAGACATGAGTGAACAGCTGGAACTGTGTCAGGGCAGGGTTAGGTTGGATATTGGGAAAAGGCTCTTCCCCCAGAGGGTAGTGAGCACTGAACAGGATCCCGAGGGCAGTGGGCACAGCATCACAGCTGACAGAGCTCAAGAATTGTTTGGACAACATTCTCAGGCACATGGTGGGATTCTTGGACCGTCCTGTGCAGGGCCAGGAGTCAGACTCCATGGTCCTTGTGTGTCCCTTCCAGCTCAGGATATTCAATGATTTTGTGATACTATGAAAATATCAGCAGAGTGTCTTTAATGTAGTAGTTTGTTGAGAAGGCTCTTGCTCCTTTCAGCAGAAGGAATCTGGGCACACTGCTAAGGATTCCAATTCCACAAGCACATGATGGCTGTAAACCATAGCGTAAGAGCAGTGTGCCAGGGAGCTGGGGAATACACACTGTCTTGCTGTAGTAAAATCTGTTTCTCTCCCTGCCTCAGTTTTCAGTGCTGATTAGTTCCATGTCCCCCTGATTGTTAGTTCACAGGACTGTAAATGTGAATATAAAGAAGGTGGGAATCATCACTGTAGAACTAACGTTTCTCCACAGCTCTCTGTCTCTATGGCTTTGTGGTGGGGACATGGCAGTCAAATTTGGAGTATCATTGATCAGAAAAATGCATTGCAAGCTTTCTCTTTCCACAAAAGTCCTCCTTTCCTTCTAAGCCCTAATGGATGTTATTAATTTTTCTGGCAGAGTTTGCTTGCTTTCATTTTTGTTTCCTTTTTCCACACTGTTTGCAGGATCCAGGAAACAGTTTGAATTGGTGGGAAGGGGAGGGAAAAGTAAATAGTGTTGAAGGTAATGCAGATTTTTAGTTCAAATGTGGGGCATGACTTTTCCTAGATTCTATGTTACCACTTCTAATAATCAAGAAAATTGCAAATTGTCCAAAACCTTTGTGATCTTATCTAAGGTTCTCCATCATTTAGAGAATACTGAGATTCATTATTTTTTTCCTGATATTTAGTGTCCTCAATTGAAAGAAGGGCAGTTTTCATGCCTTCTAATTTTATTTGAAAATTGGAGAAATGCATTGTACCTGATAAGAGGCTATATAAAAATGGTGGAAAAAAGGAATTTTTTAAAAAAATGGGAGACATTCAAGGGAACAATTCCCAAAACATCAAGAACTCAAAGCTCTCTTAATGGTAGTGATTACTGTTATAATAGATTGTTGTTCAGCATAGTAAAATCTGGTTACACAGTGGACATTTATTGCTGTTAAAAGTTGAAATCATTGCCTCTGGAATAAAAGCATGTATAAAAGAGGTCTTGTTGAGTTTTCATTTAAAATACATTTAAGCATAGTGTGTTTAGAGTTCTCGTGTTCTTTAAAAATAAAATTTCAAAAGTAAAGGTTATTTTAGATGTCATTTCAGTGTGTAATGAAATTGAAATCTAATGATTTTCCTTCATATGGAAGAGTAGAGGAAAACTGATGAGAGCTTGTTGCTGTTTTCCAACAGATGAAGACTTTGCACCTTCCAGCAAAAAATCCAGAACACAGTCCAAGGAACAAAAGGAGAAAAAAGGGAAGCAAAAAAAGCCACCCAAAGAAGTGACTCCATCACAAACACAGACACCTAGTAAAAGGTAACAAATGTTGTGATCAACTCTGTAGTAATACCAATTATTACTTTATATATATACATATATATATATATGCGCACACAATGTTTTGCAGTCATAGTACTTTTAGGTATAGAGTACTTTGAACATCAGGGTGTGCTTTTTCTGCATAATTTCAGAATGTAATTCTCATAACATGATATGCCATAAATATGTATTGAAATATTAATCTCTTTACAAGTATCTGAATTTTTAAAAGTTCAGTACATCAGAAATAGATCCATAACACATAATTCTTTCATTATTAGCACGTTGGTTTTTTTCCAGGTTATCCTTGGATGACAAACTTTATAAGAGAGATTTGGAAGTTGCCTTGGCTTTGTCTGTCAAAGAAAAACCTGCAGATATCCTCGAAGTGCAAAATTCAGAAGAACAAGGTTACTTTGCAGCTCCATGCAACACTCTTTATTTATATGTTGTGAATTATAACATGATAATTTATTGTACACTGAAACAGATTGAAAATCCTGTTTTATTTCAAGGTGTCATGGTAAGGGCATGAGAATTTCTAGGCAGTGCCTCTCTTCTTATGTTCTTGGGTATTTTTCTGTGAGAAACTTACAGTTCTGTAAGTTGTCCCAAACATGTAGTTTGATGAGAGACAGATAAAAATTCAGCTATTTTCATTTTTTAGTATTTTTATTTTTTATGATCTTGTTTTTGTATACTAATTTTTTTTCCTGGATCTTAAAACAGATAAAAATATTAAATCAGAAAATATGCAGAGTACACTCCCTTTTTCCAACTGCAGTGTAGACAGTGAACTTTTAGGTAAGTTGGTCTCATGATCTGTCTGCAGAAAGCATTCAAGCAGCTTTTCTTTGTTTCCATTGGTTTCTGCTTTTCACTAATGTGGAAAAAAGAGTCTTTATCTTAAATAAACATTGAAGGATGCATCAATTTTCTCATTAAAAATTTGGGCCCAGCCTTAAAAGGGAAAAATCTGGTGATTGCTGGGTGAGATTGTTGCAGATCACTAAAAGTTGATTGGAAAATACAACAGATGTGGGACATTTTCAGATGCTGACTATTTAATTCATCAAGAATTACTTACCCTCCACTCCTTAATGGGCCTGTAAGGCCTAAGGATCAAATAAGCATGACCAAACATTTGCTGTGCCATTGGAAACTTCATTTTTCCAGTTTTATTTTTGTCCTCCTTTTTAGAGATAAAATTCACAATGAGAAAGTACAGTTTGATTGGTTAAAAGAGTAAAACGAGAACCCCAGGAAAGCAAGTGCTGCTGATGTTTCTGTGTAGTATAATTCAAAACACCAAAAATCAATTATTTTTGAGAAGGAGAATAGATTTACTGTTAATTTCAGTGAATTGAAGCACCTGCTGTTTTCCAGGTCTCAATCAGGTTATGGATGAAGACACACCTAAGGCTGATGGTGGGCAAAGGACAGTGACATCCAAAGTTCCAGCACAGCAGAAGGTGGTTGACAGTGATGACAGAGAGCATGATTCTGACTCTGAGCCAGAGTCTGTACCCAGTAAGTTCTCCTCCACAAAAACCCTCTCCTTAAATGTGCTTTAAATGTGATGCCTTACATTTTGTTTGTATTTTCAGTGAAATTCCTGCTGCTAGGACTGTATTTTCCCTCCCTGCCCTTACTGAAGCATTATCCTCTAATACCAGTGACATCCCAAGTGCACTTTCGCACTAAGTTTAAACATTGCAGCTTATTCATACACAGCCCCCAAACTGGCAAAATTACACAGCTTCCTCTGAGTCAGGACAAATTTCTTCTGCCCTCCTTGTCCAGGAAAGTTTTGTCTGTTTAAAGAGAGAAAATGGTTCATTTTTCCTGTTGTTTCTGGGGTTTGTGTCACAATGGTAACTCTGGCATCAGGTGTTGGTGCTTCAGTTTAAACTTATTTAAAACTGTGAGAAGCCTCCCTTCTTTCCTTTCCTCAACTCTTAGAAAGCCAAGCTGCATCCACCTCTCTGTCATCTCCCAATAGGTGATGCCTGAACAAATTTGCTTCTCACAGATGGGACAATGTAGTAATTTATTTGCTATTTCTGCAGAGAGCTTGTGCTGATCTTCTAAAAATAAGAGAGAAAGGATGAAAAGCTATCTTTGTGCTTCTTTTACAGCATTATTCTCAGCTTCTTTATATTGGGAGGGTGGATTAATGAAATACTTTCCAGGCTGTGGATCAAGAGATTGTTTTGTGTCCATTTTTGTCTTATTTAGAGCTTGCTTTATATCTGTTACATGCTGCATTTTTATCTATTCTAAACATAGGAAAAAGTTTGAGAGTTTTAACTGCTCTATTAAAGCAAATGCTTAGAAGCTTTATTTTTCAGAGTGTCTGAACATGCTGCTGCTTTGATTTTTCCTTCTAATTAATTTTTTTTCTATACCTGGTTCTCTCTCCTTGGCTCCTGTCTCCAAGCCTCCCTTTCCCACTTGGAACTGTGATTCTCTGTGGAGTGCTTGAAAAAGCGCAGTACCCTAGGAACAGTTTTTATGGGCACTCTTGCTCCAGTGTCTTGCTGGTTGATTAAAAACTATGCACTATTCCAAAGGGATGCATTCCTGGGGATTGTGCTGATTTTCACATGCTTTGTTGTTCAGACCTTTCTGCAATATCTTTAGAATAGTTTTTTTGTTCTGCTTGGAAAACTATAAAAAGGATCATGTGAGGTTTTTTTTCCTTTCTAAACTTCTTATACCTTCTTTTTGTTTTAAACTTACTTTCAGCTCCATCAGGAAGCGGTAATACCTCTGGGAAATATGTTGCTGTTAAGTCACCTACTCACTGCCTTAGACTTGGCCTCTCCAGACTGGCAAGAGTCAAACCACTGCATCCCAGTGCCACCAGCAGTTAAATGGTCAGTGACAAGGTGTCACATGAAGGAAAAGACTGTGGAAAGTGTTTTGCTCATAAACAGCATCATGGCATCATCCACTTTGGAGGACTGGTGTTTATGGACTGTCTAATGTCATTAGAATGAGGTTTTATTCTGCAGCTTGCTGGGAATCTTTAAGTGCTACTGAACAATTATATTATTTAATCTCAGTCACCAATTCTTTCATGTATTATATTCAGAGATGTTGGTTTGTGATAATTTTAATTCTCTAATATCCAAACTCTTGGCAATAAAATAGTCTAGATAGTAGTATGTATGATAGGAAATATGATTTTTTAGAATGTTGTATTTTTAAAAAACTTTATTAAAGTGCTTTATATAATGTAATTGCATTATTTCAATTTATTCATTTTGGAAATCCCTTTAAATTTTGGATGCAGTCTGGCAAATATTTTTTGCATGGGTGTGCTCTTACTGGATAGTCAGCAGCCTTAGCTGGGCTCAGACAATGAGGGTGTTGCTTGGAGCTCCTCAGGCTTCTTGGAGGACCACAATACCCACCTTAGGGGGGGGGGGTTGGTAAAGCACTGGAGTGATAGTTACTGAGTAACGAAACTGAGCTTTCAAACTCATGGCTCCATGATGGAAATAATTTCCTATCTAAGCATATTGATCATGTTGGATGATGCAGGAAATGTGTTTTTCTTTCTGTCACTTGAGGGATCTGGTAATGACTCTGGATTGGATTAAGAAAGGAATATCACAGAACTATAGAATGGCCTGGGTTGGAAGGGACCTTAAAGATAATCCAGTTCCAACCCCCTGCCATGGGCAGGGACACCTTCCACTAGCCCAGGTTGCTCAGAGCCCCATCCAACCTGGCCTTGGACACTTCCACGGATGGGGCAGCCACAGCTTCTCTGCCCAGCCTGTGCCAGGGCCTGCCCACCCTCACAGGGAATTATTTCTTCCTAATATCCAATCTAACCCTGCTCTCTGTCAGTTTGAAGCCATTCCCCTTGTCCTGTCACTCCAGGCCCTTGGAAATCATCTCTCTCCATCTTCCCTGTGGGCTCCCTTCAGGCACTGCAAGGCCACAATGAGGTCATCCCAAAGCCTCTTCTCCAGGCTGAACAATCCCAACTCTCCCAGTCTTTCCTCCCAGCAGAGCTGCTCCATCCCTCTGATTATCTTGGTGTCCCTCCTCTGGCCTCACTGCCACAGCTCCATGTCCTTGCTGTGCTGGGCCCCCAGGGCTGGAGGCAGCTCTGCAGGGGGTCTCCCCAGAGTGGGACAGGGGCAGAATCCTTCCCTGCCCTGCTGCCCACGCTGCTTTGGATGCAGTGAAAATCTGTATCTTTTAAGTGGCTAAAGAATAAAGATGTAACTTAATGATTACTCAGAACCATGGGATTTAATATGGGAAACAAACCTTTTCCTGTTATTTTTCTAACAGAAACAGAATTCCCAAAATTTCAGGAGGCTGAGTGCATAAGGAATTTTCAACAGAGGGATTGGATGTAATTTTTTCTAAGCAGGTAAATGTAATCTGTGTTTCATGTCTGATCACTTTTGCTGTCTTAAGTTTCTTCTCCCCAGCAGACTCATTCCAGTGCAAACCACAGAGCTGCAAACCCTGCTGATGCTCTGTGTAAAAACCTGCCCTCTGCATTTTAAAACACTTTGTCCTGCTGCTCACAAAGAATTCCTGCTCTGTTTCCACTCATGTGTGACATGGTTCCCTTGAGAGGAATCCAGAAAGCTGTGATAAACTAAAGAACTTCTGTGGATTGAGGCTGTTTCTGCCGTGCTGAATCTGTTCTCACACCCCCAAAGTGTACAAAGCTTGGGCATATTTTAAAGTAAGACTTTTAGCATGAGTTGTTCCTGTACATTTGGGGTGTTGAAAACCCTGAAAATTTAATTTTCTTGTATTTTGGTCTTGTTGGTTTTTTTTATTTTAATTATTCTTGATTTTAATTCCCTCACTAGTTAAAGGTTGTTTTTTCCTTGCCTTGGCTGAATAAGAGCATGAAAAGAATTAAAGCTTGATCATTGGCATTGAGTGTGAAAGACAAAAGCTACACTTCCTTAGTGTATTTAAGATTTTCTTTAACGCTCAGGCCTCTCAGTTCCTCTCACCAAATTCTTCTTCATAGTGACAGCCCTTGAGGTCAAGGTGATCATAATTATGATGTCATTAAAAATTATAAGACTCTGATGAACAAAGAAATCAGATATTTCGCTGCTCGGTTTTCTTTCTGTTTCCCTCCTTGAACACGTGAGAGGTTTCCTCAGGTGTTTCACCCTTTTCTACTTCCAGTAAATCTCCGTAAATCTTCCTTTTATTCTGTTACTTTTGCAAGATTCATTGAACTGAAGGATTCTAAAGAGTTATAAGGAGGCAGCTTTTTCTGGAATACCTTGGGAACCCCATCTCAGCAGAAGACATAGAAGATAGTGCATATTTTTAAGGAATGGAAGACTTCAACTATGTAGGAAATCAACATTAGAGGGCACAACAACATCAAGTTATTACTCCAGTGCAGTGGAGCTCTAGGGCTGTGATTTGTATTTGCATATCAAAGGGTTGGATGACATTTGGTAGCAAAATATCTAGATTAGAAATGCAAAAATAAACAACTTTTGTCCATGTATAACAGCAACACAGCTTTAATGCATTTTCATAAGTGGAGTGACTGATAATGAAAGTAGGTATTTTGTGCCTTATTTAATGAGCTTTAACAAATAGTTCTTTTACAGATGTTTGCTATGATTTTTCTCAAGCATAGTAAGTCAACCCCTACCTGGTTAAAAGTCATATTGATGTTATTGGGGAGTGTGGTTCAGGTGCTTCAGATCCTCTGGCAGCATTTCATATGAACAAGTTACTTGGAAGTCAGAAAATTTAGAAATGGGCAGATCTTAGCCCTGGAAAGGCCACATCTAGAGTGCTGTGTCTAGTTCTGGGTTCCTCATTACAAAAGATTGTCCAAAAACTATTTTTAAAATGCCCTTAAGGACCTTAAGTGAAGAATCACATGTATTTTTATTTTCCATTTATAGTGGCAATTCGTTAGTTATGTTTGGTCCTAAGATTATAAACTTAAAAGAGAACAATTTTGGTAATCATCTTTCCTTTTCTAGGCCCATATTTCAATCCCATAAAATGGAAAGCTCCTAAAAAACCGCCTGTATTCTTAAATCTTTTAGTGGTTTTTGAAATCTAGTAAAATATTAGAACTTCATCCATAGAACTTTGACTGAAGTGAATCACATTCCTGCCTCCAGTGTACAATTTGCTTGATCAAGCCTTACTCTGGCATTAAAAAGCTTTTGAGTATTGCTTCTTAAATGTTTTGACTTTTTCAGGAAAGTGAAAATAAGGTGGAAATCATAATGCTCACAGAATTATGGAATGGTTTCGATTGGCAGGGATCTTAAAGATGATTCGGCTCCAACCCCCTGCCACGGGCAGGGACACCTTCCACTAGCCCAGGTTGCTCAGAGCCCCATCCAGCCTGGCCTTGGACACTTGCTGGGATGGGCCAGCCACAGCCTCTCTGGGCAACCTGTGCCAGGACCTCCCCACCCTCAGAGGGAAGAATTTCTCCCTAATATCCAATCTAACCCTGCTCTCTGTCAGTTTGAAGCCATTCCCCTTGTCCTGTCACTCTAGGCCCTTGGAAGTGGTCTGTAGAAGTTCTGCAGTGATTTTAGGTAGAACTCTTGAAAGAGATGTTCCCTCTGGCTGTGCTCACATGGCTGTGCAGGAATAACCACAAAGCCACTGCCTGCCTGCAGGTTTTGGAAAGCCAGCCCAGCTGTCATGCTTGACAGAAAAAAAATCATTAACTGAACACTTAAAAACTCATTTTCCTGCCATGTGGATGGATCTCAGTGCTCTTGTGCCTTGCTTGACTGCCCCCTCCCTGACAGATCCCTGGGAAGACACAAATGCACAAAGTCTTTCATAGGAAGGGTAAAATGTGCCCACAAAAAAAAGCACATGAAATATATTTTCTAAGATTGACTGCATTTAGGAAACCTGCAAAGGAACTGCAAATGTGGAGAGTTGCCAAAGCTCCTGGGAACATTGAAATCAGATGTAACACTGAATGGTTTTGAAATGATCATTTTAAGAAAAAATCATGGTCTGTTAGGACGTGTTTTCCCCCTTTGATTTATTCAGTTGTGTATAGAAAGTCTGATTCTCCTGATTCATCACCTTCATTGCCCCAGGGAGGTTGTAATAATAAGTGATGAGAGCACATATTCTGTGATGAACTGTGTTCCCTTGGGAACGTGGCTGAGCTCCTCTCCACTGAGATCAGCTCCCTCTCCCCCTTTTCTCATTTGCCTTTCTTGCCCAAGAAATTTGGAGGCAGCTTCTTTCAGCTGCTCCCCAAAGGGTGGGCAAGGATGTTCTTGCAGTGATGGGAAGCATTCTGTCCTCCACACATCCCAGGAACTCTGCCTAACTCCCAAATTCTGCTCCACGGCACTCCTGAGACATGTTCCTCAGCACTTCCTGCAGTAGCTGCTGTGGAAAAAAAGCATTTAGGAGCAAATTTTGGGTTTGATAACGTGACAGGATTTATTACTGTCCTGCTGCTGATGTTACTTTGCACTCTGCAGTTGAACATGGAGGGGGTGTGTGACAAAGAGTGAGAAGGTTTTACTGTCCAAATGTGAGAGGAGACTGTGGTAATACAAGTGAAAATACAGGTGTGGTGTGATAAACAATAGCACAGTCACCTTCTAAAGGCACTGCTTGAGATCATCTGCTTCAATTATTCTTTGTGCAATAGTATGTAGTGGTTAAGGAAATAGCTCTCCTTTGAAATCTCCCTAATATTCTGTGAATTCATAGTGCACATTAAGAGAGTATTATGAAAATATTTTCTACAAATAATAGGAAAGTTCTGTTACTATATATATATTTGTCCTGGAAGGCCACTGGGGCATGATTTCTGACACACTCCTCCTCTAAAGAGAAAATGAGGCAAAATATATCCTTAAAATCTGTTATTTAATTAATGATGGCAATACATCTGCATCAGGGTTGGACTTTTTGGCAAATTCATCTCCAGTACATTGAGACTGATGTATTGAATTCAGCATGTGTCCTGAGATAGGTACCTGGAGAGTCAGTCCTGTGAGGAGCAGCTGAGGGAGCTGGTGGGGCTCAGCCTGGAGAAAAGGAGCGTCAGGGGGGCTCTCTGCAAATCCCTGACAGGATGTGCTGTCAGGTGAAGATCCAGCTCTTCTCCTAGGGAACAAGAGGAAATGGCCTCAAGCTGTGCCAGGGGAGGTTCAGGCTGGACATGAGGAAGAATTTCTTCTTTGAAAGGGTGATCAGGCATTGCCCAGGGAGGTGGTGGAGTCCTATCCCTGGAGGTGTCCAAGGAACAACTGGATGTGGCACTCAGTGCTCTGGGCGGGGAGACAAGGCAGTGATCAGTCACAGGTTGGACTCACTGATCTTGGAAGTTTTTTCCAACGCCAATGATTCTGTGATTTTGTGAGGTTGTGTCACTGCCTGGATCCAGCAGAGACTGCAATCACCTGCCTTTGAGATCCAGAGAACCACTTGCTGAAATATCTGCTGAAATATCTCACTGTCTCAGCGCCAGGTCTGGTCATGGACTTGTGTCTCCCCCACAGAGGTGTTGCCTTCACCATGTTCTTGCAGACACAGCTCATAGCTCAGTTCAGTGACAGCCTGTGGAATGCAGGCTGCTCTCTGGCTCCCAGGGTTTCCCCCTGGTGTCCTCTGGATGAGAGCAGGAGGAATTAAA
The DNA here is from genome assembly GCF_047495875.1 of Pithys albifrons albifrons. Classification (NCBI taxonomy): domain Eukaryota; kingdom Metazoa; phylum Chordata; class Aves; order Passeriformes; family Thamnophilidae; genus Pithys; species Pithys albifrons. The sequence continues at coordinate 41,239,002 of NC_092460.1, forward strand.
CCACTGCATTTCTGATGTGCCTGAGTGTCTGCAGCATTCCTGAAAACTGCCTTTTTGGCCACCAGAACCTGTGCAGCTAAATGTAGACATCTTTGCAGGAGCTAAAAGATCCCAGCAGTCCAGGCTCCCTAAATAAAATCCCTGGGCTTCACATCCATGCCTTTCAGGAAGGCAGAAGCATCCAGAACACCCAGAGGTAGTCAAAAGGAAAATGTAGGCAGAGGGATGTGCTTGGACGTTGCATCCTGCCTTTACATATTTCCACCTAATAATTGGATCTGGTTTTAATTCCAGTCAAAAATACATGGTGTCTTTATTTTTTCAGTAATTGTGATGATGTGAACTGACGTTTGGAGAGATGGGTGACTTCTTTCATCATTCTAAGTCAAAAACTTACTCGATTTTTTTACTGCCATCTCTTCTCCAGGCTGAACAATTCTAATTCTCCCAGCCTTAGAGATTCTTCATCCCTCTAATCCTCTTGGTGACCCCCTCTGGACTCGCTCCAACAGGTCCATGGCCTTCCTTATCCTTTTTCATAATACTGAAATTAATAACACTTCATTTTCTTGTATTTTCACTGTCAAAAATTGTTTTACAAACTCTAATATTATTTTCTATTTCTTTCAAAATATTTTCATTCAAAAAATTATTCAGGACTACATAGATGTTGAATTTATGTTCTGTCATTATTAATTTTTTACTTCTATTGGAAATTTGAAAAAAAAAGGAAGTAAGAAAAAAAAGACAATTGGATGACAAAACATAAATGCCAAGAAGTGAAAATCTGAAACTGCTTTATTTAAAGAAGAAAAACCAAAACCAGTAAAAAATTCCAAAGAAACAAACAATAAAATATAAAGACTATAACTGTTCTTACAAAAAAAACCCCAAACAACCAGAATACTGAATTTAAAAGATATTTTAGAGAATCAGCAAAGAGGTTTTCCCACATGGCAGGAAATACAGCAATAAAATAATTCATGGAAGGGCTTGCATTATAAAGTGTATAATGAACAATTCTGCCTTTGCCTTCATATCCTGCTCCAATTCACATCAGTGAAGTGTTCTTCTCTTTCCAGGAGTCAAATTCAGAGCTGGAAAGGAGACAAAGAAAGTGATGGAAAACAGAGAGACTGAAGTCAAGTAAGTTTTTTGTGAAGCCTCATGAAAGATGGATCATTCCCCACACCTTGAGCTCCAGTCACTCTGAATTTAACAAGAGGTGATTTCCAAGGGCCTGGAGTGACAGGACAAGGGGGAATGGCTCCAACTGACAGAGAACAGGGTTAGATTGGATATTAGGGAGAAATTCTTCCCTGTGACGGTGGTGAGGCCCTGGCACAGGTTGGGCAGAGAAGCTGTGACTGGCCCATCCATGGAAGTGTCCAAGGCCAGGCTGGATAGGGCTCTGAGCAACCTGGGCTAGTGGAAGGTATCCCTGCCCATGGCAGGGGGATGGAATGGGTTGATCTTTAACATCCTTTCCAAACCAAACCATTCCATGATCCTGTTACTTAAAGAAAGAAGCAGATTTGTAGATTTCCTTTCTCTGTTCTATTCCAAACCCACTATGGCTTTGTTGTCCTAAGACTGGTATTGCTGTGCTGTTTTTTAATATCTTTCTTTTTGGTAAAGATTGTGTCTGCATTTTTCTGCCTTTTCTGTGACATGAATTGCTTTCTTGTTCTCAGAAAAAAAAAGTAAAGAAAATAATTACTTGAGCCTAAGCATTACCTATTTCCCCATGGACTGTCAGGAGTACAAAAATAGATTAGGGTGAGCTGAACGAAACATCATTGAAGTCTGTTCCCTTATGTCTTAGTTTGAGATAAGCAACTGCCAACCCCCCCAAGCACAGAGAGAAAAGCCTCCCTCCTAACACCAGGGAAAGGGAGGAAAAGAGAGGGGAAAGAAAAAAACACTTCAAACTGCATTTATACTAAATCTACATATATTTTTCACAGAAAGAAAGAGACAATAACAATTAGAAGAGAGTACAAATATACACTCACACAAGTCTGCAACAACAAATTCCCCACCTCAACTTCTTAACGAACACACAAATTCTACTGTCCTAACTACACATTACTTAAGAAGAAGCTTATTCCCCAGGGAGACAAACCCAAGCAGAAAGGAAAGACCCAGAACAACACATTTTACTTTCCTGAGGTACCCTGTGAGCCAGTGGTGGGCCTGGTCCTCTCCATCCCCCCTGGGACAGCATCGTGTGTCCTCCCAAGAGGAGGGCTGAGAAGCGACTGCCTTAACCACTCCCACACTGGTTCCTACTTCCCTGGAGATGATGTCATAATGTGGTATGGAATACAAAATTACTGGCTAGAAGAGGTCAGCTGTTAGCTCAGCCCAGCTCAAGTCAGCTGACAGCTTCGGCCTAGTCCGAACTTCAGAGCCCAAATTTAGGCCCACCTAGGTGAACCGATAACACCTTAATATTCCAAAGTAAGGCTACTCCTGCTGCAGGAATCTTGCTGATGGAATATCTAAAGAGTGCAGAGAGGATTATCTAAATGATGCAGATAGGATTAAAGTATAAGCAGGAACAGGGCTACCTAGAAACACTCACTCCAAGACTGCAAGTAGTTTTGAGAGCTAAGAGGGAGCTCAAACACTCTGAATTACCTTTGAATTACCTTAATTCGGCAGTTCATGTTTATAGCAGGTGAGCTGAGCTAAAGATGTGTCTTTGAAGAAGAGTTTAAAAAAAAAAAGAAGAAAGGAAAGGAAAGCAAATGATGCACCTCGTGGTGCCTCCAGGGATGATTTTGCAATTTGCTGAGCCTAATTGCAAACATGTTGTGCTTGTGCTAAGTCCTCAAAGATTTCAGAGCACGTCAGCAGCTCTGCTATCATTCATGGTTCAGTTTGATATTCTTTGGGTTGTGTCAGTGCTGGGGAATGTGCTAAAACAACATGGGACTCGATTCCAGCCAGCTCACCCATAAAAATCATCAATCAGCCCATGCTTTTATTCATAGAAGGGTTGGATTGGATTGAGTGTCACCTTTTTAAATGACAGAAAGCACAACTGAATGGAGACAGATTTAAAACACGGAGCTTTGTCATTATGGGGAAGGAAAGAAAGGAACAGTGAGAGCTGCTGTGATTTCTGTTGCTTCAGTAACTCCCGTTTGCAAATGGGAAGAAATAAAAGAATCCAGCCTAAGGTAATAGTGGTTTTTATTGTTTGATGTACAAGTGTTTGGATTAGGTTATGACACACCTATTGTGAGTAAAACAACTATTAAAAAATAGAAAATAATTTAATCAGTTGTACCATCTGCCATTAATTCCATATGATATTTTTAATGGAATAAGCATAAATTTCTTTGGAGAGGTTGAATTAAGATGTGGAATTCTTGGGGCTGTCCTGTGCAGGGGCAGGAGCTGGACTTCAATGATCCTTCTAACTCAGGATATTCTATTATTCTATGATGACAATTTTTAATGGAAGCAACATCATGCAAAGAACTTAATATTTTTCTAAGTCACAGGAGTATCTTACAGCTTTCTGCATAAATGATAAGCATTAATTTATGATTATTTTATTTAATTACTTTAATTTAGTATTAGTAAATTATTATATAGTAATAATATATGACAATATAATAATAAATTATTGTAAACTAATTGATTTAACTTATTATTAATTAATGATTAATTTATAGCATTCCAGAGTAACTAGGGTGCTGTAAAAATTTTCCTATTAACCTTTAGGTTTACATGAAAGGCTTTGTGGCTTATTAAAGATATATATATATATGACAGCTGGTCTTTTTTTATTTTAGAGAAAATAAAGATGCTCTGCAGAAATCCCAGGGAGTTGCATTACTCTGAAATCAAAAGTTTTGTGTTATAAAAAGAGGATGTTTCTAAGTTTAAAACTGACATTTGATAATTTTCTTTAACCTAAATGTCTTGAGGAAAATCAACATTAGGAGTCATCCATTGATGAGCTACTAATTTCATACTTGTATAACCCCTCAGAAGTGATAAAGATGTGGAATAATGTCCCTGTTTTTTCCTCCCTGGATGGCACTATTTAGGAAATATATCTGAATGCACAAGTGAATGTCAGATGTCAGGAATATTTAGGGAGGTGTTTATGTCCTAATACAAGGACTGAAAGGCCTTAATTCTCCTGGATCAGCCTCTGCAGCTTCCACTTCCAGGCATCACAGGGATGACACAGAAGGTCACCTGGTCTGTTCAGCTGCAGAATAGACTGAGGTCAGACCCCAAAGCACCTGCAGCTTCCTCATGAGAGGAAGAGGAGAGGCAGTCTCTGATCTCTGCTCTGTAGTGACCAGTGACAGACATGAGGGAACAGCTGGAGCTGTGGCAGGACAGATTTAGGCTGGATATTGGGAAAAGTTTCTTCCCCCAGAGGGTGGTTGGGCACAGAACAGGCTCCCCCAGGCAGTGGGCACAGCACCAAGGCTGACAGAGCTCAAAGAGCATTTGAACAACACTCTCAGGGACATGGTGGGATTCTTGGGAGTATCATATGCAAAGCCAAGAGCTGGACATTATGATCCCAATGAGTCTCTTCACATTCAGGATATTCTATGGTTTATTTGCCTACCAACATTTTTTTTCCCTATGAATTTTCAGCATTTCCAGAGCCACATTTCATCTGTTCACCCCACCTGGTTTAAATCAACTTATCTGGCCCATGTCCAATTCCTGTTTCCCATGTGATTCCTCTCCACTTTACAAGTCCAGGAATAGCCATATTTTCTGTTCTTGGAATAGCCCTAAGAACAGATTGATGCATTAGAAAAGCCTGTTGGAGTGCTGATTTCTGAGCTGTCACATCTTTGCCCAGTCTGTTTTCTAGCAATGATGATGTTGCTAAGGGTCCTTGTGGCTTTATTGAGTCAGGGAGCTGTCTGGAAAATCCCCAAATTCTATTTGAATTCTGTTGAGGACCCTTGCTCAGATGTTAAAAATTATCCCAAAAGGTTATGGTAATTACATCCTTAGCTACACATTATTCCTTCCTCTGTAAAATGCTTGGATAGATTTGCCCTTCACTCCTTTCCTATGCAGACTATCCTGGGAATGTTTAGATTGGATATTGGGAAGAAATTCCTCCCTGTGAGGGTGGGCAGGCCCTGGCACAGGTTGCCTAAAGAGGCTGTGGCTGCCCCATCCCTGGAAGTGTCCAAGGCCAGGTTGGATGGGGCTCTGAGCAACCTAGGCTAGTGGAAGGTGTCCCTGTCCATGGCAGGGGGTTGGAACAAGATGATCCTTAGGATCCCTTCCAATCCAAACCATTTTATAATTCCTCGATCTCCATGCCTTCCCTCAGGCAGGACAGCCTGTGTGGTTGTTTGACTAGAAAGAGGTTTTTCTCTTGTGTATGAGGTGTATAGTAGTGGGGAGGACTTGCTGACAAGAGTCAGGCTGCCAAGCCTGGACGAATGAAAAGTGGGAGGGATGGAAAAGGGAGTGATATGCCTTTTTGGATGGTGCACCTCAGCAATTACTTTAGGCAAAGGCACAGACCAACATGGATGCAAAGGAATACCTGTTTGTCCTTTGGCCATGCTGTGAAAAGTGGTGCTTATTCCAGGAACATCCATTAAAGTGGCAGCCTTGTAGAACAACTTCTGGGAGTGAGTGTGAATTCCTTCTTGAAAACCCTGCTTTCTGAGTGAAAGTAGGAACTGTTCTGAGTTGTCAGCAGATTTAAGACCAGCAAGGAACATGCCATTCCTTGACTGTGTGAAGGAGGGTCCTGCACTTTGGCCACAACCCCCTGCAGCGTTACAGGCTGGGCACAGAGTGGCTGGAGAGCAGCCAGGCAGGAAGGGACCTAGGGGGACTGATTGACAGGAAGCTCAGCATGTGCCAACAGTGTGCCCAGGTGGCCAAGAAGGCCAATGAGATCCTGCCTTGTATCAAAAATAGCGTGGCCAGCAGGACCAGGGAAGTGATCCTTCCCCTGGACATTGCGTTGGTGAGGCCACACCTTGAGTATTGTGTTCAATTGTGGGCCCCTCAGTTCAGGAAAGATATTGAGGGGCTGGAGTGAGTCCAGAGAAGAGCAACAAGACTGGGGAAGGGACTGGAGCACAAGACCTATGGGGAGAGGCTGAGGTAGCTGGGGGTGTTTAGCCTGGAGAAGAGGAGGCTCAGAGGTGACCTCATCACTGTCTGGAACTACCTAAAGGGAAGTTCTAGCCAGGTGGGAGTTGGTCTCTTCTCCCAGGCACTCAGCAATAGGACTAGGGGGCACGGGCTCAAGCTCTGCCAGGGGAAATTTCAGTCGGAGATCAGAAAAAAATTCTTTCCAGAGAGAGTAATCAGGCATTGGAATGGCCTGCCCAGAGAGGTGGTGATTTCCCCATCCCTGAAGGTTTTTAAACTGAGATTAGACATGGCACTGAGTGCCATGATCTGGTAAATGGACTGGAGTTGGACCAAGAGTTGATCTTGGAGGTCTTTTCCAACCCAATTGATTCTGTGATTCTATAGGAGAGCACACTGAAATTTTGGGTTTAGATATTCCCCTAGGACATGGAGGGATAGGGACAACTCCATCAGTGCTCCATTACAGCATCCAAAAGGTGAAGACGCATGACATGATGGCAGCTGAGCTCTGTCTCATTACCCACACCAAAATGAGAGCCTCATTATCTCACAGACAGAGCAGCTCTGCCCCAATGCCCCAGGAACCACAGACCAAGGTGCCACACTTTGGTCCTCATTAACTGCCACATAGTCCCCAAGGAGAAACCAACCCTCGAGGAATTCATTTCTTCTCATTTTCTAGTCTGTCAGTCTTGGGGAATAGATTTTGCTCACTGTGTAGCAAGGTCCCTGTGACAAATTTTGACAAAATACAAGTTGCAAGTGTTTTTTGGTTTCACAAGCACATGAGCTCAGTGAGAAAGAACAGACTGAGATGACGAGGGAGAACAGCCAATCCTGTTATATTTGTCTTTCTTATTACTGACTTGCCATGATAAATATGGAAAACTATATTTGGCTAGAAGGAGGCTGAGAAAGGGAACAGATGGCCACCAAAAGAATACTAGAGCAGCTAATAGTCACTGGCATATTTCTGGGCTGAAAATTTAAATCTGAAGCCAAGTAGAAGCCTCATCCATTTTTTCCTGCTCAGGGCACTGGGGATGAAGCTGCTTCTGCTATGCTTTGACTAGATGAAGGTGGGCTTCCTGAAATGCCTTCACCCAATGGAATAAACAACTTCTATCCTCCACGTAACGGCCCTTGCAGTTATGCTGACAGAAATAGTTGACAAGGTGGGGAAAATGTTTATATTCCTACTGTGTTATGAGCGAGTGAGGAGAGTGTAATTGATAATGTATTGCATGATTTAACACCTATATTACATTGTTTTCATGTATTCCACAGGCTTTGTTCAGTTTCGAGGATAGAGGGAAGTGAATGACTATTTAAATGAGGAGAAAATTTTATATAGTTGTGTAGTTAGTAATTTCTAAAAATTTAATGCATTTCTGATTTCTATGGTCAGCACAGTACTGAAAAAATCAGCTGATATTTTGGGAATTATGAAGACGTGTTGTGATTTCTGATTTTCCAGATTACTGCATGCTTAGTACATAAAACTCCTTATCTCTGCAGACTAGGCAGTGAATGAGGACATTGTTCTGTTTCTTGGGTGATAATTGGAATTAGCAAAGTGATCCATGATTTGTAGGGCTGGAAGAGCAGGAGTTGATGGTTTGGGATTGAAGTGCAATGTTAGAGCTGCAGGACAGGTTGAGTGCTACAGGAGTAGGACAACCAGGAAAGAAATGGAGTGCAACAGTAACAGTTGCTGCAGTTTTGCTTTGAGGTGCAGGGGCCAGAATTAAAGCAGTCACAGCAGCTCAGCTGCAGAGCCAGAGTTTGGAATCCATTTAATTTTCATTCAGTGGGGAAAGATTAATGAGATTTTGAGATGGATATTCCTCTTTTCACACTGCAAAAGCAAAATCAGTCCACCGGACTATGACCATGCCTTTTTTATCTAGGGAAATTCTGTACTTGTAGCTGAGCTGCTGTGACTGCAAGTACAGAACTTCCCTAGAGCAGCTGTGATGGGTCACCTGGATCAAGAGCATCAAATAAGTAACTGTGTGGATTTATTGATTCATCCACCTGCTCCCCATTCAGCCACCAGCAGGCACAGCTCAGTTTTTCTACAGTTAAAATCTCTTTCTATTTACCTGTTTGGGAGAATTTGATGAGGCTTGATCAGTTTAAAGATGTTTTGAATAAATTGCTTGAGAAGCAAAGAAGAACTATAAATCCTTAATAAGTAGATTTCGAGAAAGAGAGACAAAAACAATAAAAAAGGCATGGTCATAGTCTGGTGGACTGATTTTGCTTTTGCAGTGTGAAAAGAGGAATATCCATCTCAAAATCTCATTAATCTTTCCCCACTGAATGAAAATTAAATGGATTCCAAACTCTGGATGCACATCTTGGAGTTCACTCACTTGCTTCCTTAGCTCTTGCTGAGTTTTAAAGACATTTTGTGAATTTTTAATACTCTATTAGTAAATATAATTTAAAAAATAATTTAGTATTATAAATATAACTGGTTAGCCTTTTAAAAGTATTTCTAAGAAATAAAATGCCATTTTGGAGTGAGGATTCTGTAGTCTGGACATGTATGCAAAGTCCACTATGTCTGTCATAGATGTTTAAGTCTAAAATCCTGGCTTTTTATTGACTTGTACTTAAAAAAGCATGAAGTAGTTAAGAAACTGTCTTTAAATAAAACATGATATTTTCATCAGCGCCAGAAACTGAAAATTAAAGCTTTCTGGGCATAAAGTATGGATGAAGTGTGGGATAAAGTATAACATGAGATACAATGAATAGTCATATTAACGGCTGTGTTGATGTATCTGGTAGAGCTCTGAATGTGTATCCCAGACCCATATTCATAGCACATGGTTCTTACTTGAAATGCAACAAATGTAGTTTGCATGGGAAGTGTTTGTCTGTAAAAATATTCTGGCACTGGATTTTCCATAGGTCACCTACAGAAATCCATTCAAGGATCTCTGGTGTGCTTGGAAAACTGTCTTGTGATCCAAGACATTTCCAGGATGCAGAAGTTCAGTGGAGGCATTGTTGTGGTGGCTCTGAGAATGTTTTGGATTTGCAACATCATTTCCAGGTCCAAAGATGGAAAGTACTATGTCCTGCAATGACAAGTCTTAATCCACATTCCTTTCCAAACATTCTCCTCTGCTTCAATGATACCCATGGCCCTTCTTCTCAAACTGCACCCCGTTAGTACAATAAGGTTAAGTGTTGCTCTCAGTTTGTTCTGAAGCCAAAGTTTACCCTTTAATCTTGAGGAAGGACTTGCTTTTTTGTGTTCAAATGAAAAAAAAGAGCACACAAACAGCACAGTTATTCAAAGGGCAGTTTCCAGCTCCTCTGCCCAACTTGAGTGGTGTCTTCCTGGGTGATGTGAGACAGTCAAAGGGCAGCATTTCCTTCCTGTAGATTTGTACATAAGTTTTATCTCCATATTTATTTTGGGAAAGTATTTTAGAGGTCTCTAATTGAACCTCATAACCAAAGATAGATCTACCACAGCCTTTCTGAGGAATCTGTTGGAGCCAGTCCAGAGGAGGGACAGCAAGATGATCAGAGGGATGAAGCAGCTCTGCTTCAGAGGAAAGGCTGGGAGAGTTGGAATTGTTCAGCCTGGAGAAGAGAAGGCTTTGGGGTGACCTAATTTTGTCCTTGCAGTACCAGAAGGGAGCCCACAAGGAAGATGGAGAGAGACTATTGCCAAGGGCCTGGAGTGACAGGACAAAGGGGAATGGCTTCAAACTGACAGAGAGCAAGGTTAGATTGGATATTTTAGGGAGAAATTCTTCCCTGTGAGGGTGGGCAGGTCCTGGCACAGGTTGGGCAGAGAAGCTGTGGCTGCCCCATCTGTGGAAGTGTCCAAGGCCAGGTTGGATGGGGCTCTGAGCAACCTGGGCTAGTGGAAAGTGTCCCTACCCATGGCAGAGCTTTTGGAATGAGCTGGTCTTTAAAGTCCCTTGTAACCCAAACCATTCAATGATTTAATTATTCAATAATTTTATGATTTTATTCATATACACATATGTATATATGTGTGTGTGTGTGTATATCTATATATCTGTGTGTGTATATATATATATATATATATATATATATCAGTGATCCCCTGGCATTGAAGCAGACCTAGATAGCCTAAAAATCAACTCAAAGAGCAAAGACTTTTTTATCAGCAGGGACTCTGGGACTCTGCCCATTTAAGAGTATGTGACAGGCACAGGCCATGGAAGGCATGGCTGCAAAACACATAAAGAAGAATACTATGCTGCTTTATTCAAGTGTTTTTAGTCTGCAGCTCACATGCAGCACTGCATATTTGGTATTTTGAAACTGAAGTTCCTTGCTTCGAGTTGTTCTCCTTCTCAAGAAAATATTGCTGTTCTACAAGTTCAGAACTTCTGTAGTGGAACTGATGTATCTGTTTGGATAAAGGTGACTTTTTTTTCACTATGAGCAGAATGACATCTCAAAGCCCGGGGGAAAGAAAGCACTTTTATCAAACCTAGTGGAGTTCACTTCAGCCTGTAGAGCAGAGCTCCAACTTTATTTAGCCAGAGTTTTTAGTATCTAAAATATCATAAAGATTTCTGCATTTCATTGCAGTTTGTTATGGGGCAGAAATGTACTTATAACATTTATTTAAAAACTGCTAAAACACCAGGAAAATCCTAAAAATGTTGAGCTGCTTAGCACTTTGCCCATGGGGGTTTTTTGGTATTTGTTACTAATGTTATCTGTCCATTTGAACCAATGGGGTTTTCTGTGTATATCAGTAAATTTAAACATTGATTTGTGTTTTTTATAAAATCTGTACCAGAAGCTGCATCGTTTCAATGCTGCTGTTGAGAATGGATGGGCTCACAATCTACCTTGTGAGGCAGTTTAAATTGTCATTCCAAACAGACTCCCTACCAGCACTTGAGGACCTATTTAGGGCTGGGAAAGCCCCCCCCCCCTTCCCCTTTCATAGAATCATAGAATCGATTGAGTTGGAAAAGACCTCCGAGATCATCAAGTCCAACCCTTGGTCCAACTCTAGTCCCTTTACCAGATCATGGCACTCAGCGCCACGTCCAATCTGCGTTTAAAAATCTCCAGGGATGCGGAATCCACCACCTCTCTGGGCAGCCCATTCCAATGCCTGATTACTCTCTCTGGAAAGAATTTTTTTCTGATATCCAACTTTAATTTCTCCTGGCAGAGCTTAAGCCCATGTCCTATTGCTGAGTGCCTGGGAGAAGAGACCAACCCCCACCTGGCTAGAACTTCCCTTCAGGTAGTTCTAGACAGTGCTGAGGTCACCTCTGAGCCTCCTCTTCTCCAGGCTAAACAACCCCAGCTCCCTCAGCCTCTCCCCATAGGTCTTGTGCTCCAGTCCCTTCCCCAGCCTTGTTGCTCTTCTCTGGACTCACTCCAGCCCCTCAATATCCTTTCTGAACTGAGGGGCCCAGAACTGAACACAGTACTCAAGGTGTCGCCTCACCAATGCAGAGTACAGGGGAAGGATCACTTCCCTGGTCCTGCTGGCCACGCTATTTTTGATACAGGCCAGGATCCCATTGGCCTTCTTGGCCACCTGGGCACACTGTTGGCACATGTTGAGCTTCCTGTCAATTAGTACCCCAAGGTCCCTTTCTGCCTGGCTGCTTTCCAGCCACTCTGTGCCCAGCCTGTAGCACTGCATGGTGTTGTTGTGGCCAAAGTGCAGGACCCGGCACTTGGCCTTATTGAACTTCATCCCATTGGAATCAGCCCATCGCTCAAGTCTATCCAGATCCCTCTGCAGAGCCCTCCTGCCTTCCAGCAGTTCGACACTCCCTCCCAACTTGGTGTCATCAGCAAATTTGCTGATGATGGACTCAATCCCCTCATCTAAATCATCAATAAAGATGTTAAACAGGACTGGACCCAACACAGACCCCTGGGGAACACCACTAGTGACCAGTCGCCAGCTGGATGCAGCTCCGTTCACCAGCACCCTCTGGGCCCAACCCTCCAGCCAGCTCCTAATCCAGGAGAGGGTACACTTGTCCAAGCGATGGACTACCAGCTTTTCCAGGAGTATATTATGGGAGACACTGTCAAAGGCCTTGCTGAAGTCCAGATAGGCCACATCCACAGCCTTCCCCTCATCCACCAGGTGAGTCACCTGATCGTAAAAAGAGATCAGGTTGGTCAGACAGGACCTGCCCCTCCTAAACCCATGCTGGCTGGGTCTAATCCCTTGTCCATCCTGAAGGTGCTGTGTGATTGCACTCAGGATGATCTGTTCCATAACCCTGCCAGGCACGGAGGTCAGGCTGACAGGCCTGTAGTTGCCAGGGTCCTGCTTGCAGCCCTTTTTGTGGATTTGTGGATTTGCTGACCACGTGGGCACATCAAGCCTACTGAGAGGAATAATAACAAAGCAAGCTGTCCCTGCACCTGCCCACAAAACAGCTGCTCAGCTCAGAGATGAACTGCTAGACCATAATGGGTTTCCAGCAGCTTTTGTGGTCCTCTCTCCTACATTGGCACAGGCATTGCCACAAAGGAAGGAAGCACAGAAACCACACAGAGATTCTGTGATTTTTTTTATTCCAGAATATTTTTTTATTAAAATATCACTTCATGTTCACAGTCTTCCCATGTGGATGCTTTTTCTCAGTCTCAACTGGCTGTTCAAGAGAGAGGATCTCACAGAGTCTTCCATCAGGTATGTCTGACTTGGAAAATAGTTGAGTGCTTGTCTTCTAAGCAATCCCTTATAAAAAATTATAGTCTTCTATTCCCTGCCCTCTTCCATTTTCACTGTATGACTGTCCCAAGCACCTACAAGCATTTTGGTTTTCTGAATTCAGTGGCATTTGAGGTATTTCTTCTGCCAAATCACTTTTACTTCTTGAAGCTTCCAGAAAAATTCAATTAGAATCTCAGTTCTAAGATTTTAAAGAATTTTCCACAGAATTGGAATAAAAAACTTTCTCCTTGAAGTTGTGTGGATTGGGAGTTTTGTTTCTTTGCTTTTTGAGCAAATGTCCAACCTTTGTTGTGAAAAGCTTGATAAATATGTTTCTATCCTTCCCCAATGACAAAAATATCGTGGGTTTATATGGGTTGTTGCCTCAACTCTCTCAACCTTATTCTGCATTTCACAGTGCAGAGTTGTTCTCTTTCAAATATTTTTTCACATTACCAAAGGAATAGTCTACCTCAAAAATTTTCTTTGCTGACTGAAGTGTGATTTCTCTCACTTTATATATTCAAGAGTATTAGAGGCTTGAACATTAATAATACAGCGTCCTTAAATGTCTGACTTTAAATAATGAGTGTTACAGAAGGGTTTTGCAAATAATAAATGGGAGAGGTTAGGAAGGGCAATAATCCTGGATTATTCAAACGAGTATAAATGTTGCTGTGAGGAAGCTCATGCCCTGAAGTGACAATCTCCTCCTGCCCATTGGCACAACCGGGAGCACATCTGCTCCTTTCCCCTTTGCCATAAGGTGTCAGGAGAGAACCAGACACATTTCCCAAGGTTTTAAACCCCTCTGCCTCTGTTGGTGTGACACAGAATTGATCACTAGGTCGTTATGTGACATTCCTTCTGCTTTCCATTTAGAAAGTCAGCCATGGTGTCCTCTCCCTCCCACATCTGGAAGGGCAAGCAGATGCTGCAAAGCCTCCCCCCTTGGAGAGCAGCCTGTCTCAAATAGCAAACAAGAGCTTGCAGGGTGTCCTCCCCTCTCTCCAGGTGAGTTAGAAAGTCCTTGCACATCTTCTGTTTGCCTGTTAAACAGCCTCTCTCTAAGAAACACTGAAAGCATCAGTGGCAAAGTGTCACAAGTGCATTGGGGTGGGAGAAGAGAGAAATCATTTTGTGGCAGCTTTTGCTCCAGTTTCTCTTTTCAGCCATAATTAAAGAGTAGGGAAAATAACTGTAAACAGTCAACCAGAAAAATCATTTACATGGCTGTTTATTATATCAGTTGTTTTAAAGGACATCTGTCTTGGGTTGAGCAGGCAAAATGCCAACTTCTTAAGACAGTCAAAGGTTTTGAAGTTACCTGCACTTTCAGCATTCCTTTTTTCTCCTTTTTTTTTTCCAAATCTTGTGTCCATCTCCTGTCTGTACTCTTCTTCCTTTGCTGCTTTTCTCCCCCCAAAATCAGGGACTTGTGCAACTCATCACCACTCCCTTTTCCACCTTTCTTCTCCGATGGAGTCTCTTTGTTAAGAGATTTCACAGATTCTGTGGGGTTGTGATATGAAGCCCTTACAAATCTCTTGCACTGGAAGTCCTTGCATAAACCATTTGTTTGGGAAGTCCAGAGGCTTCTCAAATACTTTGACTTTCAAATTGGAAGGTTGCTGCTCCTACGGATTATTTTCTTAGGGGGTTGTATCTTTGGGCAAAGCTACAAGATGCAAAATAGCACAAGGGAGAATGGGTTAGTCTCCAAAATAATGTGAATTTTCTTTAAAGCTTGATTCTGGGGTCTTCCTAAGTCAAATCTGCACTCACCTTCTACAAAAGTCAATCATTAACCTTTGCATCTGGAAATGAACCACCCCCGCATTTTATTTTCTGTGTAAACATTGAAGCCAAGCATTTTACAGAGGGGTTTGTATTGTTATTATTTTTTAAATGGAATGTATGGACTTATGTAAGAAGTTTTATAAACAGCAGTAAGAAAGCCTTTTGCTTGGCTTGGAAATGCAAAGGGACAGTAAACATTTTAATCTAGAAAGCATGATTATGTGCTTCCAGTTTTGGAGACCTTCCTTGTTTACCCTTCCTTAGAAATACCAGAGCATTGCTGAATTGAAAGAATGTGTGTTGGGATGGGTAGAGTGGAGTTCTCAAGGTGAAGCTCAGCAGGAGAGAAAATCCCTGGGTCAGCACAGACCTGAGCTGTCCAAGTGATGCCCCTCACACCTGGTTGTTCTGCTTTTGTTGCAGTTAATATAGGAAAAAAGAAATAGGAAAATTAGGGACAGGTATGGAAAGATGATTTCCCTTTGAAACAACCCATTTTTTCTTGCACACACTTTTAACTCAAAACTCAGCAGCACCAAATCAAAGTGGCACTAGTCAGGACTTCTTGAAAAGGACACAATGGGGTGGCATTGCCCACTGGTTAGTCCATATCACATCTCTTGGGTTCTCCTTTTCTTGGCAACCATGTGTTGGTGGTTGAGTATGGCTTTTGTTACCTTCTGACACTGGGACAGACTGATCTTTTTAATCTCCATCCTCTCTCACTTGTATGAGTCGTCAGGACTTTCTCAAGAGATAAGAAATAATAACTAAACTGAGGAATAATTTAGGTTGGAAGGGACACCTAGAAGACATCTAGTCCAGCCTCCCACTACAAGCAGAGCAAACTTGGAGAAGGTTACTCAAGGCCTTGCCCAGCTTGTTTCTGAATATTTCAAAGGCTGGAGAGTCCACAGCTTCTCAGGGCAACCTCTTGCAGCAGTGAACCACTCTCATAGTGAAAAATATCTCTCCTAATATCTAATCAGCATTTTCTGTGTATTGATTCCTGAGGGATTTCACTCAGAACCAGCTGCCAGTGACCACAGCCCTTGGAATTACCAATGAAAAGCTTTGAGTACCTCAGTCTTTTCCAAATCCTTGGTCACTAGGTCCCAAATTTCACAGGGCAGGGGGTTCACATAAGTGATGTACTTATAAAAACTGTTCTTAACAGACTTTCACATCCCTTTATAGCTGCAATTCTAGCCAAACTTTGATTTTCCCAGTCCTGCCTGCATGTTCACCTGTCTCTTGCATGTTGCCCAGATAACCCATCCTTGCTCCCACCTTTTCTGTGCTCCTTCCTGTGTTTGCTCTTGGTCAGAAGTTCTCTTTTTATCCGTGATGGCCTTCAGCAAAATTTATGCAACTTTCTGCCTGTTAGAATGGACTCTTCTTGTGCTTTAAAGGAGATTGACTTTGGAGAGCGTTGAGTTCTCCTAATTTCCTTTGCTCTCCAGAGCTTTGTTCCATGGGTTTATGATGAGAAGATCCTTGAAAAAGCCAAAAGGTGCTTTCTTGAAGCACTGGATTTGTAATTCCGTTTGTCTCCCTCACTTCTCTAATGATTTTAAACTCTACAGTCACAAGGTCACTGCAGTCAAAGCTGCCCTTTCCTTGACCTTCACATCCTCAACCAGCGATTCCTTGTGTGTCCATGACATGTCCAAGAGCACATCTCAGGTCACTTGCATGAAGAACACAGTCCAGAAATCTCCCATGATGCTTTTGTCACATCAGCAGGCACTGGGGTGACAGAACTGCCCTGTGAGCCTTTAGGTTGTGAGAACTTTTCCCTGCTGTACCTCATCAAACCCCTCCTTCACTAAGTTAGCAAAGCTCTTTGCAGATACTCTTGCTTTGCTTCATCACATGGATTCTCTTCCTGCTCAGATGTTCTTGTTCCTCATCCGACATCCACAGAGTGTGTCCATCCATCCTGTCTGTATCTTCAGCCCAGTATGGATCCACTGGATGCATCATCTCCAGCGGGGTCTTCTCCCCTCAAAGAAGGAATTGAAGAGAACATGGCTTGGACCTCCCCATTCAGCATCCTTGTTCCAGAGTCTTCTGTCTGCTTACCTGATGTTTTTTTATCTCCATCTTCTCTTCATGGCTTCCTTCTGTAGTCTGCTCTTTGTTTTCCCATGCTGGGAGCCCTGAGAATCTGTGTGTGCTGGGATCTTGATCCCCTGCTCATAAAGGTGACATCTAGATATCCTTTCTTCTGCAATTCCTTTCTTCTAGTGCTCCTGCCCCCATGCATTCTCTTATTTATAGAGATTTATCTTTCCGTGGTCCAATAAGCTCTAGTACTACTGGCAGAATTTACTCACTGGTTCGGCAGGGCATTCTAGTCCCCAAGATTTCATGTTCTGTCTCAGCACCAAACTGACAGAGAGATTCCTCAACAAACCCAAAACAAATAATATGCAGCACTTTTTAATTTTGGGGTTTTTTTCTTTTCTTTTTTGCTTTGCAGGAAAATGGACCTCAAGGCAATTTTTCTCAATTTAACCTTCCAGACAGTCATCCTGAAAGAGATAGCAGAGCCCAGACCAAACCATCAGAACTGGAAAACACTACCATTGGGGTCAAACTGCCTATGACAGCTTCAGGTAGACACAAATACAGGAGAGATATATGCATTATAGAAAAGAATGTATATTTGTGTAAGACTTAGGTCTGTAGGTGACAACAATGTCCTATTACAGAGATAGAACATTCCCCCACTTGCTGGTGGCTGTGTCCCACTTTATTGATGTTGTCTAAGTTACATTTTGGGAGTTCTGAGATCTCAAAAGTTTCTGGCAGATTTAATGTATTTTTAGAAGGAACCTATGGAAAAAAAAAAAGCAGTGGCCTTTTGCTTTGAAATGGTTTAGCATCTCTGCATTGCTGGATGAAGATCTGCCACTGCTTAACAAAACACCCACACAGGCACAACACATTGATTTATAATGCTCCTATCTGAATATATATCCACATTTAAAGGATGTAAGTGGAGGTGTTAGGGCAGCTGAAGTGGCTCCATGCAGGAAGAATTAGAACTAGAACAGCAGAACTGGGCTCCACTTAATGGCTAACCTCATGCTCCTGAATTTGATTTTTTTTATCAGAAAAAGAAGTCCTTGAAAACTTTGCTTAACTAAAGCTTACTGCCATTTTGTATATATAACAATCAAACCATATATATGACAATCAATATATATATTTTATGCAAGCTATGAAGCTTGATGAACCTGACAGGCAACAGATGGGATTTTCAGAAACACCTAAGCACATAACTTCCCTCAGAATCAAATAATTTTTATCTAAGCTCTCTAAAAGTCATGCTGGCAGATGAAGAATGCTTTATTGAACATAATGCTGCAAGTCAGAAAAAATAAAAACTCAATATGAATTCATACAAAATTGTAGAAGCACAGAAATGGTTATTGGAAGGGACCTCTCACAGTTTTTCTCAGCATCCTGTTCCAGGGGGTGTGCTCTGCTGTAAAATTGTTCCATTGTAAAAGCTATTTGCCATCAGCTTGCTGACATTTTATTGATTTTTGGTTTTACATTTTTTTGTTTTCTGATTTAGAAGCCTTGAAAAATTTTAGAAACCAGTTAACAGTCTATGAGCAAAAAGAAATTTTCAATTATACAGAGCTATGGTTTCTTGGTCTGGAAGCTAAAAAGATTGAAGGTTTGCCTGAAACCCAGAATAATAATTGTTATGATGATGAGCATGGTTCCTACTTAAAGGTAAGTGGAAAAATTCTGGTTTTTATTTTCAGCTCGATAAGTTTGTGGTGACTGTATGCCAACCCTTAAGTGTTATATGTGAGATAAGTGTTGTTTCTAGAAGATAATTATTCACATAGTGAATCACTTTAAAGCTCGGAGGAGATTCCACTTTGCATTGGTCTGTTGTAGCATCGCTTGTGATTTTATCAGTGACCCTTTTTTAATGTGCCCTTCAATTGCTACTGGTCCATCATCTTTCATAAACAGCAAATTCACACCCTCGGGAGCTGCTTTAAAGCCTGCTTTTTGGTGTGCTGTTTGAATCTGAACCCTTTGTTTCGTTCCTGAAGGTTTTGCATGACCACATCGCGTACCGCTACGAAGTGTTGGAGGTCATTGGCAAAGGCTCCTTTGGGCAGGTGGCTAAATGCCTGGATCACAAAACCAATGAATTAGTGGCTTTGAAAATAATAAGGAATAAGAAAAGGTGAGGCATCTGTTGCTTTCAAAGCAGTGCAATCATCTGTGTTGGGTGTCAGGGACTCAGACCCAGAGGAGACACAGCCCATGAAAGTGAGCACGGTTTGTCCAGGCTTACAGGGAGGTCTCTCTGTCTGTGGCACAGTTCATGCCCAACCCAGGCAACCAGACCTGCCCTGCCTCACTCAAACATGAAAAACTACACTGTGGATTCTCAGCAACCTCTTGTTCTTATGTGGCTGCTCCCAAATTTTTTGTTGATGTTACCTTGAACCAGAGTTGATAAAGCAGATGAGAATGATGCTGTTGGCCCCAGCAACAGAGTTTGAGCTGTTCAATTTTCCCCCTCAGTGAACACTAAATGTAAAGATGCTCTTCCAAACTGACTGTCTGACTGTGGTAGGTGTGAAATATGGCCCTGTTCAAGCAAACAGGAGCATTCCTATGGACCAGGATTTTATTCTGGATGCTCATTTGAAACCTTTTCATTTAAAGGTTTATTCAGTCCAGTCAAAATAGTGTTATGTAAGACTAGAAATCAACCATAATGAGTCAAAATTACAGTAATTAGGAGGGGTGAAGGACACATTTCCAATAATTGTCTCACATGTTGAGTTTACAGTAAGATTGTGGTGCTTGTAAAGTTTGTAGTTTTATAAACGGTACATTGAATTACTGCTATTATTCCTATGTCATGATATTTCAGATTTCACAGCCAGGCTTTGGTGGAAGTGAAGATCCTTGATGCTCTCTTGAAAAAAGACAAAGATGATACTCACAATATCATACACATGAAGGAATACTTCTACTTTCGCAATCACTTCTGTATTTCCTTTGAACTGCTGGGGTAAAGTATATTTTGCTTTATGCAAATCTTTCATTTTCATGTCTTCTTTGAAAGAACCGGCAGCTCTTCATGTTGCAAGAAAGAAATACACATTGCATAACTGAGCCTTTGATCACCAAAGGTGAACTGAAAAAGGCTTCATACAGACAATGACATTATACATCCCTTATTTTCTGTGCTGTATATTGAATTATTCTTCCCTGAAAGACCTCTGGGGGTAAAAAAAATAAAATGCTGAATTCAGGACTGGCAAATGTCAAGGTATATAAATATGAATAATATAAAATAATTTAAAAACAAAGCTGCTTCTTTCTTTTTGATGATCCTTTACTGCAGGACACACATTAGGAGGAAATTTTGGAGAAATTTTAGAGAAGTCAGACAATTTTATTCACCATGAGGGAATCAACCAGGAATTATGGAGGTGACTCACAGTTCCCATCCCTTAAAGCAGAGCCCCCATTGCTGTGTGTTACAGCCCTTGCTAAAGATTCAGCATCACATGGACAGCTTGGTCTGAAAGAACCCCAAATTCCTTGTGTTGCTACATGTGAGTCTGTCACTTTGAGACACACAGGGGTAAGAGTTGACTCCTCTCCAGACAAGACACAGACCAGTCTCCTCAGAAAGCTGCTATGGAAACACAGAGGAAAATGTTCATGGGACAGCCACTATGTTTAGCTCTTTACAGAGGAGTTGAAGACTGGTTGTCATAGAAAAATGTTTGTCTGGTAACATTTTTATTGCCTTTAAACTATAGGGAAAAGCCTTTCATTTGTGATCTTCTTTCCCCATCAAGGTTTGGTAACTTTAATTCCAAAGAAAAGGGCCTTGGCTGACACCAGTGGATACACAGGCAGGGAGGACAGAAAGCTGCAGTTGGTTATGTCCTTGAAGGCACTTGGGGTCGTCCTCAGGACATCTCTCAAGATGATATTGCTGAGGAAACACTGGTGCATCCTTTCAAGAAGCACCAGCCCTGGGGGCCATTTCCTCGTCTGAAAAATGACCACAAATTATGCACTCAGTGCTTTATAAAATCAGAGAATCATTGAATGGTTTGGGTTGGAAGGGACCTCAAAGATCATCCTGTTCCATGGGCAGGGACACCATCCACTAGCCCAGGTTGCTCAGAGCCCCATCCAGCCTGGCCTTGGACACCTCCAGGAAGGAGCAACCTCATTTAAAACCCCACTAGAAGGAGCTAAGATATGATGGTCACAGGAGGGATACAAAAACCTAATGAGACCTGAGTTTGTGGGAGATTTTATCTAGAAATATTTACTGCTGATTAAGAAGCTTCAGACAAAAATGATTTACACAAGGTGCCAAAGCAGAGAAAAATGAGAGCAAAAGGAGACAGGAGAAAATTTCTTTCAGTTCCTGAATGACTATTGTTCTTGGTGAAAATCAGCACAGCTGCATAGCATAGCATAGAGTTTAGCAAGCAGGCAAGTTCTCTGCCAAAACACCTTTACATGTGGGAGATGTTTGTGCACTTTACATGCAGAACACGTTCTCAAGAAGAAAAACAGTTGTCATTATCTTCTTCATGAGTGCTCCTTCACGTAAGAAGAAAAGCTTAATACTCTCTTAATGCGCTGGAAACTAATCATGCCTTTAAAAATAAGTTCCCTAATCTCTTTCCTGCCTTCTGTCTCCTGCTTCTTCCACCCCCACAGAATAAATTTGTATGAGCTGATCAAAAAGAACAACTTCCAAGGTTTCAGCCTGTCTTTGATTCGACACTTCACTCGGGGTGTGCTGAGATGCTTACAAGTGCTCTACCAGGAAAGAATCATTCACTGTGATTTGAAGCCTGTAAGTACAAGCATTTCATAACCTGTTTTTCTGTGCAGAACCCATTGGTTTAATCCAATTTTTTTATGTATTGAGAGGAACTCTCAGAAGAATCCATAAAACCTGGAAGGATATTTGTATAGAAACCATCATTAATTTCAATCTACATTCAACTGATTCTTTCCTTTGATTCAGTTCATTCACTGAACTATTAGAGGAGGTTGGGTTCTAGCCAAAAGGTGCAAATATGAATCTAATTCAGGTAATAACTTTTTTTTGCTTAGAGAAAAAAAATGTACTTGTAAAATTAAGTGTGTCAATATGAGGGACAGTGCAAGAATGCAAGAAGATAATCACAAGGCAACCTGTTATCCTGTAAAGTCTATTTAATTTGATAATAGGTATAAACATAAAATTAAATGGCCTAGTAAATGACAAAGGAATTCCGTAGAACAGTACTTAGGATGTCCAACTGTTTCTGGAGGAACATCTGTCATCCAGTTCCTGCAGGTGTATCTGCCAAGTATTCCTGCTGCATGAAACATTTTCATTCTTCTTAAGCTCCAGTCCTAAATTTTTGCAATTTTCTCAGATTTCTGAAGTATTTTAAATTTATTTTCCTTTCAGATAAATATTTCTCTTGATTTCTTTTTCTAAAGGGCAAATGAACCAATAAACAAGCTCTCAAATTAAAATGCTAAGGATAAAATTCTGTTCTCACTTTGCTTAAGGTATCTGAATTTAGAATTCTGAAAAGTCACACACTGTCTGTACCCACTGCCTTGCCAATATCTTTGCCAGAACAATTTGCAGAGAGAAGTGAGGGCTGTAAGATAACCAAAATATCTGAATCAGAAACAACTAGCCCAATGGGAAATGTGTTTCCATGTGGCCACTGACAAGGGATGATGGTGGCAACATCAATTAGTGTAATCTGTATTTAAACAGAGTAACATGTTAAAATCTAATGATTTAACTGAAGGAGAATTTTGTTCTTATTCAACAATTGCACAGTGTTAAGAATTTCATTTCTGTTGCCTGAAACTCACATCTGTTATCCCATCTGCCTCCTGTGCCACTTCTCAACATAAGGTAGAATATGAAGTTTCTCTGGATTAATGCTGGGCAGTGACTGCCTCCAAAGCTTGGGGTTCCAGCTGATCCCTGGCAATGTGAGGGAGCAGGAAGGGATATTAATCTGCTCAAAGGGGATGCTGCTTCCCTTAAGAGAACTAAGAGCATTTGAGTAGTGAAATTCTGTCCTTGCATTGACTTTCATCCTTAGTAGCTTCTCCTTCCTAGCACGTGAAGTATTTCCTTATGAGTTAATTGTCTGAGAAACTACTTTGCCATTATTTGGCACCCAACAGGGAACTGTTCTGTCCTTCAAAACTTTACATATAATCCTTGTCAAACTGGTTGATCAATGGATCCATCTCTCTTCTAATAAGTGGAGAAAATATGATCAGAAGGGAAATCAAAGGAAATCCTTCATTTAGGTAGATTTTGCTCATGTTGTACAAATCCATAAGGAAGTTGTATTTTGAAGCTCTTATTTTGCAGAGAATTGTAAACATGATTTGCACTGCTTGTTTTCCAGTGTTCACTGACTTTAACTATAGTCTTAAAACCCTTTTTCCCTGTGATTTTTTTTAATTTTTATTTTTAGGAGAACATTCTGTTATACCACAATGGCCAAGGCTCAGTTAAAGTTATTGATTTTGGATCAAGCTGCTATGAAGACCAAAGAGGTTTGCAGAAAAGTCAAGTTGATGTAATTTTCTTAATAAGCTTTCTCAATTTCAAATGATGTAGTAAAACTGTTCTTTGCTTGGGCTGACGTATTGACCTATGCCCCTAATTAGAGCCTAATGAACTGGTGGTTAAGCCACTTGTGGTGGAACAAATGCCGGTAGGAGACAAATAAGCCATTACCGTGTTTTTAATTTGTCCCAAACCTGAGCAGCTGCTCTACTCCTTGTGAAATGATAATTGCACTTGCAAGAGTGGTTGGCTGAAACAAATCTATGCAGATAATCCAAATATTTTACTTAACAAGGAGTTTGTCCAGTCTAGAAAGGCTTTCCCAGTGAGATGGTTAAATTATTATTGGTACTTTTTGTATGAATGCAACAGGAATGGGAACTATGCTTTCAACTTAGAAAGTCTAAGTTCAGTTTTAGGTTTTTTTCTATCAAGTAGAATGTGCAGGAGTTAACAACAAATAAAATTGTAAAAGGAAATGAATGTATAAAATTAACCTAATAACAAATTTTAACAGATTCACAATAGGGATATTTGATTTACCATAGACATATTGTAAAGAATATCATCATCAGGAATACAAGTACTACAATAAATAACAAATGTAACAGAAGACAAAACCCAAGAAAGGAATCTGCATTGCATTTTATTAACTTAGGAAAACAAAACTAATCTTAAATGGCTTCATGCATTTTTTCTTATGAAATTTAATATGATATTTAAGCTAAGTCAAACCTCTTAATCTATATTTTGGGATTCATACTTTTAGATTTACATCCCAGTTTTGTAGGACTGGTTAATCAATTTAGGTGTGTCCCTGTTTAAGAAGAACATAATCTAAGATGCAGCCTGGAATATTTGTGGAGAGTAACAAACTGTAACACAAAACAAGTGAAAGATGGAGAATGACAGAGGGGGCTGTCAGCTGGATAAAGAAGTGCAGAAATATAACCCAAGGGACCTACAGAGAGATAGGAATAAGAAAATAACAGAGCTTGCATGCTGTGGTCTTGTCAAGAGGTGAAAGAATTAGACTGCTTACTCTAGTGAGTCTCACTCTTGGAATGAGATCTTTCAGGGCTTTAAAATATTAATTGGGAAATCAGAAGGCAGTAGAAGATAGGTCCTGGCTGTAAGTGAAATATTTTCTGCAGAGATGATGAAGAAAGGCTGCAAGCAGGACCCTGGCAACTACAGGCCTGTCAGCCTGACCTCCGTGCCTGGCAGGGTTATGGAACAGATCATCCTGAGTGCAATCACACAGCACCTTCAGGATGGACAAGGGATTAGACCCAGCCAGCATGGGTTTAGGAGGGGCAGGTCCTGTCTGACCAACCTGATCTCTTTTTACGATCAGGTGACCCACCTGGTGGATGAGGGGAAGGCTGTGGATGTGGTCTATCTGGACTTCAGCAAGGCCTTTGACAGTGTCTCCCATAATATACTCCTGGAAAAGCTGGTAGTCCATCGCTTGGACAAGTGTACCCTCTCCTGGATTAGGAGCTGGCTGGAGGGTCGGGCCCAGAGGGTGCTGGTGAACGGAGCTGCATCCAGCTGGCGACTGGTCACTAGTGGTGTTCCCCAGGGATCTGTGTTGGGTCCAGTCCTGTTTAACATCTTTATTGATGATTTAGATGAGGGGATTGAGTCCATCATCAGCAAATTTGCTGATGACACCAAGTTGGGAGTGAGTGTCGACCTGCTGGAAGGCAGGAGGGCTCTGCAGAGGGATCTGGATAGACTTGAGAGATGGGCTGATTCCAATGGGATGAAGTTCAATAAGGCCAAGTGCCGGGTCCTGCACTTTGGCCACAACAACACCATGCAATGCTACAGGCTGGGCACAGAGTGGCTGGAAAGCAGCCAGGCAGAAAGGGACCTTGGGGTACTAATTGACAGGAAGCTCAACATGTGCCAACAGTGTGCCCAGGTGGCCAAGAAGGCCAATGGGATCCTGTCCTGTATCAAAAATAGCGTGGCCAGCAGGACCAGGGAAGTGATCCTTCCCCTGTACTCTGCATTGGTGAGGCGACACCTTGAGTACTGTGTTCAGTTCTGGGCCCCTCAGTTCAGAAAGGATATTGAGGGGCTGGAGTGAGTCCAGAGAAGAGCAACAAGGCTGGGGAAGGGACTGGAGCACAAGACCTATGGGGAGAGGCTGAGGGAGCTGGGGGTGTTTAGCCTGGAGAAGAGGAGGCTCAGAGGTGACCTCATCACTGTCTAGAACCACCTAAAGGGAAGTTCTAGCCAGGTGGGGGTTGGTCTCTTCTCCCAGGCACTCAGCAATAGGACAAGGGGGCACGGGCTTAAGCTCTGCCAGGAGAAATTTAAGTTGGATATCAGAAAAAATTTTTTTCTAGAGAGAGTAATCAGGCATTGGAATGGGCTGCCCAGAGAGGTGGTGGTGGATTCCCCATCCCTGGAGATTTTTAAACGCAGATTGGATGTGGCGCTGAGTGCCATGATCTGGTAAATGGACTGGAGTTTGACCAAGGGTTGGACTTGATGATCTCGGAGGTCTTTTCCAACCCAATCCATTCTATGATTCTATGATTCTAAGAACTGTTTATTGATGCAAGGAGAAGACTTTCAAACAGAATAATGAACATGGAGTGAGTTGAATCACAGCATTAGTAGAACAATTTCCAGATAGAAGAGTGGACAACCATCAATTTCAGGATGTGATTAGAAAAGGTTTTCCGAACCTCTGTGAGAAACCCCTGGATAGAGCAGTGGTGACATCAGAAGGTGTCTTCCATTCTTCTGTGAAATCTGGAATGCAGAGAATTTCAGTCCAAAGGATGACATGTTGCTTCCTGTCTCCTGTTTTGCTTTGATCAGTGTACACCTATGTGCAGAGCCGCTTTTATCGCTCGCCTGAAGTGATTCTGGGCCATCCTTATGCTATGGCTGTCGATATGTGGAGCTTGGGCTGCATCATAGCAGAGCTTTACACAGGCTACCCCCTGTTCCCAGGGGAAAATGAAGTGGATCAACTTGCCTGCATCATGGAGGTAACTTTGGGATTGCCTTTTGATTTCTATATTCATTTGATGAACTGCATTGCCAGCAACAAAGAGAAGTCTCAAGCAATAATGAAATGTTCCTATGGCCTGGGTCTTTCAGAGGGAGGTTTAATGCAGCCAACTGGCTCTTTGAGAGGATGGGATATAACCCAAAACTGATTTATTGGCACATTTCATGTGCCAAAGACTGCTTTGTACACTCACTGTCTTGCTTCTGAAGGAAACATACTTTAATTCTGAGTGGAGAAGTTAGGAGAAAATAAGCATTTCTAAGGTGGAGGAAAAAATCCAAATGGTTACAGGCTGCTGTTCTCTTAGAAATCAAATATGTGTTGATCCAATCAGATGTCTTTAGTTTCAAAACTCCTGGTGAGAGAGACTTTTGCTACCAGTCGAGCAGTCAGCTGTGGCTCTGAGTAGTAAACCTTGAAAACCTCAAAGCCTTGAGTTGAAACATACTAGGTCACCTGCACAACTGCTGCTCTACTCTCCTGGTGGAAAAAGCCTTTCCTAATAGTTATTCTGCACTTCTCAAGTCACAGCTGGTGGCTGTTGCACCTTATACTCTCTGTCACTACCAAGCAGTTTGGCTCTATCATCTCTGTAAATGTTTTTCAAATAATTTTAAGAATGTCCTGTGACATCTTCTACCTCAGATCATCTACCCAATGCAAATGTTAGAATGGGAGCAAAACTGATCTGTGCAAGTTATTTATTTACTCGATATGAACCCCTAAACTGCAGCCTTGTGTGGAACAGCCCCAGGCTCTGATCCTTCTTGTGCCATGTTAGTTCATATGAAGTGTTTTCAAAGACAGCATCTCTCCATGTGGCCTCCTGCTGCAGTTGTCACCAAGAGACAGTTGCTCTTAGAGCCTTCTGTGGTGGTGAAGATCCCAGTATCAACTTTATAAGGTCACAGAATCACTGAATTATTTAGGTTGGAAAAGACCTCCGAGATCAGTGAGTCCAAACTGTGACCAAACACCGCCTTGTCACCCAGCCCAGAGCACTGAGTGCCACATCCAGTTGGTTCTTCAACACCTCCAGGGACAGGGACTCCCACTACCTCCCTGAGCAGCCCCTTCCAATGTCTAATCACCATTTCAGTGAAGAAATTCTTCCTCATGTCCAACCTGAACCTCCCCTGGCACAGCTTGAGGTCATTTCCTCTTGTCCTGTCCCTTGTTCCCTGGAGCAGAACTTGACCCACCCCCCAGGTACCCCCTCCTGTCAAGGAGTTGCAGAGAGTGAGAAGGTCCTCCCTGAGCCTCCTTTTCACCAGGATGAGCCCCCCCAGCTCCCTCAGTACCTTCTCATAGGACTTATTCTCCAGACCCCTCCCCAGCTCCATTCCCTTCCCTGGTCATGCTCCAGGCCTTTCCTGCAGGCAGGAACCCAAAACTGAACACAGGATTTGAGGTGTGACCTCACCAGAGCTGAGTTCAGGGGAACAATCACTGCCCTGGTCCTGCTGGCCACACTCTTTTCTATACAAAGATGTGCACAGACAGCACCAAGGAACCTCCTAATTCCTTCCACAATGAATGGCACAAGGGGAAATGTTTTGTAGATATTTCACAGTAAAATTGCAACATTCAACTTTTCATATGAAGAGTAAAATACCCCATCTCACCTGATGGTTTTTATGTGTCTTTGTTAAATGTGGAGTAACTCCATGAATTCATTTTCCGTGTTGAAGGTATTGGGTCTTCCACCAGCTGATTTGATCCAGGCTTCGTCAAGGAAGCGAACATTCTTTGGTAATTCCTTCTGATTGTTTGTCCTTGCTGGATCCCTCCCTGCTAATTAATCACTAGTTAATTGCACTGGTTGAGAGCAGGGCCAGAGACCCTCAGCTGCTTCTTAGCTGATAAGAATTCTTTAAGGAAGAGGCATTAGGGAGAAGCAAAAGGGTATCACAACACCTACAAATGAACCTGATGCTTTGCTCTTCATGTCTTATGGGCCTCTAATTGCCAAGGTGATAGAGAAGGGATTGGGGAATCCAGTCCACTCTGACTCCTTAAAAATATGATGCTAAAAAGTGGGCTCGGGGAGCTAATTTACATTGTTCATTCCTCTGTGTAAAATTTGGGTTTGGAAATTTCACAAAACAAACAAAGCAACAAAGAGTAGGATGTAACCAACACTCTTTGCCACAATGCTGGCAGACTATCAATCCAAGAGGGAAAAAAATGGTGGGATGGATATGGATACTGTTTTTGCAACTCTTTTAAATATTTAGAGAGGATTTTTATCGTGATTTTTTTGAGCATGTCTTCATTTTTTTAAGATTCCAAAGGTTTTCCCAAATCTGTAACTAACAGCAAGGGGAAAAAGAGATACCCAGACTCCAAGGATCTGAGCACAGTGCTGAAAACCCATGATGCTGGTTTTCTGGACTTCCTGAAAGGATGCCTAATGTGAGTTCATACTAAATGCAATTGGCTAATTTTGACTTTGCTTTCATTCTCTTGTGCCTTTAAATTCTTTGCTTTGTTTTGGTTTGGTTTTGGTGAGGTGTTTTTTTTTCTTGTTTGTTCTGTTTTGTTTTCCCCATGGTAGAATTTGTATAACCATTATTATTCTTCACAGTTCATTGCAAATGATTGCACAGAAAGATATATGAGATTAGACCAAAATGTGAAAGAAATGTACATGCAATCATAGCATGGTTTGGGTTGGAAGGGGCCTCAAAGATCATGGGCAGGGACACCTTCCACTAGACCAGGCTGCTCAGAGCCCCATCAAATGCTGTTGAACTGAGCATCATGTCTTAAAGCACCATCATACCCAAAAGCAGATCATCTTCTGATGCTGGAGACTAAAATAAAAGCAATGCTTTTCACCCACTCAGGCCTTTGTTTTCAGTCCTTTCTGTTTTATCAGATAAAGGTTTATCCAGATAACACAGGTAAGGGTAATGCACTGTCCCAAAGCACTGGGTATCTGAAGATCAAAGTTTGGGTTTATGTACTGGTTTAAAGGTAAACCGGCAGGAGAAATGAACCCAACACAAAAGAGATTATAAATCAGAGTTACAATTTAATAACAATATTACAATAAATGCAATGGCACAAAGAGAAATTGGTTTTAACTCACAAAACCCAGACGTATAACCCAGCCCCCTGGGGCACAAACACAATGGTGTTCGTTAGCCCCTGTGCTGAGCCCCACGTGGTTCCGCTGAGTCCAAATTAAAAGGAAGTGAAGAACATGTTAGTGCAGATGATGACTGCAGTCTGGTGAAGGGTGGTGGTCACAGTCTTGTCAAGAGCGGTGGTCTTCCCCTGTCGAGGTTCTGGTCCTCCTCTGGATCCAATGAGTTGTCCCCCAAGTCCCCAAACCCCCAAGATTACATCCCCTCAGTTCCAGGTGGGACCGCCCAGTACCTCTCCCAGGCTGGGGAGTTCCACAATGGGTGATCTGACTCTGTGAGTCATGGGATATTTTTGGAATCACTGATGTCCCATTAGCAGACATGACCCCTCAGGCTGAGTGTGGAGGTGTTAACGACTTCCTGGAAGGGAGTTACCACAGCTCTTATTTCAGAGGTGTCTTTCACACCCAGCTCACACCCTGAGGAGTT
Source organism: Pithys albifrons albifrons (assembly GCF_047495875.1). Classification (NCBI taxonomy): domain Eukaryota; kingdom Metazoa; phylum Chordata; class Aves; order Passeriformes; family Thamnophilidae; genus Pithys; species Pithys albifrons. Next base: position 41,268,875 of record NC_092460.1, read on the forward strand.
GGGTGTGCCCCGGGGCAGCTGCTGCAAATGGTCCATTGTTAACAGTTCATGGGAAATGAATAGAGGGTGTAGAATACACAGCTTTGGTCACCTCCACACAGTGATAAACTGGTCCCACCATAGGACAGTTTGTACCTAAATCTAACTCCTGCTCCAGTGGAAATAAATTCTTCCAACTTCCTCCAGGATGCATTGTATTTGGAGCTGACTTAGCTAGGGTTGAAAGTCTTTGCTGGATTTTCTGTGCTAGGCTTGGAAATGGCAATCAGGCAATTCACTGTGGTATATTTGTGAAAACAACTCTGCTTCTTTGCACATATTCTCACAAAGATCTTGTGTCACCTGGGTGAGATGAGAGTTTTTTTAGTGCCAATACACTATATGCCTTCCACTTAGCACAGGGTAAAAAGGCAGAGTATATCCAGCCATGCTTCCACCCCACGTGGTCCCATATATTACCTATAAATTATACAAGGTTAATATTTTGTATCTTCTTTAGCACTGACTTTAAGTTCCTTTCTAGCACTTCCCTAAAGAAATTCTAAAGAAACTGCCAACCTGTGGTTACATGAGGGAAAAATCATCCCACTCTGTTTCACAGGAAGGTTGCTTTTAACGTTCTCAGTTTGCTACGTCTGTGTGAATCACTGATCCATTTTGGTTTGCTGAATGAATCAGAACATTGGAGAAATAACTTCAGTGGAGCAAAAAAACAAACCTGAAACAGGTCATTTTGGGTCCCTTCCCTAACAACACTGCATATCAAAAATGGTTTGATGCTGCAGAGGATTTGATCAGCAAAACACCCAGTTGATAAGTTTTGAAGGATGGAAAAGATCCCATAAGATTTTTCCTCATTTTCCAGTATTATTTTGTTTCAAAACATGTCTTCATGATCTGACTTCCAGAAGACAACACTGAATATTTTGGCTTCAAATAGTTTGCAGTTCGAAATTGTTGAATAACTTTTTCTGCTGTGGATTTAAGGTGGGAACCTGCCCTACGCATGACCCCTGATGAAGCAATGAAACATTCCTGGATCCAGGAACCAAAAATATACCGAGCCAAGCAGAAACCACTGACTTCCAGGAGACTGAGTGATGGCTCCTTCTCTGCACCAGAAAAGAAAAAGGAGGATATTCGTAAGTATATTCTGCCTAGAGAACTAAGGGCATTTATAGCCGTGTTTGGCATTTCTTTGTATTTCGTATCCTCTGTTGGGTGAGGTGATAATGGATGGTCACTGAAATGTGATGGGTAAAGGCACTGTTTCTCACTTGTGTGGAACTGCATTCCTTGTGCTTTAGAGCAGCTGCCAACAAGAAGGCTCAAAGTGCTGGAGCTCCACCTTTTCCCTGCTGAAAGCAAAATACTTACAATATCTGACATCCCAACATAGGGTATTTCACTTTCAGAGAAAAAGAATGCATTCATGGAGGTTACAGGATTTCAGCGAAAATTTTCACCTGGTTTGTTGTGAATTTGTGTCCATCCTGTGCTTATCAGCTCTTAAGAGTCTGCAGTCTTACTCTGTTTTTATTTATTTTTTTATCTTGCAGAGAATCTCTGGGAAGATGGTGCTGACCGAGTGAAAAGTGAACTGGCAGAGAGACTGAGCCCCTTCACAGTCACAACAGAGAGTGATGTGCTCAGCACAAGGAGGCACCTTATCCCAGAGGGATATCTGGAAAACCAAGTGGAATGCGATCAGGCAGAAGACAGTGGTGAAACAGCTCTTCCAAAAACCTCTTTTTTTTTCCCACCAATTCAGTAATTCACAGCACAAGCCGTGATGGGCTCAGTTGCATACCTAGTATATTTTGTAGGTATTATTTGTACTCAGGAATATAAGCTGTATCTGTCTGTACATGGGCTGTGCACATTGTAAGTATATTTAATGTTCTTTTTACCCTGAAATCATCCAGCCAACCGAAACAGAATTTGAAAACCATTCCTTTTCCTCATCTACATTCTTGTGGTCAGAGATTCTTCACAACCAGCAGCAATAAAATGGAGATTGTAGAGGTGGAGAGTGGCTTATTCTTGGTCTTATAACAGACTTCTGAATTTTATATCTTCCTGGATCTAAAAAACAGATGTGTTGACTGGAGAATCTGAATCCTTTCACTTACATCAGTATAAATCAGGAATAATTAATGGATAAGATTACTGGATTTACTTTTATGTTAAAAAACAAGAGAAAACAAACCCAGCATATTCACTTTCCTCCTTCTTTATCTTCCTCTTTTTTATGGTGAAGCTACTGGATGGAAACTGTTGTCACACCTTCCTAGCAGGTTTAGAAATGTAAATTATGTCCTTTAGCTCTTTAGCAGCAACAGAGAAGGGTGAAATTCTGTGTTATAGGCAGCTAGACGTTGGCTAGAATATTAGTATTTATTTTATTTAATAAGGAAAAATAAATAACATTATTTATTAAGGGGAAAAAAACAAACAGAAATTGATTTTAATAAGTGATATCAGTGTCCAGCTCAGTTAGCCCCAGCTTCAGTGATTTCAGCTCTTTGTGAAGGCAAGAGAGGAGTAATACAGTGCTTGCAGCATAGCAGAACACTGGACGACCTAGGAGACCAGCTCCCAAAAGGTTTGTGCTGGACCTGGGCCAAAACCTCGTTTATATTCACTTTTTTGGCATAGGCCACGCCTCCTTGCGCAGATGCAGTTCATGTCTTTCGCAAGAGTTGTGCAAACTGTGTCCCTTCTGCGCATGCTCAGTTCCTGTATTTCGTAAGAGTTACGCAAACTGCGTCCCTTCTGCGCGTGCCCAGTTCTGTGGCGCAACATTCTGCGTTGTGTAAGCTTGAGGTATTGCGTAGTAGTTGCCGTTCAGCGGCCGCGGGGCTGGTCCCGTGACTTTCCATGCGGCTGGCTGAAGATGGCGGTAATAGAGTTTCTAAGATGACTGGGCTACTCCATGTAGGGGTCTGGTCACAGCACTGCGGTAGTGGTTCACCTTGATGCGGCCGCGGGGCTGAGGTGGCTCCGGGAGTGAAGTGGGTGGTGGCAGCCACAGATACGGTGGCCACTCCAGGCGGTGGCTGACCTGTCTCATATGCTGAACCAGTGGTGGGCTTGGCAGGAGATCGAAATTTTTTTTATTAAAAAACCCAGTGAACTGGAGTGTGGATAACTCGGGATGGGGAAAGTGGACTCAGCGTATGTTCCAAGGGAGAAGGGCCGGGGGGGTCCCAGGATGGACCGAGGTGGGAAGGGGGACGGGGACCGGGAGGGAGCTTTGGCGCTGCACGATTTGGCAGCCATGGGCAGAGCCGGGCAGGCAAAAGCCGGTGGCTGGCACGAGCAGCCTTGGGGCTGGGGTCAGCACCGGCGGCGGTGCCGGCTGGGTGAAGAAACCGGGATGGGGCTGGGGAGAAAACAAAAGGAGGGGGGAATGGGGGACCAGCGGGCTAGCAAAACCGGGCTGGGGTTACGGGATTTGATTCCCAGCGGGGCGGCTGGCGACAAAACTTCGGCACTGTGGTGGGAGCGGGGTTATGGGGTGTGGAGGGTGTTTTAGCCGGCGTGGGGCTGCACAGATCCGGTGCGGGGATCGTTTGGGGAGACGGGGGGGGCAGCCTAGATTTGGAGAAGGGCTTTGCCAAATTTTTTGGGGGGACCCGCGGGATTGAGACAGAGCACAGGGTCGGGGGGGGTTGTCCGGGCGCTGGCTTGGGAAGGGGGGGAAAGGTCACTATAGCGAAACTCGCATCCGAGGGTGGGGGAGGCTTGATAAGGGAAAAAACTGGGGGGGAGAAGGGGTAGACGCCGGGCTGAGAAGTACTGAAACCAGGATAGACCGAAGGGGGGGGAGGGAGGAGGGGGTTTACGGGAATGCCACCGAGCCAGAGGTAGGCTTCTTCCAACCCCCTGCAGTGGGGGTCTGGAAGGTTGTAGTTTCAATTCTTTTGACCTTTTAATCATGGTTTCTTATCTTTGTGGCTCCTGCAAAAAAAAAACCTGTCCCGCGCTGGGTTTCAACAGATTTTTAAACATGTATATACACTTCTACATTCAAATAAAAATCATCAAATACAATTTCAATTTGAGTTTAGCAAATTAATAAATTTCATCTATCACATTCTGGACCCATTTCTGCAGGGATTCCACTCAGTATTCATTTCAAGAAGAATGGATTAAAGCAAGATTAGGTGAAATTGTCCTTCAAGGGGAGTTTAACTTCATACTCTGAGAGAAAAACAAAAACCCAACGGAGCAAAACCAGATTTCTATGATCCCTATGATTTATGTGTTTAATTAATTTAAACATTTTGCTCTTTGAATAATAGAGTGTCTTTTCATTGCATTTGTAAAGAACCCATCTCATTACGCCTCTTATATGTGCTGTGGCACTGCAATTTAGAAGGAGATAATGAGAAAATCATCCTACCAAATGCAGCTGCCACTGCAGCAGTGACATTGCAGTAATCCCAAGAGAAACAGATGTTGGTAGGTGTTTAAAGGCACCATAACAACAAATTCCCACAGGCTCTTTGTGCAGAAGGAAAACCCAAAGGATGTGGAAATGGTCTTCAAGGAGTTCTGATGTTACAGGAGCAAACAAAGCAGCTGAGAGGGTAAGAGATGACTGCACAACAGAAGGCCATTGCTGATGAGCAGGCCAGCTTGCAGTATCTGTATCTGTGTCTTACTTTGCAGCTGAACCCTCTTGGAAACTGTACAACACTCCCATTCATCACCAGAAAGATGTTCTGGGAGAAGGGAGTTGTGTTATGCACCGTGTTTTGGCACAGTTATACCCTGGGTGGGTGGACTGCAGAGTGTGCACAGAACCCTCATCACATCTCAAAGACAGTCCCACTCCTGGTGGGGGCTGAATGAAGGAATCAGACACGTCATCAGTTTTAGGGAATATGCAGATTTGGTTTTGCAGGCATTTGGAAAACATGTTGGCTGTTCGTTTGCAAGTAACAAAGAAGGTAAGAAGCAGAAGGTTTGTGATTGAGTGCAGGGGTTCAACATGGGCTAAGAAAGCAAGAATCCTTATCCTAATATCACATAACAGAAAAGGTCAGATTCTTAGCCCCTTGGAACTATGATTTGTACTGTTTTGGTTCAGTTAGTGCTGCATTCTTCATCTGCTGTGTTACATTTCCTTTCCTGCTTAGGCTGCTCCAAGTTAAAATATCTGCTTCTCAAAACTGTGCACTTGTGTATTTGTCTGTTTGGGATCAAGTACATCAAGGTGTCCTTGCCAGTATTGCTTAGCCCTAAAGAAGCTGCAAACCTCATTTGATATGTGAGTTTCTGTGCTGGAGCCATGTTTTCTTCACTATTACTGCATTTCAATGGCTTTTTGTAGGAAGCAGCATCATATTACTTCTCATGGCATTTGCTGAAGGGTTTTTCAAGGCATTCAGTGTTGAGGGAAAAGTGACAACGTCATCTGAGCCTGTAATTCAGTTTGAGTATCCTTCTGTTCACAGAATGCATTTCACTGTAGCTGCCATGTATTTACTGTCTTCCTTTCCTTGCTGACCTGCTGTTCCATTTTAATTCCTTCAGCCTTCATGGTGATCTCCATCTTCAAAATCTTTCCTAATAAGGGCTCTTTTGGATAGCTGTTGGATTTTTTTTTTCAGAGATGACAGAAATAAATAGAAATTACTTGGCAGAAAGCTCCAGCCCTGAGATACCATCACTGCTTTCACATTCCTCTGCAGAAATGAGCAAATTCATCAGACACAGGTAGCATCTTCATTCTGTGCTGTAAGAGGACAACCCACAAAATGTGGAGATGAATCCTCTGGCTCACACTTAGCTTGAGCCACACACAGACTGTTAATGGTGCAGACTCATAGCAAAAAGAAAGACTGAGTCATCAATTTATTGAAAAGCCTGATTCTCTACGATTTATTGCCATTTTAAAGCCACATTTGGCAAGAAAATGATGTGGCTGCTTTCTTGTTCATGTCTGCACATTGGTCTGCCTACCTGGTCTAGTGGGAGGTGACCCTGCCCATGGCAAGAGGATTGGAACGAGATCATCTTTAAATTCCCTTCCAAACCAAGCCATTCTGTGATCCTGTGATTCTGCCTTCCAGTTGCCGGGCATTGGGCAGCACAGATTATTGATTTGGGGTGTAAGGTGAGAAGGGGAATCACAGTATGGGAAACCAAGTCCTTGTTTTTGAAGAGAATTTGCAGAGATCATCACTGTTGCCCCAGGATGTCAGATACGGATTAAATCAAGCTATGAGAACACAAAGGATCAGTGGCCAAGCAGTTAGAACACTTCTGTCTCTCAAAACTCATTGAGAAAAGGTTGCCTCTAAAAAGTAGCTCTTCTGGAATTGAATGCTTTTTGCAATAATTGCAGTCACCACTCCTCCTGGGAGGCTTCATTACTGCAATACAACAAATGCACAGTCATTGCCAGAGCCCACAGTGTATCATGGGGATGGTGCTGGATCTTGGAGTTAATCCTTTTATTCAGGGTTAATAAAGATATCAAAGATATCATCTACAACCAGCTTATCAAGGGGATGGTGCCAGACTCTTTCCAGCCGTGCCCAGTGACAGGACAAGGAGCAATGGCCATAAACTGAAACACAACGGGTTCCACCTCATCATGAGAAAGAACTTCTTTACACTGAGGGTGGCAGAGCACTGGGGCAGCTGCCTAGGGAGGATGTGGAGTCTCCCTCTGTGGAGACATTCAAACCCACCTGGACACATTGCTGTGTCATCTGCTCCAGGTGACCCTGCCTTGGCAGGGGGTTGGACTGGATCATCTCCAGAGGTCCCTTCCAATCCTAATTATTCTGTGATTCTGTGAAACACCACAATCCCATTTTATGTAAGGCAGGATTGCAGCTGGTGGTGAGGTGCTGCCTGAATTTTGCCTTTGGATCCTTCACTAAAGTTTTAATGCCACCTAGTGCCACTCCAGGCTGCCTGGATTCAGTTTTGAATGCATTGCTTCAGGCTTTTCTTTAATGCCCTCACATAAAAGAGTAGTAACTCCAGCAAATACATTTCATAGAACAATGTGCAACAGAGGGGAGGTCCCTGTGTATATCCAGAGTGTTCAGGGTTATCCCCTATCCCAAATAACAATACAAAAGCACCATGTGTTAGATAAGGGCAGAGCTGAGCCAGGAAAGAGCAGCAGTATCACACTAAAGGAAAAAATCCCTGAGTTTAGCAATGGCTTCACTGAATCAGGGTATTTAAGAAGCTCCCAGAAAGAAAAAAGGACCAGGGAAGTGATCCTTCCCCTGGACTCTGCATTGGTGAGGCCACACCTCGAGTGTTGTGTTCAGTTCTGGGCCCCTCAGTTCAGGAAAGATATTGAGGGGCTGGAGCAGGTCCAGAGAAGAGCAACAAGGCTGGAGAAGGGACTGGAGCACAAGTCCTATGGGGAGAGGCTGAGGGAGCTGGGGGTGTTTAGCCTGGAGAAGAGGAGTCTCAGAGGTGACCTCAGTACTGTCTAGAACTACCTGAAGGGAAGTTCTAGCCAGGTGGGGGTTGGTCTCTTCTCCTGGACACTCAGCAGTAGGACAAGGGGGCATGGGCTCGAGCTCTGCCAGGGGAAATTGAAGTTGGAGACCAGAAAAAAATTCTTTCTAGAGAGAGTAATCAGGTATTGGAATGGGCTGCCCAGAGAGGTGTTAGATTCACCATCCCTGGAGATTTTTAAACACAGATTGGACGTGGCACTGAGTGCCATGATCTGGTAAAGGGACTGGAGCTGGACCAAGAGTTGGACTTGATGATCTCGGAGGTCTTTTCCAACCCAATCGATTCTATGATTCTATGATTGTATGGTTCTAAGTACAAGAAGTCCAACACAGAGATTTTGCAGCTTTGCACTGTTTTGGTTTCGTGATGTACCATAACACACTGTGACTCCTGTAACATCTGTGTGAGTAAACAGGGATCACCTACCCTGGGACAAAGGGCTAACCAGGAGTATTAATTATTTCTAATGCTGATTTTTACCAAACCTTTAATAACTGTCAGACTGGGTGGATTAAAGATATCCAAATTTTTCAGTCTGCAGAGAGAGGGCAGATTAACTTTTTTTAAAAGCAGAATTGTCATGGTAAAATAATTGGTAGGTCCAACAAATGGAAAAATTACAGGTATTTGCAATAGGGAAAATTTATGTTCTTAAAATTAATTTTTTCCCAATTGTCAGCTCTGTGACCTTATCATTTAAGCACATTAGAACAGCCAGTTCTTCACATCCAAAAGGTTGGTCATTGGCTTAACTGTTGCTTTTGCCAAGAAGAAACAAACATGAATAACAGAGAATTTCCATAGTGGGAATTTCCATGTATTTGTACCCAGGCAATGCACTGCTCAACCCTATTTGTCTCTTGTCACAGCCCTCCTGCTAGAAATGAGGCTCTGTTTTTGCTGCCTGCTATGAGGAAAGGCTGGGAGAGTTGGGATTGTTCAGCCTAGAGAAGAGAAGGCTTTGGGGTGACCTAATTGTGGCCTTTCAATACCTGAAGGGAACCCACAGGGAAGATGGAGAGAGACTATTTCCAAGGGCCTGGAGTGACAGGACAAGAGACAATGGCGTCAGACTGACAGACAGTAGGTTTAGATTGGATGTTAGGAAGAAATTTTTCCCTGTGAGGGTGAGCAGGCTCTGGCTCAGATTGTCCAGAGAAGCTGTGACTGTCCCATCTGTGGAAGTGTCCAAGGCCAGGCTGGATGGGGCTCTGAGCAAACTGGGCTAGTGGAAGGTGTCCCTGCCCATGGCAGGGGGTTGGAATGAGACCATGGTTAATGACCCTTCCAACCCAAACTGTTCTTTGAAGGTTGCATTTCTTTCCACATTTTCAAAACAAGACTGCCTTTTTTTTAATTATTTTGTTAAAATTCATTCTAAAACACCAAGTAGAGGTTTTAAATAATCTCAACAGAAATTCCAACACTGTGAAATGAGATATTGACATTGCTTCATCTGGTTATATATGACAGGATTCCTGTGCTTCCTACCATGCAGGGAGTTGTTGAGCTGGGCAGACATGAGATTGGAGTTGGCTGTATGTGGGATGTCAGGGTGTGTGGTGCCAGCAAAAGGTTTCAGCAGTGGAACAATCGGGGCTGCTTTGAAAGACTACTGGGCACAGCATTTTCATTCCTCTTCATCTCCCAAGTTTGTTGTATATCATCATAATCCCCAAAGAGAAAACTCAGTGAAACTTCACTTCTTTCCTCTTCTGTCTGGTGCCTGAGGCAGATCCTCAGAGGTGCCATCATATCCTGTGGCTCTGACTTGCCTTTCTTTTCACACTTGGCTCCTGTATGAGCATTTAGTTTTCTGAAGGAAAAATCTCCCTCCCTCTTCTCACATCATCTATAATTTTATAATCCTCTTTGGCACTTTGCTCACTGCCAATCTGTGGCAGTTTCCTGCTCCTGCATCTCTCTCCCACATCCCTCAGCAGTGGCATGCAGAGACCACATCCTGTTCCACCCAAGAGACCATGTAATTCTAGTCTTTGTCACCTCTTCTTGGAATTCAGGGACAGGTTTACATTCCAGCAGCATCTTCACTGCATCCCCCAATCTCACACTCCCCTCCACTGAGAAAGGGATTTTCCATTTAAAAGTGAAGAACTAGACGCAGTGAAAACTTCTCACAGCAGCAGCTCTGCAATGCAGATTCCCTTGCCTTTTTCCCTCCCCACTTCATCATTAACTCTTTGGGTTTACCCACAAAAGGGCCAGAACCTCTCAGTTTTGATATCCCTGTGCTGTCGTAGCCTTCAAATTTCCTTTACTGCATTCCTCAGCCCAGTTCCATCCCCAACAGCATCTTGGGCCTCTCTGGAGCAGAGAATATAAAAAATACCAGCATTGTATTAGAGAATTCAAAAAGGAAACCACAAATACACTTGCTGTCTACAGCAAGACTGTCAACAATGTGGATTCAAGCAATCTGTTTGCAATTTGATCTTTTTAATCCCTGAAGAACCGATCAGATATTTCTCCTTCCCTGTCATTCATCTGTTCGGTGAGAACTTGTCTGTACAGATTAATAAAAATGGGCTTTTCTAGGACTTTCCAGCAAGTGGATGTGAATAAACTACCACATCCTTCAAAATCCACAGACCTGGGATATGTTTGGTAGTGGGTTATGCAACTGGGCAAACTGGAGACAATGCACAGGGTGCTTTCTGTTAGAACTGGTTGGAAACCTGCTGAGGGTCATAGAATCATAGAATCATAGAATGGATTGGGTTGGAAAAGTCCTCCGAGATCATCAAGTCCAACCCTTGGTCCAACTCCAGTCCCTTTACCAGATCATGGCACTCAGTGCCACGGCCAATCTCAGTTTAAAAACCTTCAGGGATGGTGAATCTGCCCCCTCTCTGGGCAGGCCGTTCCAATGCCTGATTACTCTCTCTGGAAAAAATTTTTTTCTGGTCTCCAACTTCAATTTCCCCTGGCAGAGCTTGAGCCTGTGCCCCCTTGTCCTATTTCTGAGTGCCCGGGAGAAGAGACCAACCCCCACCTGGCTAGAACTTCCCTTCAGGTCTTTATTTTTCATGTCTCTACACTGAAAGGTCCCAGGCAGGACAGCAGATGATGAACCTTTCTCCTTCCACTCATTCCCAAGATAGAGGATGTGGCATTTTTCTTATTCTACTCTTCCACCAAAGCCCAGATGACTATCACAGGAGTCATAGCAGCTTTCCTTGAGAAGCCATGGCACTAACAGCCTATTTCCACCAAACTCACCAATAACTATCACACCAGGCAACAGAGTGCCATAATCAGGGCTTGTTTCATAATCTGCATTAATCTGCAATGGAAAGACAAGTTAGTCTTTTCCTTGATGAGAAGAACTAACATTCACCCACCCTGAGGAGCAGGCAAACACTTTATTGCCTTTTTTTTTTCTGGTTCAGTAGCACAAATTAAAAATGTTTAAAAATGCCGATGAGGCGGCCTAGCAGAGTTTCACTCAGGCAGGGTGCCAGGGCTTGTTATGTAAAGTACTGATCTTTCCTACTTTTCAAATTGGATGTGGAACAGTCAGATTCCAATCCTCCTTTCTGGCAACAGGCCCTGCCCCTGGCACTTCCATATCAACTGGACCCCTCGTAGCTGCCCAAGGTGTCACCCAGACTCAGAGACTGCAGGGATGATGTTGATGATGTCTATGGACTTCTCAAGAATCCATGACATGCTCTTCCTCTTGTCCCTCCCATGCTGTTGTTCTGCTCACCCTGCAGCTCCACTGCTGCCTTTCTCCACCTTCCTGGGTCCTTCCCACATGGTCTCCCTCTGCTGGGACCACGATGAAGAGGATCTGATGACAATTGAACTGCAGGTCTGTACAACTGGCTGAGTGGCCTTTGGATTCAGTTCTCAGGGAGAGTTGCCTGGATCTGACACAGTGAGTGATAGGAGGTGTCTTCCCAAATGGCAGCATCTACATCTCTGCAAGTGGGAGAGACTTCTTCTGCAGTCCCCTTTGCCAAGGGTCATGCTCCAAATATATTGAAATAAAAATATGTTGAAAGGCTGAAAGAATTGGATTTTTTTAGACTGGAAAGGCTGGGAGAGTTGGGATTGTTCAGCCTGGAGAAGAGAAGGCTTTGGGGTCACCTAATTGTGACCTTCCACTGCTGAAGAGACCCCACAAGGAAGATGGAGAGAGACTATTTACAAGGGTCTGGAGTGACAGAACAAGGGGAATGGCTTTAGAATGACAGGATATTAGGAAGAAATCCTTCCCTGTGAGGGAGGTGAGGCCCTGGCACAGGTTGCCCAGAGAAGCTGTGACTGCCCCATCCCTGGAAGTGTCCAAGGTCAGGTTGGATGGAGCTCTGAACAACCTTTTACTCATTTACTTGATTTTCTCTGTAGTAAGTGGAGACATCAGTTCCCCTCCAAAGGTTGCTTCTTCCTGACACTCCTGAATATGACTCTTAGGCATAGGACACAACATCCTTGGGAATTGCTGTTTTTTCCATTGTCAGGCAACCACTAAGGGCACTTGCTTGATGGGAAAGTAGCTGAAATTTAGAGGGAAAAGATGCCACCAAGGCTGCTGAATAAAATACAGGCTGTTTGGTTTCATTTCAATTGTAAAAGAGAAACAAGCAGTTTAATGCTATCCAGATACAAAAAAGAAAAGAGTTGATACCAATGAAGTCTTGGCAAGTCACAGTGGTTTTATTTTGTTCAGCTGTTTTCAGGTCCCTTTTCACACTACAGTAAAACATCTTTTGCATGTATTTTCAGAAGATATATTTGACATTAATAATGGGGGATTTTCTGCATTTGTGGTGGAAACTCTTTGTTAATGTTAGAAAATAATTTTGGTCCCACAAAAGTTACTTTTCAATATTTTACAGATCCAAAAGTATCACCCAATTATTTAGGTCTGGACATATTCCAGGTAAACAAGCACTTTAAGAACCACAAAAATCCACTCAGCTGTAAAGCACACCCACTGAATCCATGGAACAGATCGTTTGAGAAGAAGACATGCTAGTTACTGTAAATGGAATTTAAGTGGGGTTTTCCATTTGCAGTCTTAATTTTAAGCCTCTATCTCTCCATCCCTTGGTTTTTATTTCCATTTTCCTCTTTACTACAACCATAACAAGGTCATTATCATGGGTATGCCCAATGGGTAAAAAACGAACCAAAAATGCTTTTTTCCATAAAGTTTTTATTATTTTTCCAACTGTTTACTGCATTCCTCTCTCATAACGTGTATTTAATTGTAAATATTTCATTTATCTCAAAGTGGCTATTTTTAAACCACTTATCTATGAATTTGGATGTTTAAATTAAAGAGACAATAGAAGCTGGATTTCCAAACTAGGATTCATCCTTCTATAAACTGAGCATTTGGGTTACTGCCTTGAGTATTCTGGAAGTCCAAAACCATGGCTAAATTCAAGAAGAAGAAAGAGTATTTTTTCTTACAGAATATGTTTTCTTACAGTGTTTTTCATCAAAGAATCGGGAAAACGTAAATCGCAAAGTTTTCTTAAACAATGAGTGCTATTCAAAATCCTGTTCACTTCTCTCTCCTTTGCCACATTAAAAACAAATCTAGTGTTGGAGATAAAATTTCTATTAGCCTAGTAAAAGGCAATATTTTAGGGAAAAATGAGAAAATTCAAAATGTTTTATTAATCTCAGTCCTTCTCTTTTGGAAGAGTTTCATCTTTGTGTTGACTGACTTAAAAGATTGGCCAACCCAAACTGATGTTTTAAGTCAAAGGTTTTTCAAAAGTATGTTTTGCCAAAGCTCACAGTCAAACAAAAGCTCTCAATTTCAGAACTCCGCATATAGAGACATTGTTCTGTCTTTTTAGGTGACTTCTGATTGCACATGGGTAGTATGTGGGGGTTTTATTAATTTTTGTGCAATGGTGTAAGGCATGTGATATAGGGCAAATGTGTATGTGATTGATAGGAAAAAATGGGATTTTCCCATGAAAGCCTTCCATTACAGATGGACATCTAATTAATAGCCCAGGTCCATTGGCCAATCCATATAGACACATATGACAATATCTATAATATGCTGAAGATATTTGCTGTTTCCCATCATAGTTTTGTGGGAAATACACAATATCACAGAGAAGAGAAATAAAGTGTGTGCATTAAAAACCTCTCCGACAGGCCTGGATAAATGCCCAGAAAATGCAACTACTCTATGTGTTACCTTCAGTATTAACTTATGCAGCATCTCAGCATCACATAAAAGGATTTACAAGGAGAGATGGAGCTCTCACTAACATCCCTCTGTGGTACATGTACCATCAGTATCCAATCGAGTTCAGAAGGACCGAGTGTGGAATTGCACCTTCCTTCTTTAAACAGCACCAGCCCACACAGTCAGTACTCCCTGAAGCCACAGCAGGATCTGCTGATTAGTGTGGGCTCTTTCCTCACTGAAGAGGGGCACTGTTTTTATATGAAGTTTTGTGGGATAAATGTTATCATCTGTTGTGCTTGTGACTCCAGAAAACCAGCAATAAAAATGTTCATTGAACTGGATGGATGTTCCCTAAGCTCAGTTCATGTAAGAATAAGCACACTAGTAATGCAATTCCCTGAAAAATCTGAAAGAAAAATAATTAAGACCTGGTGAAGCTGAGAAATCATAGAACACTTTGGGTTGGAAGGGAAATAAAGATGTTCCAACCCCCTGCCATGGGCAGGGACACCTTCCACTAGCCTAGGTTGCTCGAGCTCCATCCAGCCTGGCCCTGGACACTTCCAGGGATGGGGCAGTCACAGCTTCTCTGGGCAACCTGTGCCAGGGCCTGCTCACCCTCACAGGGAAGAATTTCTTCCCAATATCCAAGCTAAACCTAGTCTGTCAGTTTGAAGCCATTCCCCTTTGTCCTGTCACAGCACAATGTCTGGAGAAGATTTTTCTCATCTCTGTTTCTTTAATCCAGAAATCAGTTCTCCCACACCCATCCCTGGAATAATCCCTTCTCCCTATGTTTTCCTTCCCCAGGAATGGTGAGCAGCTGAAGATCATCTGTGAAGACAATAAATAGGACTTCAGACTGCAGGAGATTTGGGACATGAAGGAAATCCTCATAATCAGACCAGTATGATGTAGCATTGGGCAGGCAGGCTGGGGAGATGACAAGCACCAGAGGTGTCATCAACATGTTCTGCCCTTCATTCCACCTCAGGCTGTGTCCCATTGTCTTTCCACAGTTTTCTGGTTCCCCAAGCTGGGAGAAGTTGTCCTGTGTGCTTTGCCAGTACTGCTCTGACAGTGTCCTACTGTGTTCCCTGGGGCCAGTTCTGTGCATGCTGTGCCTCACCTAAAAAATCCACTGCGCAGGCTCGAAGGGCACACCCCCATGTGGGGAAAGCCCTTCCCAAATCTTCGCTCGAGAAGTTTGGCCATACATACTGTGTTCCCTAGAGGGATGAGATCCTGGTGGAATGCAACTTCCAGACATTGGATTGGTCAGGGGTCACTTCTTTAAGTTCATTTTTCTACCTATAAACATTCCATTGCTTTTAAAATTGGTTTATCATCATTAAAAGCTTTTGGGCAGACACATCTCTCTTCCTTAAGACAATTATAGTCCTGGCTAAAGCTTCTTGTGTGAGACACAAGATCACAGACAAGCCTTGCACAGTTGCTCCATGGCTGGAGAGCAGCTCTTCAGAAAGACCCTCCTACTACAGGGCTATGAGCAGATCATAAAGTCATCTTGCATCTAATACCACACAAACTCCCTCTTGTCCAAGTCATCAAGTGCAAGTAGCCAGACTTACGGCTGAGTTGATTTTTAATCACTGAACACTTGAATTTAGTCAGAATTTAGGCAGAAGTCAAATGTAGAAACTGATGTAATTTGGCAGTTAGATCTGGTGGGGTCTTCTCAAAACATGAAGAGATTCTTTATTGTTCTTCTTTTGCAGATCAGAATTCAGTTTTGCAGAATTTTGTGAGTAAACCATTGTGGTCATGCTCAAGATTCATAACTTGTTTTACAGCATAAACCATGCAGAGCAGTTAGTGACATTATTGCACTTAAAAACATGCACAATAAACTCAGATTAGTTCTAAAGAAGATTACAGAGTTTATATTCACTGAGAGCAGAACAGTTTGATTTAGTAGGGCTCACTCTAAACGTAGGGATCAGCTGGAAAATGATGATGCTATAGGAGGGCATTTTTGACAGAATGAGCAATAAAACATCACTGAAGGTCCCTGAGACAATGTGGATACAAAGGGAATCGGGATGATCCAGAAAAATCCTCATCCTCAGCTTTCTGGCTCCTACTGCTCTGACTGCATTTCAGTGCACCAAACTGGTTCCTCCACATCCCACAGGCAAATTTAGGTCAAAGGGCTGTTCCACTGAGGAAGGATCAAAATTCCATGTTGTTCTCTCTCTAAGAGCTCCTGTGCTGTCAGAGGGGACACTCATGTTGTGACTGTTTCACAGCCAGACAGCAAGAGAAGGGACTGAAGTGCATCCAAAACTTGCAGTGTTAGGCAAGAGTCTTGTGACTGCCAACTTCAAAACTGGTATGTAACTTTATTTTTCTCTCTTTCCTTCCATCCCCGGAAACTCCAGAGGAAGGAGAGTGGTCTAATCAGAGACATCAGTATTCCAGAGCAGGCTGCCTGGCCCCATATTTCTGGACACCTCCCTGTGCCAGGTCTGAGGGCCACTGCAAACCTTCATTTGACAATACTGAGAACTTCTGAGGTGCCAACCACAACAGAAACGGCTTCACTTCCTCTTCTTTGTTTCACACAACTGGGGTTTGCATGGCTTGTCTTGGGCTCTGATTATGGGAAATGAGGCACAAAGTACCAGAACACATCAGTGCCCTCTGCAGAAGCCTCTGTAGTTCCCACTGGCACCAACTGGCCACCCCATACCACACCACACCACATTGGGCTCAGCAATAAAACCTTCCCAACAAAGGTGGACACAGAGACCATCAACTTACATTTGCTTCTGTTTCTTAGATAACAACACTGCCATCAAGAGATGAACTAGGAGAAGACTTCTCAGTACAAGTGTGTGCATGACCGGAAAAGGAGAGAACTTCCTCCTGAAGGTTTGAGAGATGAAGCTCTGAGTTGTCCCAGCCCAGAGTGTCATTGTAAGAACAGCAGAGGGAGGAGAGAGGCACAAGGGGCACCAAGAATGGCAGAAAATATAATTTATGCTGACTTGAATTTGCCTGAATCAGCCACACCCAGAGTGCAGCAGGTCTCTGATGTCCCAGGTAGGTCACTTGGTGTGCTCTGAGCTTTCTTTGCATCCTTCAGTCTCTCTCCCACATATTCTGAAAGAGTGCCTTGGAGCACCAAAGCCCCAAAGAGCACCAGGGAAATGAGAGGATCAGTGCTGGGAGAAATGGGCAGGTGGGGTGGGCATAGACATATCATTTAACTTGGTTATTTCTATTTGAAGTTCTTCTACAGTTCTAATAAGATTTTCATGTTTTCCCGCCTATGCCTTTTGAGGAAACCCTTACCAACTGTTTTCTTGTCTGTCTTCACTGAATTTGTGACCAATATTTCCCAGATACCATCTCTACCTTACAGAAAAGAGCTCAAAACACAGGTTTCTGTCTTTGTTTCTTTTTCCTCTAGTATGCTGTTTTTAACTTGATAGTCCATCAGATGCAATGTTCTCAAAATACTGACATTAATTCCATAAGCCAGCAGAATGTATTTAAATCCAGAAAACCTCAATTCTGTGTGCTGAGAGAACCAAAGGATTCCTTCTGTCAGGAAGACTTTGAGTGTTTCACAAATGTGAAGCATCTTATCTGTTATTTTCTATCCACTTTGAATGGTCCCTCTCCTTTTCTCCTTCTCAGCATCTTTTCTTTCCTGCTCTCTATTTATTATCTACAGATGTCAGTATATTTTTCACCATGTTATCACTAATTATGATAAGACCATCATTTATGATCATATTTAGCATGATCTGTAGTTTTCAGATTAAATATTTTAGTCATTCCCACCATTCATGGGTAGATGAACAACCTCAGACAACATTTAACATTTTTCTCCACTTTTATTTAGATTTACAATGTGTATGTCAAATTTGTTATTGTCTGCACTATTCCTGCCTACAACACATCAGTATTTCTCAGAATGTCAGTAATTTTGGTTTCATTTAAGCTGTTTCTCATCTCTCTCCATGCTCTGTTATTTTTGCCTGGGCTCAGGTTCCACATATGCAGAACTGAAATTGAAATCTCGAGACACAAATGATGCAAAAGGACACACATCAGCTGGTGAGTTTTTAGCTGCCTGAGAAACTAATATGAATTTTTAAAATGAGAAGAGAGATATAGAACTGTGTGCAAGACAGGAGGATACAATTCTCTGCTTTACACCTTCAGAGAAGGGACATTATTATTGTTGTTGTAGTTCTTCTTCTTCTTCTTCTTCTTCTTCTTCTTCTTCTTCTTCTTCTTCTTCTTCTTCTTCTTCTTCTTCTTCTTCTTCTTCTTCTTCTTCTTCTTCTCCTCCTCTTTCTTCTCCTTCTTCTTCCTATTATTATTATTACTATTATTATTATTATCATCATCATTATTATTACCATTAGTATTAAGTGTTGCATTAATTGCAGCTAAACCCTTGTCAGCTTCTCTGGTACAGGACTGCAAGAACATTTTGGGCCACACTAAGGAATCCCCCAGCCCAGCTCTGTGCCTCCAACAGCTCTGAGAAGGGAACAACTGGAGAGGGATAAGCTGAGGGTGGCCATGTCTGATACCTGCCTGGAATAGTTTCATGTGAAATCCCTCCACTTTTCTCTCAGGGACTTCTGAGGCTAATGTGATCCTATTCACACCCCCTTCTCAGTCCCACATTTTCTGCACTGCAGAGCCCCAGTCTCGGCCATCCTCAGAAACTTCTCCTGTAAACTTTTTGACATTGTGGTTGTAGAAACTGCAGGGACCATTGAAGGGAGAGGCAAATTGACAATTTATCAAACCATTTGGAGCCAAAACCATCCCTGATTTTTGATGATTTTCCTTCTGAATAATTCCTAAGTTGAGAAACTGAAGGGTCATCCTCGCAGGAGATCTTCAAAACTTTACTGTGCCTGGCCCTGGCCACCCTGCTCTGGCCAGCACTGTTTGAGCAGGGCAGTTGGATGTGGTGATATGAGAATGTCATTTCAATCTAAACCATTCTGGGGCTGTGAGGTCGGTCAGGGCAGCCAAGCTCACTGACAGTTTACAGGTCTCCTCTAGAAGCTGATTTTTTTTAAATTTTGAATTCACATTAGTTCCGTTACTTTCTAGTCCCTGGGTGCAAAGAGATCCCCAAGAATGGGATCACAAAACAGCTTGAGCAATCCAGTTCTCTCCCACCTAATGTCCCTGGGAATTTGACTATATATCCAGATTTTATTTGGTCAACAATTTGCTCCTCATCACCTGTTCCCACACCATTCTTGGATTTCAGTGTCTCTTGGCAGCCCATGTTAGCTCCTGTTTCACAAGGACCCTGTCCATGTGGCACTTTCCCTCTCTTTCCACCCACACTCTCTTTGTCCTTACACAGTCTGCTCCTATGAGGATTCCTTTCCCTTTAACCTCAAACACATTCCATGTTGGAATGCTGTTCAGTTCCCAAGCAAAGGTGTCCAGAACTGCTTGGGAAGCTCCCGGACATCCAGCCTGGCCTGAGCAGGCAAACCTGGAGAGCCTCAGATTCCCAGGGTGACCATGACAAGGGCGTCTTGGAATGAAGAGGACAGGGTTTTTTTCTCCAGCTGTTCTCCAAATCTTTATTTTTCCTGTCTCTCTGTAGGTAAATGCTGTGGTTCCAGACCACGTGTTGCTGTGTTGGTTGCTGTACTGGTTGTGACAATCCTCCTACTGGTCCTGGCAGAGTGTCTGGTACACAGTTGTAAGTGTTGCTATAAATGTAATTACAGCAATTAATATGTGACTCTCACTCTCTGAGTGATGTCCAGGCCATGACATCCAAAGCCAGTGTCAGGACAGTTTGAAGGCAAAGGAGAGCAGTTTTCAGCCAACCATGTCTGCAAAAGGAAATCCATAAGAGAGAAAACTGGTTCAGAAGTTTAAAATTCCAAAAGATAAAAAAGCCAAAACCCAACTGAAGAACTGGCAATGTTCAAACACTAAAGACTTTATTATACAAATATCTTGACAAGTCAAGATTAGAAAATGCTGATTAGCATTGTGATTGATATTCATGACAGTATTTCAAAACAATGATATTGTATCATGTCATCAAGATGGGACACTAAACGTCTTTAAATAATTACGATTAAAAGCTCATTTGAAAGAGGCAGCTGAGTCACACCTTAAAGGAGTTCATTGGCACCTTACTCACATAAAAGCCTTGTGCTCAGTCTCTGCCCAGGTATCGTTGAGCTCATAACAATCTTTGAGATACTTACAAACACATATTTTTTAGGAAAAAAGTATTCTCATTTCCAAGGGGAAAAAAAAGAGCCACATGATACATCCTCTGAATGTTTTCAAGGCATAATTTTTAAATTTCAGATGTGGTTGCTTGTTCCTCTCCATCCTTTGATAGCTGAGCAAGCCTGAGAGGCTCCCACAACCAATCACACTCAAGCTCCAAAGTTTGCCATCTACTCAGAGATGCACAAGGAGAAGACATGTCCAAACCTTGGATCCATAGGACTCAAAAACAGGGTTAGGGTGGGCAATTGGCTTTCCTTCTTATGAGACAAATGGTAATGGGCAGATGTCTGGTAATGCTCTGAAAGGAGTCCTTACACTTTGATTGAGGTCTGACTTTAGATATGGTTACTTTCTGTGGATTCAGTACTGTAGCAATGACCTGAAAAACTATTCCTAGGAAACTTCAGCTTTTGATCAAACTTGAAAGTATAAATCAATTTATTTTTTTAATGCAATAGGACACATGCTTTGCCTCTGCTCCAAAAGAGCAACAGTTGTCATATTGAGTGGTTTATGCTAAGTTTTAATTTTGCATGATATTTCTATATGGTTTTGTTTTGCCAAATACACAACAATGGCTCTGCTCTCTACTTACTGTGGTTCTGTGTGTGCTGTGCAGCACAGTCACCACTGCCCTGCAAAGGGAGGGCACTTTGGGTTCAGGGAAAGAGTTTGGCTCTTTGGAAATCTGCTCTGTACTAGTAAATACTGTTTGGAGTTTTCTTCCATAGATGAGCAAAAGGTAGAATTGCCATTCAGTATTGGGTGATGGGAGTGCCAAAGAGGTCCAGGAGAGCTCTGGCAGTGGATGGCAAAATGGTCCTTCATTCCAAGCAAAGATTGTGTTCTCATTTCCAGACTATCCAACTGCAAGAAGCCAGCAGCAATCAACAGCATTGTCCCCCAGCCCTGAGGAGGCACTAGGTAGGTAACCCTCTGTCCTTTCAAAGGCACTTCCCAGCAGCCCGTGGGATTGCCTGGGAAGGGAGGCAGCACAGGGGCTGTGTCTGCATTGTGTTCAGAAGTCAAACAAACACACAAACCCTCTGCCCTCTCAGGAATCAAATCCTGATCCTGGACACTCACGGGATGAGCTCCTGAGGGCAGAGATGATTCCCTTTTGCATCTCCTTCAGCAGCAGTGTTGGGTCAGCTCTGCATTGCTGTCTCCCAGAGAAGAGCTGATGACTGTGCTGGCAGTGCAGAGCAGTTTGAGGCAGGGGAAGGGCCAGCAAGAACATCCCTCTGGTATCCCAGCCCTGCAGTGAGCAGGATGGATCAATTGCCTCCACTGCTTTGCCAGTGGCCCGGCATTGCTGGCATCTCAACTCAGGGCCATTCCCTTTGGCTGTTTAGGAACTGCTGGATCACCAAGGACAGTGTCTCCTGCAGGCCCTGTGTCCCTGAATCCCATCACCCTTTCCAGGTCCCATTCTCTGTTCCTCCTGGGCCCTGCCTGGCAATGGAGAGAAATGTTCAGTCTTTTAAAAATATAACTATTGTTGTGTTTCCATGAGGTAAGGCAGTCCTTTGAAAATGGAAAGCTGCTTTTAGGCTGCTTGTATCTCCTGAGCAAAGATTGACAAGGCTGGATAATGTTCTCTGTGGTGCTCCCTCTCTGCTTCATGCCTGGTGACTCTTGGGCTGGGATCACCTCCAGAGGCTATTGGGGCTCTCTGGTGGTCTGGTGACAATTCTAAGCAGGACCACTCATGTATTTCTCTGTCTCTAATTTACCTCTGTTCTCTAATGGGATTCTTTTGTTAGTGTGCCCATGGATTTTCCCACACCTGTTCTTCCCTTCTGCAGGCTGCCCTCCACAATGGAAAATACATGGGAAAAAATGCTACTTCTTTAATCCAAAGAAGAAAAAAAAGGACTGGAATGCATCCCGTGCAGAATGTACTACCATGGGTGCAGACCTGGTCATCATTGATAACAAGGATGAACTGGTGAGATCCAAATCCCTGGGGCTGTTCCAGGATTGCCTGAGCTGCAGGACAAAGGCCTGAGCAGTTCCCCTTCTGTGTGCTCCTGCTGCCTGTCTTTGGGGTCTCCAATGTGCTGCTAGCCATAAACACCCCCAACTCAGGGTGGGAGCAAACCCCTGCAGAGCAAGATGCATCCTAGGGGTTGGGGTCTTTTCCTTAGAAGGTTCTCACCCCTGGTAGTTCTCATGGGAAGGAGCATCCTCTCTGCCAGATTACTTGTGTTTATAGAGATTTAGCAGAAGACATGGAAGTTGAACAGATACTTACTTGTAAAAGCCATTGCTTTGGCAAAAAGATGAAAAAGCTTTCCCATCACAGACAGAACAGAAAAGTGTCTCCAGGTATCAAGGTCCTCCTTTGGAAACTACAATGTACAGTTTTAATGGTACCAGAGGTATTTATTGGTTTTATTCATAAGAAGCTGCAGGGGAAGAGATGATCTTAAACACAAAAGGAACATTTCAGGCTCTGCAACTGTGGGCAGAGGCGGCGTGGCCGGGGCTCACCTGTGCTCTCTGTGCTGGCTGTTTAGAACTCAGCTTTCTGTGCCTCTGGGGAAGAAAATGTCTATTTAATCTATTGCTGTTGTTGGCTTCCTTTCAAGGATTACCTTATGGAACAATCAGGATATAGATACTATTTCCTTGGTCTCACATACTCGGAAAGGGAGCAGAAGTGGAAGTGGATGAACAACGTGGAACACGACCCAGCACTGTAAGCTCATTGCAGCACTCACTGCCAGGCCAGGTCTGCAAACAGGAAACACCCAAACCCAGAGCAGAGTTGAGAGCACAAGTGACATTGGGGACTGGGACTGGGATTCCTTGAGATCCAGGGGCTTCAACACATCCCTGTGACAAGGAAAAGGAGCCTTCAAGTCCCCTGGGAAGACAGACAGGTGCCAGCAGGATGGCAGGAGAGGACACAAGTGTAGTTGTGGTGGGGAGGGAAGGCTCTGACTAGATGGCTTGTGTGGGGAAAGGAAGGATAGAGGAGGCAGGGACAAGGCAGGGTGATGTCAGTGCCACTGGATGGAGGTGCCCAAAGCAGGGGAAGGTGTCTGGATGGGAAAGCTTTGCCCATGTACTTTTGTGGAGATATGGGGAAGAAAAGCAAAGAATGGGAGGGAGACTCCAAGAGGGCAGTTTGTACAGCCACTGACAATAACAGAGCTTGGCAGCAGGGCCAGGGGCCTCTGTGCCTTCCACTGCATCCCATCTAGCTGTGCCAGGAGTGCAACTAAAGCTGGACTTTCCCTCTCCAGGTTTAAGATAAAGAATAGTGACTATCGTGACTATCACTGCACTGCTATTGGACATGGCGATGTAGCAACTGCACTTTGTGGTGGATCCAGAACAACTCAAAATATGTGTGAAAAACGGGCAACTATCTCAGAAAGTCGGCTAAAAAGAAGAGATCCAAACAGGAATGTTATCCCCAGCTTGCTGTAGGAAACATGGATGGGCTTGTTCTCATTCATCTGTAGCTGCCCAAACATTCAGCCAAGGGGACTCCTCCAGCCTCCCTCCAGACACCCTGCCAAGCCCAGCACATTCTCTCCCAAGGTGGGAGATTCACACCAGATGGATCCCGCTCTCCAGGAAACTGCATTTGCACCAAGTGGGGGTCTGGGACTTGCTTCTCCCACAGGTCTCTCTTTCAGGCAGCCACTGCCAGGGGACAGGAGCCCAGCCTGGGCACAGCTACAATCCCAAACACATCCTGTCTCTCACTCACACATCCCTCCCTCCCCATGTGTTCCCAGCCCTGCCTGTGCACAGGGAGCCCCTTGCCAGCTTTGCCATGCCCTACCCTGCCCTGCCCTGCAGCCACCAGGGAAGGGGAACACCTACTTGTGGTTTGGATCCTGCCCTGTCCCACAGACAGGATTGACACCATAAAGTCCAATGTGTGTGTGTATAAACCTTCCTGTGGACAGGACTGTCTGTGAAACAGCCACACGGGACACCAGACCCTGTAAGGCTGACCTGGGAATCACCACAAGAGGAATGATCCTCCAGCACAACTCTGGGCAGAAAATGCCCCCTGGGCCTGTGCAGGTCAGGGAAGGTGTCTCTCAGCTTGAGGAGATGCTGGGGAAGGGCACAGGATGCAGAGCAGCAGAGCCCAGCACTGCCTGAGACACAGTCACAACAGGAGCTCAGCTGGACAGAAAGCACAATGAACCCCACAGGTACCTGAGAAGCTGCTGAGAAGTAAGATCTTGACAACACAGTGCCCTGTCCTGTTTTTCTTGAAGAATGAGCAAAGCAGAACATCATGTCTGGAGGTGTTTCCTGTTCAGACAACCTGGAGCCAAAGCCAGGAACAGGTGGCAGCAGGAAAACAGAGCTGTGATCAGCAAACAGGGAATGTCACCAAGGCTTTTCCAATATGCTTTGCAGGCTCTAACACCCCTGGGCTTTTGGGACTCCAAGGATTGTCCCTCTTACTGTCTCCTTTGAGGCACAATTCCTAACTAAAGTGATGTCGTTCCTGACTCTCCTCCATCAGCAGGATGGAGAAAGCTCTGTGAAGTCCTTGATGAAGTGACAGTCATGGCCTGGGTTCTCTCTCAATAAAAAATAAAGGTTTTAAATTCAGTTTTAAATTCATAATGTTCTGTCCAAAGGCAGTGAAAACAGATTCATACAGGAAAAACTGTCTTTCTCATTGGAAAACACATTTTGATGTCCCTCAGACAAGCAATCCCCCTCACTGCCCCCATTCACCAAGGTCCTTCAGAAACAGATCTACTGTTCCTTCTCTCACTTTTGATCCCCAAAGTGCAAAGCAAGAACATGGTGCTGCAACAGAATAATCCGTGTCAGAAAAAGAAGCCTACACTAGTATTTCAGAGGGAATATGACATGGAGAGCTCTTTGCTTGCACTCAGGCCACAGGAGGGAGGGCCAGAGCTCCCTCTGTGGGTGCAACTGAGGGTTGCCCTTCTATTTTCATCTTCCAGCTTCTACAGGTCATCCCCTTTGCTTCATGGGTCCTCCTGAAGGCAAGGGGCAGGGAAACAGCTCTATCCTGGGAGCCACAGGACTTCTCTTGGAGCCTTCAGCAAGCAGCAGACCCAGGCAGCTCTGCATCAGAAGGAACAGAAAGGAGGAAGCTGCTTTGGGACATTTGTGAACCTACAGGAAGTCCATGAAACCCAGAAAGCCACAGGATGTGAAATGCTGCTGACATGGAACTCCCTAATAAAGGGAGAAGTTTGATTGAAGGGGAGTTTATTTCCTCTTCCTCTGTGTTTTTCTTGGTCGCAAAGTAACCTTCTCTGATTTTGGTTTTAAACAAACTTTATGTTGACAGCTTGGGACTCTTTGATTAATTTTGGCATGTGAACTGGAAGGAAAGGCTGAAACATTTCCCTCTCACTCCACCTTGCTCAGGGTCTCATCCTTATTCCAAGGACAGGGAATCCCCAAGCAATCCAAACTCAAACTCTTGGTGCCTCTGTGGCTGGTGCCCACAGGGAATCACAAGGCTGGTTTTAATTCTTGCTGCACTTGGGCAATGGGCTGACACTGTCTGGGACAGGCCCGGCTCAGAGGGGCACATCCTGGCTCGGGGACAGGCTCCATCAGTGACCTTTCCAAGGAGAACCTGTGACAGAGGGACACCTCCCAAGAGCTGTTCTTCAGGGCTCATCCTGTTTTCATGGACCTAAATCCCACGGTGTTTTTAGAGAAAGGTGCAATTCAGTGGATTAACTGTGTTATGCTTCCCAGGGCCCTCTGTGCTGCCCAGGTACATCCTGCTGCTCACCCTGAGCTGCTGCCCACCAGCTCGTCAGCCTGGGCACTGCATTTCTCCTGCCAGGTCGTCTGCCCTGGGCAAAAACCCCATACAAATCTGGCATTTTCCATTGGGACATGTTGCTCTGAGGTAGGATATTTCCTCCCACAATTATTCCCAGCACAATGTCCACTACCTCCTTCTTATGAAGACACTAATCATGTGGGAACTACAAACCTGGAAAGCCAAGGGCTTGTCTTTTGATGCAAACCTGGTTTGGAGAGCACAACCTTCTGGAGCCCACAGGACTGCCCAGTGCAATGTGCTGTGGGGCCACCTAGAGAGCTTTCCTCTGCTCCTGGAGCTGACTGCTGCATCCCAGCACTTCCCTCTGCTTGGCATTTCAGGTTATAAAGCTTGGCTTTTCAAAGTACAAAGGTGGGTATGTTTGTGTGTGCCAGAACCACTTCCCATCAAATGGGAGCACCAACTTCCATTTACTTCTGTTTTTAGGTAACAACATTCTGTCATCAAAAGATGAACCAAAAATAGACTTCTCAGTATAAGTGTGTGTATGACAGGAAAAGGAGAAAACTTCCTCCTGAAGGTTCGAAGAGGAAGGAACTCTGACTTGTCCCAGCCCAGAGTGTCATTGTAAGAACAGTAGAGCAAGGAGAGAAGCACAAGGGGCACCAAGAATGGCAGAAAATATAATTTATGCTGACTTGAATTTGCCTGAATCAGCCACACCCAGAGTGCAGCAGGTCTCTGATGTCCCAGGTAGGTCACTTGGTGTGCTCTGAGCTTTCTTTGCATCCTTCAGTCTCTCTCCCACATATTCTGAAAGAGTGCCTTGGAGCACCAAAGCCCCAAAGAGCACCAGGGAAATGAGAGGGTCAGTGCTGGGAGAAATGGACATGTGGGGTGTACATAAAGATGCTTTTTTACACAAAAAAATATGGGAGGATTGTTTTAAGGTCTAGTTTCATTTGTGAAAGTGCAAGTGTGAGGAAGAGTCCCTTGTGTGATATTAAGAGAAGTTTTTATCAATTTGGAGACTGTTCCACAGCTGAACATGCACTGGCCCTGAACCAGCACACTGGGATTCTCCCCCAGCACACTGGGATTCCTGCAGCAAAGTCTCAGGATTGAGTGTCTCCTGTTGCTGGGCTTTGCAGCAGTGTCAGGCACAGGCTGTTGGTGCTCCCTGAGCACAGCAAGCATTGCCTGGGGGCTTTTCTTCCTGCTCATGTCTGTGCAAACCACTTGTTTAATACATCAAGTGTAAAGTGTTTCATGGACACATTGGGTGTGATGTAGTATCAAATACTGCAAAATTCACAACTCTGATTTAGCTTTGTTATTGCACTAAAACTTATTGCATAAACTTTTGTTTTGGTTTTGCTGCATCTTCATAAAGCTTCTTCATCTAATAACAGACTTCATACACTGTGCCTCTGTATTCCCCTTTTTTTTTCCTTCTCTTTCTCTTTAACCTTCCTACCTCTTTGACAGAAATATTTTCTTGCCATTCTCTGCTGGGTTTTTGCAGAATATCTGGCCACTCTGAACCTATTTTCTGATGTCTGGAGTTTCTTATGTCCCAAGAAAGAGAGTTTTATCAACTCTTTCCGGAAATAATTACACAGCTAAACCAGGCAGCCACAATAGATGCCACCTGTTTAAAAGTTCCATTTTCCTTATTAATCAAGTCATATATTCTTACTTAGACTTTTGAGAGTCTTCTCATAACTTTTTTATGTTTCTCTGATTGTGCCTTTTGTGGAAATCCCCACCAATTCTTTTTTTCTATGTGTTCATTTAATTTATGCACAATTTTTTCCCAGATATTATCTCTATCTTACAGAAACAATCTCAAAACACTGGCTCCTGTCTGAATTCTGTGTGGTGACAGAACTAAGGAGGCTCAGTTCTGTATGACTTTGAGTGTTTCATAAAATTGCAACATCCTATTTTTCACTTTCCACCCACTTTTTATCTGCTTCTGCCTTTTCTTCCTTCACACATTTTCCTCTCTGTTGATTTGCCTTTGTTGTCTGCAGAAGTTAAAACAGTTTTCACTATTCTCACTGTGTTAACATTTTAACTATTATAAGATCACTTACCCCTACAGCTTTAGCTAGGTCTATAATTTTCAGGCTTCAATGTTTTATCCATTCCCACCATTCATGTGTGGATCAGCAACCTTAGACAACTTTTCTCCACTTCTGTTTAGATTTGCTATATGTGTGCCATTTCTCCTCTCCAAGTGTCTGCAGTGAAGATAATTCAGATTTGTTTCCGCTTTTAAAAAGTCTTAAAGGGTGTGAGTGTAACATCATAGAATACAGAACCATAGAATATAATTTCAGTCAATTTTGGTTTCATTTAAATTGTTTCTCATTTCTCTCCATGCTCTGTTATTTTTGCCTGAGCTCAGATTCCACATATGCAGAAGTGAAATTGAAATCCCGAGACACAAATGCTGCAACAGGACACAATATTTGGTGAGTTTTTACCTGCCTGAGAAGTTGATAAGGACCAAAAAAATTATAGGAGATTGGGCCAATCCTTGAGCTCAAAAAATGCACTGATGTAAAAGTGTTTGGGGACAGGATGCTTTACATCTTCAGAGCAGGGAGAGCTCAAATGGTGCATTATTGGCAGCTAAACCCTCATCAGCATCTCTGGTAAAGGAAAACCAGGATATTGTGGGCCATACTGAGTCCGGCCTCCTGCCTCCAACACCAATGATGAGCCAACAAGTGGAGATGAATAAGCAGAGGGTGGGCATGTCTGACACCTGCCTGAAATAGTTTCCCATCCAACACTTTCACGTTTCTCTCAGGGACTTCCTGAGGCTGATATAATTCCTAATGCAAGAGACTATGGAGTTCTCATCCCAGGAGATCTCAGATTAGCTCAGTTGGTTAAAACTTGGTTGTAATTATGCCAAGATCATGGCTTCAATCCCCTGTGTGGGCCCTGGACTTAAGAATTGGACTTGATGATCTTTGTGGGTCCCTTTCAAATCAGAATAGTCTGTGATTCTGTGTGATCTTCAAAACCTGACAGTGCTTGGACCTGGCCACCCTGCTCTGGCCAGCACTGATTGAGCAGGGCAGTTGGAGGAGGGGATGTGAGAAGGTCACTTCAACCTAAACCATTCTGGGCCTCTGTGCTCAGGACAGCAGGGCTGGTGCTCACAGATCTCCTCTGGAAATTTATGACTTTTCTAATTTGAATTCACATTAGATCTGTTACCATCTAGTCAGAGGTTTCAAAAAGAACAATGACGGTGGAATTACAAAAAACATGAGCATGCCAGCTGTCTCCTATGGGATGTCCCAGTACATCTATTTTTTATTTGGTCAATAATCTGCTCCTCATACCTGGGCCACCTTCCTCCTCCCTGTTCCCAGACCATTCTTGGCACGTGCCCCGTATTGGCCACGTGTTCCAAGGTGCTGTCCTTCAGGAACACCTGGGCTGCCTGGATGTGTTGCAGGGTCTCTTGGTAGTCTATTTTAGCTCCTCTTTCATAAGCACTTCCCCTCTCTTACCAACCCATACTCTCTTTGTCCTTACACAGTCTGGTCCTATGAGGACTCCCTTTTCCCCTGTTCCTCAAACACATTCCGCGTTGGGATGCTGTTCAATTCCCCAAGCAAAGGTGTCCACAGGCATCTGGGAAGCCCCAGGACATCCAGCCTGGTCTGAGCAGGCAAACCTGGAGGGCCTCATATTCCCAGGGTGAGCCTAAAAAGGGCATCTTGGAATGAAAATGAAGGGGTTCTTTTTCCAGCTCTTCCCCTAATCTTTATTTTTTCCTCTCTCTGTAGGTAAAGGCTGTGGTTCCAGAACACGTGTTGCTGTACTGGTTGTGACAGTCCTACTGGTCCTGGCAAGATGGCTGATGGGCAAGTGTAAGTCCTGTCCACAATGTAGTAATGGCAATTCTTTGTGACTCTCACTCACTGAGTGATGTCCAGGCCAAGACATCCAAAGCCAGTGTCAAGAGAAGCACAGATAGGAGGCAAAGGACAGCAGTTTTTAGCCAAATGTGGCTGCAAGAGGAATCCCTATCAGAGTGGAGTGATTTGAAAGTTTAAGCATCAAAACAAAAAAACAACAAAAAAAATCCAAAACCCAAAGGAAACAGTGACATTGTTTGAATACTAATGAATTTATTATACTGATGTTTTGAAGAAAGACATCAAGATAAAACAATGCCCATTAGTATTATGATAGTGGTCTCAGAATATTTTAAGGCAATGATATTGTATCATGTCAATATGAAGATTATGACACCAAAATCTTTCAATAATTATGAGTAAAAGCACATTTGAAAGAGGCCATTGAGTCATACCTTAAAGGAGTTTGTTTGCATCTTCAAGGAGTCGGTTTTTAATTTCAGGTCACCTTAATCGTTTCTCTCCATCGTTTGAGAGCTGAGTGAGCTTGAGAGCTCCTTATCACACCTGATAAGGTTTTTAAAACCTCAAATGAGCTCTGCTGTCTCACTGTGTCTTGGGGAGCAGCACTGGTAGAGCAGCTTCCAGCTGGGGCACAGGAGGGCTCTGCCCCAAAATGTGCCCAGGGTGTCTGGGGCAGGACCAGACAGTGCCCACAGCTCCAGGCTGGGGGGAACAGGCTGAGCCAAGGGCAGCTGGGCTGGAGCTCTGCCTTGCCAACAGGGGCTCTGCTCTCTCTTTTCTGTGGGTCTGTGTGTGCTGTGCAGCACAGTCCCAACTGCTCTCCATAGCGGGGGCACTTTGGGTTCAGGGAAAGAGTTTGGTTCTTTGGAAATCTTCTCCATAACACATACAACAGTGTTCAGGTTTTTTGGATGGATAAGAAAAAAATAAAGCTGTCATTCTGTGTTGGGTGACAGGGGGTGTCAAAGGAGAGCTCTGACAGTGGATGGCAAAATGGTCCTTCATTCCAAGCAGAGATTGTGTTCTCATTTCCAGACTATCCAACTGCAAGAAGCCAGCAGCAATCAACAGCATTGTCCCCCAGCCCTGAGGAGGCACTAGGTAGGTAACCCTCTGTCCTTTCAAAGGCACTTCCCAGCAGCCCGTGGGATTGCCTGGGAAGGGAGGCAGCACAGGGGCTGTGTCTGCATTGTGTTCAGAAGTCAAACAAACACACAAACCCTCTGCCCTCTCAGGAATCAAATCCTGATCCTGGACACTCACGGGATGAGCTCCTGAGGGCAGAGATGATTCCCTTTTGCATCTCCTTCAGCAGCAGTGTTGGGTCAGCTCTGCATTGCTGTCTCCCAGAGAAGAGCTGATGACTGTGCTGGCAGTGCAGAGCAGTTTGAGGCAGGGGAAGGGCCAGCAAGAACATCCCTCTGGTATCCCAGCCCTGCAGTGAGCAGGATGGATCAATTGCCTCCACTGCTTTGCCAGTGGCCCGGCATTGCTGGCATCTCAACTCAGGGCCATTCCCTTTGGCTGTTTAGGAGCTGCGCTCTGTGTCCCTGTGTCCCTGAATCCCATCACCCTTTCCAGGTCCCATTCTCTGTTCCTCCTGAGTCCTGCCTGGAAATAGAGAGAAACCATCTGTGCTTTAGTGGTACAAACCTTGCTGCATTTTGCATGAGGCAACTGAGAGCTTTGAAAAGTGAAAGCTGCTTTTTTCAATGCTGACCATTTCTCTGTGTCTTCCTAGCAAAGATTAGCAAGGCCGGATAATGTTCTCTGTGATGCTCCCACTCTGCCTCATGCCTGGTGACTCTTGGGCTGGGATCAGCTCCAGAGACTGCTGAGGTTCCCTGCTGGTCTGGTGATAATTCTAAGCAGGACACTGAATTATTTCTCTGTCTCTAATTTACCTCTGTTCTGTAATGGAATTGTATTGTTAGTGTGCCCATGGATTTTCCCTCACCTCTTCCCTCCTGCAGGCTGCCCTCATCAGGTGCCACGAATATAGCACCATTAAAAATAGAAAAGCACACTAACAATGACTGTAACCCTAACTAAAATCCTAACCCTAACCCTAATCCTAACCTAAATTCACCCCGAACCACTTCCCAAATTACAGGAGGGGAAAGAGGTGCGGGTCCAGCAAAAGAAAATAATATAGGCCATCCCTTTGTGTCCTGACACATTTTCCCTGGGAGGATTCATCGTCCATCTTCACTTCTTGGCTGAAAAATTGCAAATTAACAAACAACCATGTGCCAAGGAACACTTGAGATTTGCACCAAGATAGAAGGTGGTAGCCTTGGACTCTCAGGTGCCAATGATGCAGCACCATTAACACTATAAAAGCTGATAACCTTTTCCCTGGCAAGAATCTTCATCCATCTTCAGTTCTTGGCTAAAAAATTGCAAATTAACAAACAACCAGGTGCCAAGGAATGCTTGAGCTTTGCGCCCAGATAAAAGGTGGAAGACTTGGGCTATCAGGTGCCAGTAATATAGAGCCATTAACAATAGAAAAGCACACTAACCATTCCTCTAACCCTAATCAAAATCCTAACCCTAACCCTAACCCTAACCCCAACCCTAACTCTAATACCAACCTAAAATTACCGGTAACCTTTTCCCAAATTCCAGGAGGGGACAACGGTGGGGGTCTAGCAAAATAAAATAATATAGGCCATCCCTTTGTGTCCTGACACATTTTCCCTGAGAGGAATCTTCGTCCGCCTTCAATTCATGCTGAAAAATAGAAATATCCAAGACCCACTGTGAAAAGGAATGCTTGACTTTTGCGCCAAGATAAAAGGTGGCAGCCTTGGGCTCCCAGGTGCCAATGATGTGGCACCATTAGCACTCTAGAAAAGCAGCAATCCCTTTCTGTCTCCTGGCACCTTTTCCCTGGGAGGAATCTTTGACTGTCTTCAATTCTTGGCTGAAAAATGGCAATTTCCCAGACACACTGGTGCCAAGGGCAGGTGGGCACTGGCTGTGCCTGGCACTGACACAAATGCCAGGGAGCCAGGGCAGGTGGGCACTGTCACTGTCACAGGGGCCAGGCAGCCAGGGCAGCTTTCCCACCTCTTTAGGCAGCTCTGAAGTGGTTCAAGAACACTCTGTCCAGGTGCAGGTTTGGGTCCAGCTGCAGGTGTGCTCTGGCATCTCCTTCTCAGCTCTGACTCTGCAGGAAAAAGAGAAAGGAGTCCATTAGAAAATAACACAGATGGCAAAAATGCCAGCTGTGGAAAGGCCTAGCCTAAGGAGAGCCTGGGAATACAAGGTCATGGCTAAGCAAAGGACTAAAAGCTCTGGAGTACAAATTTTCCAACCCACATCACCACTAAGGCTTAAGATGCTGCTTTGTGTGCTTCAGAGCTCTGTCCTGGTGCCACCTGCCCGACACTGGGACACAGGGAAACAACTGAGCTCCTGGGCAGTGTAGAAATAGGGCTGGTATCCAGGGAAATCAGTTCTCCAGACACCTGCAGCTTGGAGTACTGCATGGAATTCAGCAGCAGATGGACTCAGGGTGCCCCTGTGGTGCTGCAGGATGTGCAGGGACAGATGGCTCCCCCTCCAAAATGCCACACAGCACTGCAGGCTGAGAGTCCCGAGGAAAAATCCCTGCCAAATCCCACAGAAACTGCAGGCACAGTACCCGCAGACATTCCCAATGGCAAATTAAACCTGGCATTACAGACACAGTGCCCCAAATACCTCCCCCTGGGGAAAGAAATGGGGTAATGAAGACAGAGTACCCCAAAACAGCTCCGTCTGGCAAGTAAACTCAGGAACTGCAGTTTGAGTGACTAAAAACAGCGTTGTCTGGCGAGTAAAATCGGGAAATGTAGTTTGAGTGTTTAAAAACAGCTCTGGAACTGCAATTTGAGTGAATAAAACCTTATTTTTTAAAAATTATTTTTACTTTCAGGAATGTCAGAGTCTTCATCAAGGCAAACTCCATGTTCCTGAGGTGTGTTTAGTTATTTCCCCTTTCATCCCATGTGTGCAGCTCTGGTGCAGATCTCTGCACATCCATCCACCTGCAGCAATTGGTGGGAAGTTCCAGTGGAATCTTCCTATTGAGCACACAGAGGAGTCACTGATCTCTTTTGTATTAGAAAAACTTCTTTTACAGCTTTGAAAAAGTGAACTGGCACAGGTAATCCACAGAGAACTCTTTGTTATTATTGCTATTACAATACTGTGAGGATGTGCTTTTGCTTGGTCTGAACCTTCACTCCTTCAAGTGTTGGAATATTTGCAGCAGTTGTGTTTCCACACAGGGTACCAGCTATGAACGCCTTTTTTGGTTAGAATTGGGAAGATGCAGGCTTGAATAAAGCCAACCGTGCTCTAAAATATGTTGTGGATGGTTGTACTGAAGTATTTATTTTTGCTATAAATATTTCACTGCAGTAAAACAGCCAGGCCCAAGGAAGCCCTTGGTTATTGTTGCATGCTCTGGTAGCAGTAGATTTCTGTTTCCTCTCAGCTTTTCCCCTGGTTGCCCAGAGCAGCTGAGTGGGCTCTGAGAGCCCCAGGAACCAGCTGCTTTCACTTTGGTACTTCCCCAGCTGGAGCAGTGGCACAGCCTGAGGTTTGCAGAGGAAGGAGGAACAGCAGAGGAAGGACCAGCTCCTGACATTGGGATAGGTGTTGCTGCTGGTTTTTGTCTTTAAAGATATGTTTGGGGAAGCCCAACAAAGTTAGGAGGAAAGGTTTTGCCCATGTGCTTGCAGTTTCTCTGAAAGGTCAGCTTTTTCAACAAGTCTTACACTCTCACTTACCTGCCCATATTGTAAACTTTGTGATATTTGGTGCTGAGGAACTTTAAACAGATTTTAATGTGGAATTCAGGGAAATCTGGGGGTTTGCCTGGTGTGGCTGAGAAAACAACTTCCACATGCATGGGAAATGTAGTGAACTAAAAGAGCTACTGATATTTAACAGAAAAAAGAGGCTGGCAGTTCTGTCCTGAAGGCTGTGGAGAGACCTGGCAGGAGGGGTGGCACTGCCTGCAGGATGGGGCAGGAATGCAGAGCAGGCTCTGGACAGACCTGGCAGGCAATGTTTGTTCTGAAAGAGCTGTCACTGTTTTGGTCATGTTTGCTGGGAGAGGGTTTGGATCCAGGCTGTGTAAGCTGCAAAATGAGAGGGAGAAATTGTGGGTAGAAGTGAGAAATCAAGGGATTTATGAGAGGGACAAAGATCGTGGAATGTTTCAGTTTGGTTTTTGGTTTGTTTTGTCCATGAGGAAGAACAGCGTGGCTTCTGGAGAGAAACCGGGGTGTGCTTTCTGGGTGCTGCTGAGCACACTCTGACAACAATAACAGCCCCACATCACCCCCATGTGTTTGCCAATCTCAGGGGGCTTTTGCCACTGTGTCCCTGATTTAAAGCCACCAGAGACAGTGAGAGAGGCAGAGCAGGGACCCTGCTGGTGACAGCTCCCCTGCAGCCTGGGGCCCTCGGGCAGTGCCCCCTGCAGGGATGCCAACCCCTCTGTGGGGTGTGAGAGCCTTCCTGTGGCAATGGGGCAGAGCTGGCTGTGCTCCTGGGCTTGCAGTGCCTGGGAGGAGTTGGCCACAGGTGTTTGTTCTTGTGCTCTGCGAGGAATTATTGCAGTGTATTGAAGTGTCTCTTGCCCTGGGTGTGGTTTAGTGATCGAACCCCCTGACAGCTCCGTATGGACATGTCAGAAAGGGGCAGGAACACACATTGCTCCAACAGTCTGACTGTGGGGGAAGAATTCCTAAAGGGCACAGACAATCTGAGTGTCACTCCTCATAGTAAAACTTTGTGTTAAGACTTCCTAGATGTTACAAATCTCTTGAAGTGTGATGCTCAAGTTGCATTACAGTGAGAGGTGTAGGAGGAGTTAAAAGCTTAGCAAGTGGAATATCTATTGCTGAATTCACATCTAATACACTTTCCTGCAGAGGGAGTGGGGAAAGGGTATTTGTAAGCCAAAGATTTCCTGGGTGATGTTTTTCTGTAAGTCAACATAAAATCAAAATACTTGGTCTGGACAGACCAAATCTGCTATTCAGGGTGAAGATGCGATGCTTTTGGTCTGTGTGCTGGTTTTGGCTGGGAAACAGTTCATTTCCCTCATAGTAGCTGGCACAGGGCTGTGCTTTGGATTTGTGCTGGTCACTGTTGGTAAATCAGGGTGGGTTTTTTACTGCTGAGCAGCGCACTCATTTTTCCCTTCTGATTCTTACCCCCATCCCACTGAGGGCAGTGAATGAGTGGCTGTGGGAGGTTTAGTTGCTGGCTGGGGTTAAACCATGACATATGTTTGAGGTCTATCTCTTTGTGCACCTCTGAGAGGTTTATTTATTTATTTATGATGATGTTGCGATTTCTGAAGAGCTCTCTGTCCTTACTGCAACAATAATGCCACGTGCACCTGATAAAGTGCTCTGACAAAGCCCCTTTGCCCTCTCTGTGCACCAATTGAAGGCTCCTGGGCCTCCTCCCTCCTTTCCAGCCCCTCAGTGTGTCCACAGGGGCCCTGATCAGGGACAGAGGGCAGGTGGCCCCATGGAAAGCTCCTGTGCAGTTTGGAGGCCTCAGCAATAGGGTGGGAAATGAAAAATGATAATGATATCTAGAGCACAAAACTACCTGAAATGTAAGTGAAGATGAGCAGTATTTTCCTGACAGGTTGGCCTCATTTCTAATCCCTTTTGCTCGATGTTGATTCAGCAAATGCCACCTTTGGAACCTGGTCAGGGACATCACTGAATCCAGCTCCATTTATTCTTTTCACATAATTACCACTGTGGATTGTGATGAGTTCAGAGTTCAAAGCTGCTTCTATTCTCTGTGATTTGCCTACAGCATCACTGAGGGATGTCTTGGAAGGATTGAAGTTTTCTAGCAGGGTCACTGGTGGCGTCAAGCTGCACTTGGCAACAGAGTAATTTTGTTTCTTCTTTGCAAATATTGTGGGATTGGTGGTCCCCACACAGTGCTGGCACAAAGGAGGAACCAGGAAAGCAGGAGCAGAGCCCAGCTGAGCACTCTCAGTGCTGGTGAGAGCCCTGAGTCTTTCTGGGTGTCAGTAACTTGGTTGATGTGTTGCCTCCTGCTGCTGCTTTGACTGAGTAATGCACTTGTGGGCATCTTGGAGATGTGGTTAGGGAAGTATTTGTGTATCTGTGAGAGTCCCCCTGGGCACAGCACAGCCTGCCCAGAGCAGACACAGCATCAGTGCCTGCAGGGAGGGCACAGGGACTGCACTGCCATCCAGCACTTTGGCTTCACATCCAAAAGTTAGGAATAATGAAAGTTCACTCACTGTTTGGGTCCCTAAAGATTCCTGTAGCAGGGAGAGAAGTCTCATGTAAAATACAGGATTTTAGACTTTAGCAGCAGTAAGTATTTTGGAGACATGTACGTGATTATTTAAACCATCTATACAAAGGCGGCTGAGCATGGTGGCCCCACTGAGGGCAGGGGGGGCTGAAGGAATCCTGTGGTGTAGGCTGTGTGCCAGAGACCTGAGTCCTCACTTTGATTGCAATGGCTCTTATTCTTTCAGTTCAACAATTCAATCTTTAGAGCTTTAATATTTTTAGAGACACATCCATGTCCAGAGGATGTCTTGGGGTGTTTGTTCTGTCAGGCTGGCTTTGATATTCCTAATTAAAAAAAAAAAAAAATAAAAAAAAAATATATATATATATGGCTCATTGATGAGAAAATCTTCTGCAGAGAGAAGGAGTTTTATCCATCTTAAAATCTGATACATAAAATTGAGTAGAAAAAAGTGAAGAGGCAAGTTTTGAAGCAAGGGATAGAAAAGAAAAATGACTGTGAACTTGTTCTACTGACACTATTTGGATTTATTAGGAAGAGGCCAAATCCTTTGCTAGTGAGCTAATTAGAATTGTTTATTATGTTGAGAGGTTTTGTGGGAAATCTGAAGAAATAACTTGAGGAAGGAAACTCCCTTTGAAAGCTGCAATTATAAATGCTTGTCTTCTTTGGCTGAGTAATGAAGTGGGATGACTTTGGGTCTTGTATTTTAACAGAGCAGATTATGCTTTGGCTTGTGAAAAAGAAACATCAAAGCACTGGTTTGAATTTGTGAATAATTAACAATTTTTTGTGAATAGGAGAGGAGTGCAGGAAAAAGGGAGTGGGCAGGTTCCCTTCCAGCTCCTGGGCACTCTGGTGCCAGGTTTGGAGCCAATCCAAGCGGCGCTGTGCCTGCAGCAGTTTGGGTGGGCACAGTTACCTGTCTCTAAACAAATGCCAGGCTGCTGCATCATTCCCTTCACTCCTCACTGTGGGACATGAGGCTGCAGAGCCCTTCTGTGCCTGAGGGGCTGTTCCTGCCCAGAGAACTCCCTGCCCCATGGCCCGGGCTGGGCACAGCTCTGGGGCAGTGGCAGCAGCAGGAAATGAGCAGTGTTCGTGACCTTTGGGAGTACAACATTCCCTGAGCACCAGAACCAGTGCAGGAATTGCTGAATTGCTGGAGTTCTTTGGCAGTGGCTCAGGCCTTCAGCAGAGCAGTGAATTTGGGCACAGGTGGTAATCCCTCCTTGTGCCCTTTGTGCCCATTGCAGGAATTCAGACCCAGGCCCAAGAGCTGCCCCTGCCCAGCACTGAGGCTGTTCCATTCCTGGGGGCAGGATTGTCCCTGGGACAGGTTTGGTTGGTTGAGGAGCTGTGGGATGGGTGATTGGAGACAGGGCTTCCATTTTCAGACCTGCCACTGAATTCCAGTTTGATTCTGAACCAGTTCCGTGTGAGTTTTACCAATAAATTCCTGATCAGCCAAAGCAGGAAACTGCAAATGGTCATTGAGCAAATTGGGAAGATGGGGGTTAATTACTGAGATAGACAAGGCCAGGCCTTACATTGTTCCACAGGATCATGATGGATGATGGGAGGAAATGAAAGCTCAGCACTGGGATTTCCACCTCTCACAGATTCTTTTCTAGAAATACCCTGTAAGACCATTTTTAAACCCTGCACTTACCAAGTCCCACATAATGAGGTAATAATTAGTGCTGTATCAGGTATGAAAAAAGAGCAGCTCAATCCTTCAATTCCAGGAGAAACAGGTTATATCCACAGAAACCTGAGGGTGTGTTGAACTCAGTAACACCCACAGCCAGCAGAGCTTTGCCATGGCAGCTCCTGCCACCCCCTTTGCACACTCACTGACCAAGGGGCACAGCTGTGCCATGGCAGCTCCTGCCACTCCCTTTGCACACTCACAATGCCCAGCCCCACACTCTGCCAAGGCAAAGGGACACAGCTGCAGGTCCCCACTGTGCCCCTGTAGAGAGCTCAGGCTGCCCCAGTCAGTGTTTATTGTTCACCCCTTCCTTGCAGCCTGGTAAAATTCCCCCCAGTATGTTGCAGTGGGGCAAGTGTTTGGTGGGTCTGGCCATGCTGTGTCCAAGGGGCTCCTCTGAGCAGGCACAGGGAGGGAACTCTCACTCCAGCCTGGGAAATGCTGATCACCCCTCCTGGATTTGAGGTTCTTGTTCATTTTGGCATCATCTTACACATTTCTGTCTTAAAGGTCAAACTACTTCTTGCCAGGGAGAGCTGACAAAGGAGAATAGCAGCGCTTGAGGAAAATGCCCTCCCTAATGGGTTCATCTCCCTTTTCTCACCCCTCTGCATGGTATGCTCTTGGAAAGGGATTGGGGATGCTCCCCAGGAGCATTTCTGAGGCTTTGGAAGGCTCAGCCTGAGCTGCCCCCACAACAGGCTGTAAAACTGATCTGAGCAATATTGGGGGCCAAGGCAGGGGTCAAGTTTTCCAGCCCCTCAGGATTGGTCCATCAGTGTCCTTGGCTGCAGAGCTGAATCTGCACAGGTGCCCTCAGACAGAGCAGTTCTAAAGGACCTCACTGTCAAAGAAGCCCAAAGGAAAGTACATTGTATTTTTGTAGTATGTGTTTTGGGAGCTGAATAATAGAATATTTGGTAAAAATGTGTCCCATGCGGCTGTCAGGAGGAGACAGGACAGAAGTCTCCAGCACAAAGGGCAAAACAGGTTAGACTGAGGGTGTTGGACTGAGATGAGAGTAAGACAGAATAGAAGATAATACAAGCAGGAGAGCATGTGGATCAATACAGGGATTTGTGCAATGGAAAGCTGAATATGCAAACAGGGGGCATTGGTGTTGCTGACCGACACTAGTGAGACTGCACACACCCAGTATGATGTTCAAGCAAATCCCAAGTTTATTCTTGAACAGAAAGGCTGAAAATTTGAAAATTGAGAAATAACATTTTGAAGATTTTAGATTTTGCTAATTCAAAGACTTAACAGGGTATTTTGCGGGTTACACATCCCTACCTTCCACTCTCTTTTCAAAATAGACATTTGGAAGGAGGTACAGTAACCTTTGTAAACTAACACAAATTAATACATGACTAAGACATGTATGTTTGGAATTTACAAACTTACAACTAGTGCAAAACAAGAAACTTTTCTTTCACGCGTGAAATTGTGGTCTTTTTGTGCAGTCGTCACCGCACAAACCACTGTAAACAAACTACAAATTTTATTAAAATTTTGTGCAAAGTGTCCAAGAGTGCAGAGTGACTTCACTTAGCAAAGAAGCAAGTTCAGTCCAGCTGAGCTAAATCTCCTTATGCTATAGTTCAAGGTCCATTCTCATAACTTCTGTGTGGCCACTACAGAGGCCTGAGAATGAAGCTTTAATTTTTAGTCAGTTTATACATTCTTGGTGAAGCAGTAAACAAGTGTGAATTCACAGAGAAAATTCACAAAGGGTAAACATAACTACTTACATTCTGCAGAAAATGTTCAGCAGCTGAGGGGACAGGTGTCTTTACCCTTACAGCCTGTTGGGCAACTTGGCAGTGCAATAAGCTCAAAACTGCACTTTAACTGAAAATTAACAGAATTTCAAAATACAGGCTAAACGACATGCTCTTGAACTGGACTGTTCTTGTTTGATTGGACAGTTAATGACTAGTCCTGCAAATAAGAACAATCAAACAAATAACAACCAGGATCAATACTCCTTGAATTAACACTGCTTCTTGCCAGCTTATTAGGCTCAGGGAATGAACCCATTTCTTTAAAGGAGAAATGTTAACTGTTAGCTTGTCAGAATTATTTTTCACTGCTTTTGCTTCTTTGGAGTGTTTGCTTAATTCTGTGGAACATATTCCTTTAAGCTCATCACATTGGTAACCATGAGTCATCAGCAAAAATCTTAGGGCTTCTCTGTTTTGTAATACTGCTTGTTCTATCTTATCAGCATCTGTTGAGAAATCATTAAGCATTTTGGCAATGATGTTTAGTTGTTCCTGCACCCAGGAGTTAAGCATTTGCACTAAACGTTATGCTCTGTCTACACAAACTGGGGAAAAAACTGATGCTATCAAATTTCTTGTATCACTCCAACGTTCTATGGTGTTTTCCTCAGCTTGAGGACTAGACCATTTAACATGCTCTTGTATTGATTGTGTAAATTTGGTCAGCTGGCCTAAGTCGGGTATTCCAGGCCATGTTCTATTACCACAAATTAAGAAATATCCAGGAGGCAATGCTCTTCTCTGGTTGCCTTTTGTGTGAACCAGTCTTGTTTTTGGGTAACTTGTATTTTGTGAGCCAACAACATTCCAACACCAACTGCTATTGGTGTAACTCTTATTATGGGGAGTGACATCTGTGCTTCCCACAGGAAAATATTGCTGTGACCAGTGTTTGTTTGACCATTCAGATACACTAGAATGCACAGGGTGAAATTCAACACATGACTCATTTCCAGGGAGAGCTCCTACTAACTTTAGCTCTTGCGATCTCTCTCTAAGGAAGTATTCAATTGCCATATGATATTTGCTATGGTTTTTCCAGTACTACGATAGGACACTTTTGCTTCCTCAATACCAAAAGGAATGAAATCTTTGATGTTATGATAAGGTATTCCTATAAGGCACACTTTGTTTGGTTCTCCTGCTTTAACCATGTTATCTGAGGAGAAATTTTCTAGGCCCGTTGAGAAAGCATTATCCATACATTTTGATTAGTAACAGCAACAAGACAAGTTACAAATGCAAGAGATACACTTAGATACTCTCTGGATTTAACTACCCTTTGAATTATGGTGGCTAGATGCTTTTCATCTGGCTTGACCATAGCTTCTGAAATGGTCTTTTGAGTTACCAGAGGCTTCCCTATTTTAGGAAGATTAGAAAAGACAGCTAAAGCAGCATTTTTGGATCTTTCAAATCCCTTTTTTACTACATCGTGATTCCCAGCTCCCCCCAGCATGTCCCAAACAGAGGCTTCTTTTTCTTTCGGTGCCGTACCTTTAAACGGCTGTAATGTTGCTCTCCATTCTGGGATACAGCTGGTGGGTGTGGCTGTCGGTGATGGAGGCTGCAGATACCAGGTTGCTGGCGCAGGGCAAGTCCCTACTGGCGCAGGGGGTTCCAGTGCTGGTGTTGGCAGCTGCGGGCAGCGCACGGCTATCGGGGAGAGGGTCCCCGCTGGTGCTGCAGAGCTTGTGTCCTGCACGACCGGCGCTGTGGGAACTCATTCCCGAGATGCTTGCGCTGTGGATGGCATGCAGTGAAGGGAATGCGCTCCGCTGGCTCCGCTCCACCGGGGAGGAGTCTCTCCCCTCTCCATGATGCAGTCGATGGGTGTATCCATCCACGCAGGAGGTGGTGGGGGTGGCGAGGGAACTGATCCGCCCCAGGGGCGGGCAAATTCGGAGCCAACCCCGGCCCCTGCGGGCTGCGGGGGACCTGCGCCTGGCGCATGCGCCTTGATTTGCATGCAGTAGGGAGGGGGGTTGGGCGGTCCTTGCGCCTCGTGGTAAGGGCGCGCAATTCCTTTGTTTGATTTCGCGGGCTTTTCAATCACGTGGTCCCTTTGTTTTCCTGGCCACGCGGTTTCCAGCCCTGCTGAAATGTCTACCGCAGGAGTTTCCTGTAGCAACGGAGCAACTCTGGCGTACCCGCGGGGCGGCGGGGAGCACGGTGGAGGCACCCCGGCCCCAAGGTACCTGCAGGGCATTGGCGGCGGCGGCGGAGCCGGCGCCAAAGGTGGATGGACAGAGGGAGAGAAACTCCACGGGGTTTGTCTCCCCCTCCATATGTCTCTCTCGGCTGAGGGCATCCCCCATCGCGCCTTCTCAGAGTTAGGATTTAAATAAAAGTCACTCACGCTTTGGAATGGCTGGATGTTTTCTGCGGTGTGTCTCGTGGGGTTCCAAGATTGCTGCTGAGGTCCGGCCACTCCTACAGCAGCAGCTGGTGGTACAGGCAGGTAAAAGGTGGGCTCTGGGCTCCTTTGCTGTGTATAGGCTGTTTCTTGGTAGTTATAAGGCGGTGCAAAGACGACTTCTTGGCTTTTTGTGGCGATGAACGTCGTGGAAAAGCTTTGATTCCATGGTTGCTGTGGTCTTGCTGGGTTTTCCAGAGCGGAAGTGGGCGGTGCCGTGTGTGGGTACGGGAACGGCACAGCGCTGGCTCCGCGGCTCAGCTCCAGGCTCCGCGCTTGTGGATAGGGCAGTGGCGATGTCGAAGGGTACCACAGTGGGGGTTCCGCGGCAGGGGTTCCGCGAGCAGCACAGGCGGCAGCGGTGTGGCAGAGGGGTACCGCGGTGGGGGTCCCGCAGGCAGCGGTGCCCACGGCGGTGCAGAAGGATGTTCAGGGGAAAAACTGCTCTGGAGAAGCAGGCTTTTTTCCTTTCTATCCGCTAGCTCAAGGTTTTTACGGGCTCGTTCTACCTCTAACAGCATTTTCCTTATAGCTGCATATGATGGAACGAGCGACAAAAATTCTTCGGGTGCAGTTTGCGCTAAATTCCTCAAATCTGCCCCAATATTGTCACACAATTCTATGGAAAACGTGGAATTGGCATCGGTTAAGTGCCCCCGACTAAAGCACCAGTCCAAAAATTCCTGTAATGCTTGTCTTTCAATGCTTGTTTTTGTAACACGAGCTAATTTTTCAAATTTATCAAGCAATAAGTTCGTTTTAGTCGAGTTGGAATTTCCCATGTTTCTTTAACTCACTGGTTTGAAGGTCATGGTTCTTTCAGTCCACGTTCTTCCAGTAGCT
Organism: Pithys albifrons albifrons; assembly: GCF_047495875.1. NCBI lineage: Eukaryota > Metazoa > Chordata > Aves > Passeriformes > Thamnophilidae > Pithys > Pithys albifrons. Next base: position 41,312,593 of record NC_092460.1, read on the forward strand.
CTGAAGGCCACTACAAAAAACTCCCAAGTTCACGGGAGACAGAAGCTCTCGGAGGCTTCTCCACAAAGCACCCAAAAACTGGGGCATAGCAGCTCTCAGGGGCTGCCACTTAAGGTTCTAGGCAGGGCTGCAGGTGGCTTCCATGTTCTGAGACACGTCAGGGTCCACCAATTGTTGCAGACCACGTGCTAGCGAGACTGCACACACCAATATGATGTTCAAGCAAATCCCAAGTTTATTCAAAAACACAGGTATATATATGACCTCAAGTGACCCCGCCCTAGGTGCGGTGGTCTGACTCCAATTGGTTGAGGCTGGAAACATGTCCTTTTAAGGTGAAAATGAAACTTGTAAGGTGGTCCTTCAGACCCACCTGAATCAGGGCTGCAACACACTGGGTTTAATTTATTACTTTCACCTCTTTCTGGTTTGAAATCTAGTTAGTAGCATAATAGTGGCCTAGAGATTTAAGGAAGAAAACATCCTTAGGCATTCTTGATCTTACTTATATATAATTGCATAGAAGTAAAGGAAAACCACCTGTTTATCTTTCTTTTGAAGCCTGCAGATATTGGGGCTATTTGGCATGATGCATATTGGTGTCAGCTGATGTGGGATTATTGGTGTCAGCTGATGGGGGGGGGGTTTAAACCTAAAATGAGTACTGAATGTTTATGGTCAGTGTCTCAGTAGTGCTCAGGAACACAGGGTGAGTTCTCCCAGCCCCTCCAGCTGCCCCTGTGGTGCTGCTGAACAGCCAGTGTCAGGCCCCCCTTGGGCACTGACATCTTCCTCCTGCTCCTGGGAAAGCCGACTGTGCCTGAGAACAAACCCCCTGACACCAAGTCCCTGTGCAGGATGTGACTGACAGGCCCAGGTGGCATTCCTGGGGTACCATCCTGTTCACTGGGGACTGTCCCAGCCCTTGACTGCTCAGGGTTTATTCTTTCCAAATATACACTTACCCTGAAGAGCGAGGTAGTCCCTTGGAATGGGAATGCAGCAGTCCTGGGGGAGCCCATGGCGGGGCTCCCTGAGGCCGCGGCCCCCCATGGGCTTCCCCAGGAGGGTGGGGAGTGGCACGGCCTCGGGGAGCAGGTTCTCCCTGGCAGCAGCAGGCAGAGCTCCCTCGCCCTGACCTGCAGGACACGTCGAGAAACACCCGGGCCCATACCCTGCTGAGCGCTGCTCAGTGTTGGCGTCTTCCAGCCCTTTTGTTGGGATCACCCCGAGCCGCCCCAGGGGTGTTCCCGGTGCTTCCGCTGTGCCCGCAGCGTTGATGGGCACCGCTTGAGACAGCCCAGCAAACCTGTATTTGGGGAATAGAATATTCCATTATTAGGATCAATCCAGGCTGCAGACAGGCTGCATTGCATGGCTTCGATTCAGGGGAGACTGGGAATTGGTAAGTTCCCACCTGGAATCTGTTGCTGTCTGTGGTACAGTGAGATCCATGGACCTGCCCCAGCACAGCAAACCTGCCCATTTTGGGCAGAGGATTCTCCAAACACACCTTACCTGTACTTAGTCAACAAACCTTTTTCAGGTGTGAGGTCGAGCTACTAGAGCCAAAAAGGGTTTCCAGTGGGAATCCAGTGGAGTAACATCTGCACCTGTTTAGGGAGACAAAACGAGACTCATCCAGGCAGTTGCAGGCCTGGAACAGAAAGCCCAGACCCTGCGGTTTGGGGGTCCGGAATAGCCCCCCAGCCCTGCCCGTGCCGGGCACACGTAGCACGGCCCTGGCTGGCAGGGCTGGGCCCAACTCTGCGGGGCAGGGGCTGAGAGCGCAGGGCAAGCCTGACCTGGGTGGGTCCTGCAGTCCCAGCACAGCCCCGGGAGGCTCCTGGGGAGGCTCTGAACCATCCCTGGCACTGCTTCAGCTCTGCAAACCCCGCGGCTGCTCCCGACATGGGCAGGGTCCCTCTGGCGTGCTCCCGGAGCAGGAGGCGGGTCTGGAGACGGGATGTGCCTTCTCGGGCAGTTCATGGCCGGTGCAGCTCCAGGGCTGTGCCCGCAGTGCCAGGCAGGACAGATGGTGTGGGGCAGCACCGGCACTGCTATTGGTTCCAGCCTTTATTCGGTACCTGCGCGGAGAGACCCTGAGACCGGCACCGGGCGGAGAGCCGCGCCCACCGCCTCCCCAGCACCGGGCGGAGAGCCGCGCCCACCCCCTCCCCGGCACCGGGCGGAGAGCCGCGCCCACCCCCTCCCCGGCACCGGGCGGAGAGCCGCGCCCACCCCCTCCCCGGCACCGGGCGGAGAGCCGCGACCCCCCCCCGGGACTGACAGAGCCACTGCGGGGCCGTACCGGGAGTGCGGATGGGAGGAGGAAAGGACCGCGGGGCTCGAGCACCTCTAGCTCCGGAGCGCGTCTCCTCCTGCCCGTGGTGACGGGATCGGGCTTCGCGGGGTCAGCAGAAGCTGGACCAGGGTTCGTTGTTCCGGGAGCTGAGGAAGCGCTGGATCCGGGGTTGCGGCTCCGCGGGCTCGGCTGAATCCTGGGACGGGACGCGCGGGGGCAGCAGGATCGGCCGATTCTTCTTTCCATCTCTGAGCGCCTGTGAGAACTGCGCCAGGCGCGGTGCGGCGGGGAAAAAGGGAGCAACGGCGGGACGGGGCCGGCACAGGTGTGCGGGGTGGGGCCAGCACACATGAGCAGGGCAGAGAGCGCATGCGCAGGGCGGGGCTGGCTACGTGAGGGGGCGGGACCGGCTACGTGGGGGGCGGGGCCAGGTGGACTGGGGCAGGCACAGGTAAGCGGGGCGGGGCCAGGGCAGGTGAGTGGGGTCCTAGAGCGCCTGTGTGGGGCGGGGGCGTGTCCCAGCAGGCCGGGCCGGGCGGGGGGGGGGGGAGGGGGGGGGGCCGAAGGGGAGGGATTGGGGAAGGGAAAAGGGGAGGGAAGAGGGAGAAGGTGGGGAAGGGGGGGATTGAAGGGAGAAAGGGGCGGGGTTGGGGGAGAAACGGGGGGGAAGGGGAGGGGTATGGGGGGCAGGTAAGAGGGGGAAGTAAGGTTCCAAACTTTATTCGGGGGGGGGGGGGAGGAGGAGTATGGAGGGGGAAAAGGCAGGGATACGGGGGTGAAGGGGGCAAAGGAGGGTATGTGGGGGGAAAAGAGGGGTTTTTGGGGGGAAAAGGGGGGGTACGGGAGGAGGAAAAGGGAGGGAGTATGGGTGGCGGGTAAGAGAGGGAAGTAAGATTCCAACCTTTATTCGGGAGGGGAAGGGGGTGGGCAAAGCGCGGGGGAAGAAGGGGGAGTAAGGTTCCAAACTTTATTCGCGTTGGGGGGGCAAGGGTGGGGAGGAGGGGGTAGGGAGGGAAGGGTGGGAAGGAGGGAAAGGAGGGGGGGGGGGGGGGAATGGAGGGAGGAGGGGGGGAAGGAGGGGAAGGGGGAGAAAGAGGGGGGTAGGGGGGGAGGTAGGAGGAGAAGGGGGGAAGGGGGAGGTACGAGGGGAAGGGGAGTTGGGGGGGAAGGGAGGGTAGGCGCAAGGCGGGGGAAGGGGGAAAGGGGGTGAAGGAGGGGGAACGGGGGTAGAGGGGGAAGGAGGGTTGGGGCAGGAAGGGGAGGAAGCGGGGGATGGGGGAAGGGGGGGATGGTGGGGGAAGGAGGGGGAAAGGGGGAGGTAGGGAGGGAAGGGGCGGAAGGGGGGTTGGGGGGGGAAGGGGGGGTAGGGTGTAATGGGGGAAGGGGTGGAAGGGGGAGAGAGAGGGAAGGGGGGGAAAGGGGGGGAAAGAGGGGGAAGGGGGGGTAGGGGGGCAAGGGGGGTAGGGGGGAAAGAGGGGGAAGGGGTGAGCGGGGGGAGAAGGGGGGTAGGGGGGAAGCGCGGGGAAGGGGCGGGTAAGGGGTTAGGGTGGAAGGCGGAGTAGGGGAGGAAGGCGGGGGAGGGAGGGAAAGGGGGAAAGAGGGGGTAGGGTGGGAAGGGGGGTGTAGGGGGGTAGGGTGTAAGGGGGGGAAGGGGGCGAAGAGGGGGTAGGAGGGTAGCGGGGGAAGGGGGGAAGGAGGGCAAGTGGCAGTAGGGGGGAAGGGAGGGGGGGAGGTGGGAAATGGGGGTTAGAGGGGGAAGAGAGGTAAGTGGGTGAAGGGGGTGGTAGCGGGGAAAGAGGGGGAAGGGGGGAGTGGGGGGGATAGGTGGGAAGGAGGGGGAAGGGGTTTAGGGGGTTAGGGTGGAAGGGGGTGACGGGGGGGGGGGAAGGGAGGGGAGGGATGGAGGGGAAAAGATGGAGGTAGGGAGGGAGTTGGTGTAAGGGGATGTCTCGGTTTGAGGGGAAAAAAACCAATATGTTTTACCCACAAGCAGGGGAGGGGCCTCCTCCACGATAATCACACCACTCTTTATCAAATTTAAGAAAAGGAATTTTAATACAAGAAGGATAACTGCTATATATATATATATATATATATATGTAAACAGACTAGTGCAACCCACTTCCCCAGCACCACAAGAGAAAAAAAAAACCAAAACAACAACAAAACCCAGCAGGTTTTCCTCCGGGAGAAAAGGTTATACTTAAGTGTCCTTGTCACAGCCCGGCTGGCTGCAGAGTGAGTTTCAGTCCCTCTCCAGCGAGACAAACGAGCAGTGAGCTTTCAGATGGACTCAGTCTCTTCCCCCTGTGTTCCCCGTCCAAGAAGCAGAGAGGTACGAGCAACCAGCAGCAAATCCAAGGCAGGCAGCAGCAGCAGCGCGGCACGAAAAGTAGTCCGAAGTAGGCAGCAGCAAGACAGCCAGGAAAACCCCAGCAGTAACCAGCAGGGCAGCCTGCCTCCTTGGAGCCCTCACTCCCCCGTTCCGCCGAGCCAAGACTGGGGAGAATATCCAAAAAAAAACCCCAAAAGAGACAAACCTGCCCCCACCCCAGCGATCAACAGTTAACTGCTTCTTTTGTTAACCGCTGGCCTGGGCAGTTAAGTGGCAGGGAGAGAATTTACATAATAATCCCAAACTACAACAGGGGGGGAAGGGGGAGTGGGGTGGTAGGGGTTAGGGTGTAAGGGGGGGAAGGGGGGAGGAGTGAGGGGGGAAAGAGGAGGTGGAGGGGAAGGGGAGGAAGGGGGGGGTGGGGGGGGAGGGATGGTAGGTGGGGAAGGGGGTGAAATGGGGAAGGAAGGGGGGAAATGGGGTGGGGGGAAGGGGAGGAAGGGGGAGGGAGGGAGGGAAGGGGGAAAGAGGGGGTGGGGGGAAGGATGGTGCAATGGGGTAAGGGTGTGGTGGGGGGGTAGGGGGTGAAGGGGGGTAGTGGGAAGGGGAGGGAAGAGGGGGTGGGGGGGAAGTGGGGGGAATGGGGGGAAGTGGGGGGAATGGGAGGAAGAGGGGGAAGGGGGGTAGGGAGGGATTGGAGGGAAGGGGGGTTGAAGGGGGACGGGAGGGAAGGAGGGGGAATGGGGGGTATAGGAGGAAGGGGGGAATGGAGGGTAGGGGGGAAAGGGGGTTGGGGGGTATGGGTGAAGGGGGGGTTAGTGGGGATGGAGGTGAAGGAGGGGGAAGGGGGCGGAAAGGGGGGTAGGGGGTAAAGGGGGGTGGGGGCGAAAGGGGGAGAAAGGAAGGGAAGGGGTGAAGGGGGGGAAGGGGGTCGGGGGGGAAGGGGTGAAGAAAGGGGAATAGGTGGTAGAGGGGGAAGGAGGGGGAAGGAGGGTTGGGGGGAAGGGGGCATGGGGGAAGGGGGGGATGGGGGGAAGGAGGGGGAAAGGGGAGGTAGGGAGGGAAGGGGTGGAAGGGGGGGAAGGTGGGGAGGGAGGGAAGGGGGGGAAAGAGGGGGTGGGGGGAAGGGGGGGAAAGAGGGGGTGGGGGGAAGGGGGGGCAGGAGGGAGAATGGGCGGTGGGGGGGAAGGAGGGGGAAGGGGGGGAAGGGGTGGAAGGTGGGAAAGGGGGGGAATGGGGCTGTAGGGGGGGAGGGTGGGAGCTAGGGAAGACGGGTGTAATGGGGAAGGGTGTGGTAGGGGGGATGGGGGGGGAAACGGGGGGTAGGGAGGGAAGGGGGGGTAGAGAGGAATTGGAGGGAAGGGATGGAATGTGGGGGAAGGGGAGGTAGGAGAGAAAGGAGAGGTGGGGGGATAGGGGGTGGAAGGGGGGCAGGGGGGGAACGAGGGGTAATGGAGGTTATGGGGGAAGGGGGGGAATGTAGGGTAGGGGGAGAAGGGGGGTTTGGGGAAATGAAGGAAGGGAGGGTAGATGGGGACGGGGGGGAAGGGGGCGGAAAGGGGAGTAGGGGGTATGGGGTAAGGGGGGGAAGGCGGGGGAAAGCGGGGTAGGGGGAGAAAGGGGGAGGTAGGGAGGGAAGGGATGGTGGGGGAAGGGGGTGAGGAAGGGGAAGGGGGTGAAGGGAGGTAGGCAGGAAAAGAGAGGGAAGGGGGGTAGGGGGGCAAAGGGCGGTAGGGGGTAGAGGGGGTAGGGTGTAAAGGGGGGAAGGGAGGAAGGGGGGAGGGAGGGAAGGGGGGGAAAGAGGGAGTAGGGGTGAAGGGGGGTAGGGGAGGTGGGGAGGAAGGGGGGGAGGGAGGAAAGGGGGGGAGGGAGGGAAGGGGGTGAAGGAGGGATGGGGGTGGAAGTGGGTGAAGGGGGTTGTAGGGGGGAAAGAGGAGGAAGGGGGGAGTAGGGGGGGAAGGGGAATAGCAGGGAAGGAGTGGGATTGGGGGGTAGGGGGTAGGGTGTAAGGGGGGGAATAGGGGAAGGAGTCGGTAGGGGCGGTAGGTTGTATGTTGCGAGGCGACCTGGTTCAGGAACGGCATGGCAGCTACTGTCTAACCGCTCGGGCCATTAACTCAACGAGCACCAATGGAGTGGATGGCAAAATGGCATTTATTGGTATGTAACACAGTGCTATATGGTATAGTGGGGTGACGTCATTTCCGTCTGCTTACGTAACTCCTTTAACATTATTAACTATTAGGCATTGGGAGGTGGGGTGTCTCTATCTTTCCATACATCGCTAAATCTTCCGGCCTCCAGACCCTAGCTACCACATTTCCCCCCTCTCCATGCCAAACAGACTAACTGTACTGTAAACAAGGTTATAGGTAAAACTTCATTTTTATTCCACATGTGCGTATTATTTTCTAGTTCACGTTAGGAACTTTTTTTTTAAGACATTTGTGATAACAGTAAAAACAGTAAAAACTTAAGGCAGAACAACTCAATGCAGATTAAAATCTGACAAACACAGCATTAAAGCAGTTGCTGATGTTCTATCAGCATAATGTTAACTGCCTCTAGGCAGTTTTTGACAAACAACACAAGTTCATTTAAAATACAAGGTCCCACTGAACCTTTAGGTATTTATCTGTACCACTGCCGGATATCCAAGCAGGGGCTATGGTCTCACATCCCCAGTAAGCACAATAGTATTCGTTGGGTAAGTTACAGTACCTTTTTCCTGGGTTTAAGGCAGGACACATGTAGAACCCTAGATATTCCCAGCATTGGTCTCTTGGAACAAGTTGATATAAGGTGACAGTAAAGCTTGGTGCGTCTGACGTTGTTTAAGTTTGCTATAATTTGGTGATTCTCAAATCAAGAAAGAAACCACTTAAATGGTTGGTGGCGAAGGTGGCTTGAACTTAACCTGTTTTACCATGGCAGGTTCTAAGAGCAAGATTACACAAAGGCATTGCAGCTTTCCTTTGTGGCAGTCACGCTGGCGCTGCTCAGATCTCGTTTGCGTGGAATTCTCCTGTCTCGAACGGGGTGTCAGTCAGTCCATCGTTCTTTTCTGGCACTGTGACGTATGGATTACGAGGGCATCCTATAATCTGGTCCTGTAAATAAAGACTCAACAGTTTTCATTAGTTTTGTTTTGCAAGTCTGGCTTAATTGACTTAAGTGGACACCATTTGACTCTGCCATCTTTTTTAACAGCAGCATATCCTCTCCCTGCAAGAGCTAGTCTCCATCCTTGTTCCCAATTTCCTAATTCAATTCTGACTATAACTGACGGACCTTCTTCTAATGCTCAAGTGGCCCAGTGTTTTTGGACAGGACTATTTACTTCTTCTCCCCTAGGGAATTGGTTTAATGCTAGAAAAGCAGTTGCTAATAAATGTGCCTGATCCTTTGAGGGAATAGCACTGGTAAAGCCTTCTGCTTTTGCTAGTACTTCTAATTTAGATTTTAGGGTTTGATTCACGCGTTTGACTATAGCTTGTCCAGTGCTGTTATATGGGATGCCATGTATCAGAGTAATGTCCCATTTCTGTACAAAGGCTCGAACTGATTTGGATATAAAGTTGGAGCCATTATCTGTTTTAATTTGATTAGGGACACCAAGTCATGCCATTGCTGTCAGCCAATGTTGAATAGTGGCTTTGGAGTTAGTTTTAAGGTGCTGTGTAGCTACAATTGCTCCACTGTACGTATCTACTGTTATGGCTAGCCAAGGCCGAGGTTTTAAAAGCTGGCAAAGTGTACAATCTGTTTGCCATATTTCGGAGGCTTTAAGGCCTCTGGGGTTTACACCACTGGACCAAAGTGGCGCTTTTTGACAGTAAGGACATGTAGCCACTATGTGTTTAGCATCAGCATACGTGACTCCGCATTTCTTTACTAACACCTTAGCTCCAATGTGGAGAGACTCGTGCAGCTGACGAGCATCTCTGAGCATCCACAGTCCTTTCGCAGCAGCATCTGCTTTGTCATTGCCAACCTGAAAAAATCCTTTAATTGGGTTATGACTGTTAATGTGGATAACTGATATGGTGCCTTTTCAGGAGAAAAGGGCTTCTTCCAGCGCCAAAGCCACTGTGGATATAGACACACCTGGCTGTGACATAGCGAGGCAGAGTTTAGCTACAAACATGGAATCGGTTACTATATTAAGGTGTTCTGTTAAAAACAGCCCACAGGCCAGTACCACGGCCATAACTTCTAGTTGCTGGACTGAAAGTGTGCTGTTGGTCATTTTTATACAATGCCATTCATTTTCCAATTGCCACACTGCTGCTGCAGTTGAGGTTGTCAAGGATGCATCTGTAAAAACTGTTGGTCCCTGTAAGAACTGATCTACAATTTTCTGTGCAAGGTCGATGTTGCAGCCCGATTCAGGTGGGTCTGGAGTGACCACCTTACAAGTTTCGTTTTCACCTTAAAAGGACATGTTTCCAGCCTCAACCAATTGGAGTCAGACCACCGCACCTGGGGCGGGGTCACTTGAGGTCATATATACCTGTGTTTTTGAATAAACTTGGGATTTGCTTTACATCACATTGGTGTGTGCAGTCCTCACCTAGGCATTGGCGGCGACAAATGGTGGACCCCAACGTGTCTCAGAACATGAAACCCACCTGCATGCCTGCCTAGAGCCTTAAGAAGTGGCCCCTGAGAGCTACTATGCCCCAGTTTTTTTGGGTGCTTTGTGGAGAAGCCCCTGAGAGCTTCTGTCTCCCTTAAACTTGGGAGTTTTGTGTAGTAGCCTTGAGAGCTGCTGAAAGAACGTGGACTGAAGGAACCACGACCTTCGAACCGGTGAGTTAAAGAAACATGGGAAATTCCAACTCGACTAAAACGAAGTTATTGCTTGATAAATTTGAGAAACTAGCTCGTGTAACGAAAACAGACATTGAAAGACAAGCCTTACAGGAATTTTTGGATTGGTGTTTCACTCGAAAGCACCTAACAGATGCCAATTCCACGCTTTCCATAAAATTATGGGACAATATTGGGGCAGATTTGTGGAATTTAGTGCAAACTGCACCCGAAGAATTTCTGCCGCACATTTCGTCATACGCAGCTATAAGGAAAATGCTGTTAGAGGTAGAACGAGCCCGTAAAAACCTCGATCTACCGGAGAGAAGGGAAAAAAGTCAGTTTCTGCAGAGCAGTTTTTCCCCTGAACATCCTTCTGCACCGCCGTGGGCATCGCCGCTCGCAGAAACGCAGCCGCGGTACCCCTCTGCCACCCCGCTGCCGCCCGTGCCGTCCGTCGGACACCCACCGCGGTACCCATACGCGGCACCGCCCGCTCCCGCTCCGGAAAACCCGACAGAATCACAGGAACCATGGAATCAAAGCTTTTCCACGCCGTTCGTCACCGCAAAAAGCCAAGAAGTCGTCTTTGCACCGCCTTGCAACTACCAAGAAACAGCCTGTGCACAGCGAATGAGACCACCGGCTGCCGCTGTAGAAGCGGCCGGACCTCAGCAGCAACCTTGGAACCCCACGAGACACGCCGCAGGAAACCAAACCGTGAGTGAGTTTTATTTAAATCCTAACTCCGAGAAGGCGCGATGGGGAATGCCCTCAGCCGAGAGAGACATGTGGAGGGGGGGACAAACCCCAGGGAGTTTCTCTTCCCCTGTCCATCCACCTTCGGCGCCGGCTCCACCACCGCCGCCGCCAATGCCCTGCGGGTACCTCGGGGCTGGGGTCGCCCCGCCGCCGCGCTCCCCGCCGCCCCACGGGTACGCCGGAGTCGCTCCGTTGCGGCAGGAGACTGTTGAGGCAGACATTCCAGCAGGGCTACAGCCGCCCGGCATAACCGCGTGGCCAGGAAAACAGAGAGACCACGTGATGGCAAAGCCCGCGAAATCAAACAAAGGAACGGCGCGCCCTGACCACGAGGCGCCAGGACCGCCCAACCCCCCTCCCTACTGCCTGCCAATCACAGCGCATGCGCCAGGCGCGAGTCCCCCGCAGCCCGCAGGGGCCGGGGGCAGCTCCGAATTCGCCCGCTCCGGGGGCGGATCAGTTCCCGCGCCACCCCAACCACCTCCTGCGTGGATCGACCGCGTCATGGAGAGGGGAGAGACTCCTCCCCAGTGGAGGGGAGCCACCGGAGCTCCCCCTGGGCGTTGCCTTCACTGTGTGCCATCCATAGCGCAAGGGTCCCGAGAGCGAGTTCCCACAGCGCCGGTCGCGCAGGACACAAGCGCTGCAGCACCAACGGGGACTCCCTCCCCGATAGCCGTGCGCTGCCCGCAGCTGCCAACACCGGCACTGGAACCCCCCGAGCCGGTAGAGACTGCCCCTGCACCGGCAACCTGGTATCCGCAGCCTCCATCACCGACAGCCACACCCACCAGCTGTATCCCAGAATGGAGAGCAACAGAAAAAGAAGCCTCTGTTTGGGACATGCTGGGGGGAGATGGAAATTGCAATGCTGTTAACTTAATTTCAAAGCTTTCTGATACCCAGGTACCAGATTCTGCAGATGGAGTCACAAAGCCACCTCGCGACCTCACATTTAATACCCAGCAAAGGTACAAAGAGTTAGTATCCATAGCTGCAGAAGTAGGTACACCTTCACCTTCCCTGCAATCCGTGGTTTCTGCGCCTGTGATTAACACTACACAAGGCTTAAAATGGGAACCACTTGATTGGAAAATTGCACAAAAAATACACAGTGTAGTCTTTCAATACGGCTATGACAATGCCTTGGTAAAAAACCAAATCACAGCCTTCATAAAATACAATAACCTAATCCCAGCAGACACTAAGGTTTTAATGGAGTTTATTCTACCTTCTGCTGCTTATATGATATTTCTACAAAAATGGAAAGAGCAGTTAACGGAGGAACAGGCAAAAAATATACACTTAGAAACTGGACATCCCTTAAGATTAGCATCTTTAGACCAGCTAATGGGATCAGGAACTTATGAAGACCCACAAACACAAGCTGCATTACATTTTCATATTTTGCAACAGTCAAAGAATGCTGCTTTGACTGCATTCTCTAATCTCCCTAAGAAGGGAAAACCTTCTCTACCCTATATGCAAATAATGCAGAAACCTGGACAGACATTCATGGAATTTGTAGATAAAGTAACAGAAGCTTTGGATGCTGCTCCAAATATTACCCCTGACATTAAACCAGTATTATTGAAAGATCTGGTAATTAATAATGCCAATCCTCAATGCAAACAGCTCATAGCCTCTCTACCAGCCACAGCTACTTTGGTACAGTTAATTGAAGCCTGTGCCAGGTTGCCCTGGGTAGAAGAGGAGGAAAAAGCAAAGCTACATGCTTCTGCTCTAGCCACAGCTCTTAGCAAACAATCCACCCAAAAAAGGGGGAAAAGACCCTGGAATTTAACAACAAAATCTTGTCCAGCACAACCAAAATATAGCAGAACTCAAAGGTTCACTGGAGAATGTAACCGTTGTCACAGACTTGGTCACAAATCCCAGGATTGTCATTCTAAATATAAAAAGGATGGTACTGCTCTAACAAACATGGGGTGGGGAGCTGGACCTCCAAAAAACCAGAGGGGCTGCAAGCCATGGGGCGCAGCCAGTCAAATAGCTCATGGAAACTGGAGCCACACTGCCTTCCCCATATGGCAACCACAAGCAGCAGTAGCCTAAGACTAGTCGTTAACTGTCCAATCAAACAAGAACAGTCTAGTTCAAGAGCATGTTGTTTAGCCTGTATTTTGAAATTCTGTTAACTTTCAGTTAAAGTGCAGTTTTGAGCTTATTGCAGTGCCAAGTTGCCCAGCAGGCTGCAGGGGTAAGGATACCTGCCCCCCTAAGCTGCTGAACGTTTTCTAGAGAGCGTAAGATCATCAGTACTTACTCTCTTTCAGTGTTGGTTATGTTTAGCCTTTGTGAATTTTCTCTGTAAATTCACACTTGTTTGCTGCTTTACCAGGAGTCTATAAGGTGACTAAAAATCAAAGCTTCATTCTCAGACCTCTGTGATGGCCACACAGAAGTTCTGAGAATGGACCTTGAACATAAGGAGATTTAGTTCAGCTGGACTGAACTTGCTTCTTTACTAAGTTAAGTCACTCTGCACTCTTGAACACTTTGCACAAAATTTAATAAAATTCGTAGTTTGTTTACAGTGGTCTGTGTGGTGACGACTGCACAAAGAGACCACAATTTCACGCGTGAAAGAAAAGTTTCTTGTTTTGCACTAGTTGTAAGTTTGCAAATTCCAAACATACGTGTCTTGTGTCATGTATTAGTTTGTGTTAGTTTACAAAGGTTACTGTACCTCCTTCCAAAAGTTCTATTTTGAAAAGAGAGGAGGAGGTAGGGATGTGTAACCTGCAAATACCCTGTTAAGTCTTGAAGTAGCAAAATTTGAGATTTTCAAAATGTTATTTCTCAATTTTCAAAATTTTCAGCCTTTCTGTTCAAGTTGCAATATGCATGATGTGTATTCTGTTGTTTGCATTTTTGCTTTGTTCTTTGAAACAAAAGGGGGAGATGTTGCAGCCCGATTCAGGTGGGTCTGGAGTGACCACCTTACAAGTTTCGTTTTCACCTTAAAAGGACATGTTTCCAGCCTCAACCAATTGGAGTCAGACCACCGCACCTGGGGCGGGGTCACTTGAGGTCATATATACCTGTGTTTTTGAATAAACTTGGGATTTGCTTTACATCACATTGGTGTGTGCAGTCCTCACCTAGGCATTGGCGGCGACAGTCGATGTCGATGATAGCTAACATTTGGGTCCAAGGGGGTTTTTTAGCATACTGAACCTCCCCCCCAAACTCAGCAAGAGCTACAGCGTGGTATTCTGACATTACTATGGATTGTGTTGGTAACTGCTTGTGAAAGGGTAAGTATATTTTAGCAGGTTCGATACCCAGATGTCTTAGTGTGAGTTTTCTGCCTTTTATGATGAGATTGCTAACACACTCGACTCCTGGGGAAAATGCACGTGTTAATTTTCCCAAAACTATCCACAGTACTGGCTGCGCTTTCTCAGGTGACCCTTGGACTAACGCCCCAACCCCCCCGCCCCCCTTTTGTGAAATGCACATACAAATCGAGTGGTACATCTGGGTTCCACCTTGCAAGCGCACTTGTCGACACTTGCTGTTCAATGAAATTAAGGGAATCTATGGCTTCTGCTGTTAGGCTTTTATGCTCCCAGGGATGTTTCCCTTTTAAAAGATCGTATAGGGGAGCCATAATACCATGAGGAATTAGAACAATGTTGTGGAGCCATTGCAAGGATCCCACTAGTTGTTGTGCATCATGGAGTGTTTGACTATCTCTGCGGATTTTTATTTTGGGAGGGGTTATATAAGAGTTTGTAATTTCTACTCCCAAAAAGGTTACACAGGGTCTTCTTTTTATTTTTGAGCTCGCAATTTCAAATCCATTCGATTTTAAAATGTCAGAAATCATCAGGACTAGTTGATCTACTTGGACCCCAGATGATGCAGATAACAGGGTATCATCCATGTATTGGATAATAGTTGCAGTCGGATTATTATTCCAAACTGGTGCTAGTGCTTGGTCTACTACAATTTGACAGATAGTGAGTGAATTGATCATTCCCTGTGGCAACACTTTCCACTGAAAGCGTAAGTTAGGGTGCTGGCTATTCGGAAACACCACAGGAAAAGCAAATTTTTCTTTGACTTCCTTGTGCAGTGGTATTGAGAAGAAACAGTCTTTAATGTCGAGAACTGCACACAAGGTTGCCCTTTGGGTATCATAGAACTAATGGGCAATAACGTTTGAACTGCGCCCATTGGCTGAATTTTCTTATTTACTTCACGCAAGTCATGGAGGAGATGAAAACTCCTCACCTGTTCGTTTAGCTATTACAAAAACTGGGGTATTCCACGGGCTGGTGGAGGGTTCTATGTGACCTCGTTGTAATTCGCGGTCAACTAGTTTAAGAAGAGCATTCATTTGAGGCTGGGATAGGGGCCACTGCTCAATCCACACTGGTTCGGATGATTTCCATGTTAATTTAATAGGTGGGGGTAGGTGTGCAGCAGTGGCCCTTACTGTAAATTTGTCACTCTGGCCTTTAGAAGGGTTAGAGCATCTCTTCCCAACAAGGGCGGGACCCCAGATAAAATGTAAGGAAAAAGGATAATAGTTTTTTCTGGCCCTTTTTCAGTGTGGAGTGTAATTGTTATTAAATGGGCACTCTTTCGAGCTCGAGTTGATCCTCCAACTCCACCCACCATAGAAGCATTTTCTAGCTTCCAATGCAGGGGCCAGTTTGTTTCAGGGATAACTGTAACATCTGCCCCTGGATCAATTGAAAAGGGAATGTTAATAGTGGTATTGTCTGCGGTATCATGAGGGGAACAAACTCCCCACACCACAGGCAGGTGACCACACTCTACTGCCAGGGCCACCTTGGGACCTCTGCCCCAGGAGGTGGTCCCTGTGGCTCCTGAGGTATAGACAGGCTCGGCTGCACTTCTGGTTGGACCATAACAGTGGCCACTTCTTGATGGGGTGCTAGGCTTGGGGGCGTCACACACCATCCCATACCATTGGACCGCTTCATATTCCAGGTGGGAGGGGGCTGTATGCGGCCTGGATGCTCTAGGTGACCCCTCCCCTTCCCATTTTCCTGCTTTTGGGATCTGCAATCCTTAGCAAAATGCCCCTTTTTTCCACAAGCCCAGCATGGTCCTCTAGGTCAATTTTGGAATGGAGGAGGTGTTATTACCAAGTTTCCGTGTTGAGGGCAGTTTATTGCCACATGGCCCGCTTGACCGCATTTATAGCAAATCATTACATTCGCTATTGCAGTACAAATGGCTACTTGAATTGGAGCTAGCTGCTCCTCTTTTACGATATGTCTAATCATGTCTGCGAGACTCGCTTCTGCTGGCAGGGATCGTAAAATGTCTCTGGTTGCAGAGTTGCATTGTTGGCGTATGCAATCGGCAACAACTGGGCCTTTCGCTGCCGGAGATAAGGCAGAGGAGTCAACTGCTGCTTGAAGACGGTCTACGAATTGTGTGAAGCTTTCGCTTCCAGTTTGTTTAATAGTAGACCACGTAATGGCTTAACAATGATTGCTGAGGTTGTGCAAATGGCCTCTCTAGTTGCACGAGTAGTTTATGCAACTTCCTGGGACCACATGCCTTGGGCTTGCGCATGGGGGGTAATCATGGTTGGATCTGTACCCATTAACTGCTGTAAGCTAGATCCATGTAGTAGGTGATCTGCCCCAGTCACTAGGGCTAATTTCTTTGCACAGTTATCTTCCCACTCCTGTTTAAAAACAATCATCCCTGACCTGCCAAAAATCATTCTACAGGTTTGTTTATTATCAAATGCAAGCAAATCATCTCCTCCAAAAACACCGTCTATGAGGGTAGAAACCATATCAGAATTAAGTCCTTCTTCTGCTATTGCTTTAACAATTGCTTGTATGTCTTTTGGATTTATTGGTGAATAGACCCTTCGGTCTCACTCTAGTACTTGGACTGGGAATGCTAGCGAAGGTGACAGAACCCATTCAGCACACACAGCTTTTATTTTTCTCCAGTCTGTGAGGGGAGTTAATTCTTTTTGTGGTTTATTTTTAATTGTATTAATTTCTTTTTTCTCTTTTTCTGAACTTGAACCAGACGAACTTGAACTATCCCAACTAATATCTGAATCAGAGCTAGAACTCAACTGACTAGTTACGTCCGATCTCCGGTACCTCCCCTTCAAACCGCGACCTTGCCCTCCACCCCCACGGGCGGATGAATTTTTACTCTGTCCTCCCCCCCACACGCAGACCGCACCTTCCCTCTTTGTTTGCCCCGCCCTCTACTCGAGACACTCGCTTTATGCAAATATTTTTCCTTCTGGTTAACGTTCTTCTCCCCATTCTCACGCCTCTCCCCTTTTCGGTCACTCCTGTCTCCTTTTTCCACCCGCTCTCCACTATTCTCCTACCCCTCTTCACCACACACACCCATACGTTCCGTTACTTCCCCGCTCTTCCCGCCGGCGACGCTTTCGCCCCGCCCTTCTTCCCGCCCCTAAGCGCCATTTTGGGACACATAGGGCGGCGGTTTATCTTTAACCGTTTCAGAACCCGCATTTTCCATAACGGTTCTGGCTTCCTTAGCCAACTTCCTATAACTCGTACCAACCTGCTCTTGTTCCTCCGCAGCTGAATCGGAATTAGAAACATCGGTAGTTGGGGGACATAAAGTTTGCGTGGTTGCCCCAACTCCTAATTTAGGCGCAGCTAACAGGCATTTTTCAGCCGCTTTCCAAGTTTCTTGCTCTTGTATTGCCTTTTGCAAGGCCTGGACGACTTTTCCCCACGGTTTAAGATTTTTCCCATGACCCGAGAACATCATTTCCTGGGTTAACGCTTTAGTACATTTATCCCATATCTCTGGGTGGAGAACATCCACCGGGTGGTCAATGACCCCAATCTGCATAAGTCTCGCAATGGCGAGAGTAAAATCTTTGGGCTTACAATTTATACTCCATTGCTTACAAATCTGCGATACGACCTTCACAAGGGCTTCCATTCTCCTTGTTGGTCCGGGAGCATCCTCCCCGCCGGGCTGGTCCCGCCACTCCAGCCGCCGTTCACCTGAGCTCAGGCAAAATTCCCATCCCGGTAGCCGACAAGCCCTCCAGGCTGTCCAGGCTTTCGGTTTCCCAGGTTTCGGCACCACCTGTTGCGAGGCGACCTGGTTCAGGAACGGCACGGCGGCTACTCTCTAACCGCTCGGGCCATTAACTCACGAGCGTGCGTGTGTGTGTGTGTGTGTGTGTGTGTGTGTGTGTGTGTGTGTGTGTGTCTCGGCTTCGCGAACGAAGATTTGGGAAGAGCTCTCCCCATGTGGGTGTGCCCTTCCAGCCTGCGCAGTGACTTTTAGGTGAGGCTCAGCGTGCGCAGAACTGGCCCCACCGTTTCACTCCTGAGGTTCATCTGCCACGGCCGAGCAAGCTTGGACAGTGCCAGTGAAGTTCCTCAGGACTAGAATCTACACCACCCGGCATTTCCCAGGAGGTCTCCCATCCAAGTACTAATCCGGGGCTGACCCTGCTTAGCTTCCGAGATCTGACGGGATTGGTATGTAACACAGTGCTATATGGTATAGTGGGGTGACGTCATTTCCGTCTGCTTACATAACTCATTTAACATTACTAACTATTAGGCATCGGGGGCGGGGGGGGTGGGGGTGTCTCTCTATCTTTCCGTACATCGCGAAATCTTCCGGCCGCCAGACCCTAGCTACCACAGGTGTAAGGGGAGGAAGGGAGGGAAAAGGCGGGGAGGGAGGGAAGGGGGCTAAAGAGGGAGTGAGGGGGGGAAGAGGGGGTAGGGAGGGTTGGGGGGAAGGGGGGAAAGGGCGGGGAGGGAGGGAAGGGGGGGGAGGAGGGAAAAGTGGGGAGGGGGGATAGGGGGGAACAGGGGTGGAAATAGGGGGTAGAGGGTGAAAGGGGGGAAGGGAGGGTAGGGGGGAGGGGGGGAAGGGAGGGGAAAGATGGGTAGGGGGGAAGGTGGGGTAGGGGGGAAGGTGGGGAAGGGGGGGAAAGGGGGATAGGGGAGAAAGGGGGGATTAGGAGGGGAAGGGGGGAGGGAGGGAAGGGGGGGAAATAGGGGGTGGGGGGGTAGAGGTTGGAAGAGGGGAAGGGGGGGAAGGAGGTGTAGGGTGGGAAAGAGGGGGAATGGGGGATGAGGGGAAAGAGGAGGATGGGAGGTTGGAGGGAGAAGGGGATAAGGGGGGCGATGGGGGGTTGGGGAGCATGGGGGGGAAGGGGGGGAAGAGGGGACAGGGAGGGAAGGGGGGGGAAGGGGGGTAGCGGGGGAAGGGAGGAAAAGGGGGGAGGGAAGGGGGGAAGGAGGGGAAGTGGCGGTAGGGGGGGCCTAAGGGAGGAATGGGGACTAGAGGGGGAAGGGGAGTAAGTGGGTGAAGGGGGTGGTAGGGGGGAAAGGGGGGAGTGGCGGGGGAAGGGGGCAAGGAGGGGGAAGGGAGTGAAAGGGGGGGAGGGAGGGAAGGGGGGGAAAGAGGGGGAAGGGGTTGTAGGAGGGGGGAAGGGAAGGAAGTGGGATAGGGGGAAGGGGGAGGAAGTGGGGGAAAGGGAGAGGTAGGGGGGAAGGCGGGGGAAGGGTGGTAGGGGGGAAGGGGGAGGAATGGGGGGAAAGGGGGGGTAGGGGGAAAGAAGTGGGGGAAAGTGGGGTGTAGGGAGGGAAGGGGGGGTAGGGGGAAATGGGGGGTGGGGTGGGGGAAGGAGGGGGGTATGGGGGCGGGAGTAAGAAGGGGAGTAAGGTTCCAAACTTTATTCGGGGGGGGGGGAAGGGGGGAGAAGGGGAGGAAAAGGGGGTGTAAGGGGTGTGGAAGGGTTCCAAACTTTATTCGGGAGGGGGGAAAGGTTGGGGGCATGGGGGGGAAAGAGATTTTATGGGGGCGATATGGGGGGGGGGAAGGGGGGGTATGGGGGAGAAAAAGAGGGGGTATGGGTGGCGGAAAGGGTGGTGGTATGGGAGTTGGGTAAGAGGGGGGAGTAAGATTCCAACCTTTATTCGAGAGGGAAGAGGGCGGGGGGGAAGGGGTGGGGAGGGGAGGAGGGGGGAGTAAGGTTCCAAACTTTATTCGGTGGGGGGGGGAATGGGGAAGGCGGGGGGGGGGGGGGGGGGAGGAAAGGGGAGAGAGGAAGGGGGGGAGAGGGCACATGTGGTCACGTGACACTTTGTTTCTTTGCAACGCACCTCCCTCCCTCCCCCCCTCCCCCGTCCAGGGGAGGAGGTCCCAGGGAGGGGGCCAGGGCAAGGGCCGTCTAGAGGAGGAAGCCCGGGAAAGGAGGGGACAGAGGGGGAAGTCCCCCCTCCACCCCACCTGCTCCCCTCCCTCCCCGGCCCCCTCCTTCAGAGGGGACACACCTCCACCCCTCCCCTGGACCCCCGCACTCCGGAGGGGGTCCTCCCTCCCTCCCTTCACCCCACCTGCTCCCCTCCCTCCTGGGCCCCCTCCCACGGAGGGGACCGTCATCCCGTCCCCACCCGCCCCCGGCCCGCTCCCGCGGAGCCCCCGGTGTGATGTCGGGACGGGCCGGAGCCCCGGCGGTGTCGGGCGGTGCTTGGCAACTGCAATGGGGGACCCGCCGAGCGGGATCGACCCCGTGGGGGGGCTCTGGTGGGGCGCCGGATCCGGCCCTCGGGGCTTTATTAAACCAGCGCCCCCAGCCCGCGGCTGCGGGGACACAGAGACGGGGACAGGGGACACGGGATGGGGAAAGAAGGGTGTAGGGGAGACAAAGCTATAGGGGAGAAAATGCTATAGGGGATAGAAGGGTGTAGGGGACGGAGTGGTATAGTGGATAGAAGGGTGTTGAAGAGTATAGAAAAGAGAAGGCTATGAGGAGCAAAAGGGTATAGGGCAGTGTCGCGGGTTTGGCCTTAGCTGTTGCCAACCCTGGACTGGCCCCTCTTCCCCGCCCAGAACTTTCCCAGTAAAGGAAAAGAAAAAAAACCACTGAAAAGAAACGCACTCTAACGAAACTGAACTGAATAAAAAGAATAAATTATATTTTCTAACATTCACAAACCACACTGTATACACAGTACGTAGGATCCCACTCCCAGGGGAAAAGGGAAAGGGAAAAAGGGGAATAGGGGACTGAGTCCCTGGAAGTTGAGAAGAACACAAAACCAAACCAAAAGGAACAAATTAATCAGAAAAAACACAACTAAAAACCTCAAGGAAGGGGAACAAGAATGAAACAATCTCACCCAGGACAGGAGAACCACGAACAACCCGAGGGACCAGGCTCCAACCACCTCCCACCAGCTCCTCAGCCAAGGAAGGGAAGGGAGGAACAAAACCACTCCCCCACCGCTACCTGGAAGACACGTGTGGAATACTTGCAACTTCCTTAGATACAGTGGTTACTGAGGAAGCCATGGGTCAACCCATTACATTCTGCACCCCTTATTCCACACTGGTCTTTCCACGCAATCTTTGTATTCTTGCATTTGCTTATATCCCACACATATATATAGTCCATATGCAGTCCTTCGAGGCAGATGTCTTGTCATCAAGGATCAACACCAGCATCAGTTCAGCTTTAGTCCTTAGCCTTTTGGTTAGAGTCACAGTTCCGAGTTCAGGCCTAGTTCACAGTTTAGGGCTGCCTTATCGTTGGACATCATGGGATACCAGTACCGGCTTTGTTTGGGTCTTTCTCATCTGGTGTCTGGTTTCCTGCAAAACACAACTCAAAGCACATAATTAGTTCTTCCCCAAGGCTAGATTGCCTTGGGGCACACACTGCATCTCACCATCTTTCCGCATTACCCACCAGGTGTTTCCGGACCCTTGGGCAAAAACAATCCCACGAATGGGTTTGTCTTGGCCCGAGGGAGGAGTGATCCAAACAGATTTCCCCAACATGCCTCTCAAGTGAATCGCTGGAACTTTGTCTCCATCTACCATGTGGAGGGATTCTGCTTGGGCAGGACCAGCTCGATTGACAGAGCCTCTGGTGTTAACCAACCAGGTGGCCTTGGCTAAGTGCTTATCCCAGTTCTTGAAGGTTCCTCCACCTAGTGCCTTCAGAGTTGTTTTTAACAGTCCATTGCACCTTTCAACCTTTCCAGCAGCAGGTGCATGATATGGAATGTGATATACCCATTCAATACCATGCTCCCCTGCCCAAGTGGCCACCAGATTGTTCTTGAAATGAGTCCCATTATCTGATTCGATGCGATCTGGAGTGCCATGCCTCCACAAGACCTGTTTCTCAAGGCCCAAGATAGTATTCCGGGCCGTTGCATGTAGTACCGAATATGTCTCTAACCATCCAGTGGTCGCTTCAACCATGGTAAGCACATAGCGCTTACCTTGGCTAGTCTGTGGCAATGTGATGTAGTCAACCTGCCAGGCCTCTCCGTATTTATACTTGTCCCAACGTCCACCATACCAAAGGGACTTCAACCTTTTTGCCTGCTTAATGGCAGCACAGGTTTCACAATCGCGGATAAGCTGGGAAATAGTGTCCATGGTTAAATCCACCCCTCGGTCTCGTGCCCATTTATAGGTTGTGTCCCGGTCTTGATGGCCTGAAGCATCATGGGCCCATTGAGCCAGGAACAATTCTCCCTTTTGCTGCCAATCGAGGTCTACTTGTGACACCTTGATCTGTGCAGCTCAGTGTGCCTGTCTGTTATTATCTTGTTCCTCATTAGCTCAACCTTTGGGCACATGGGCATCTACATGGCGGACTCTCACGTTCAATTTCTTTACTCTGGCAGCAATGTCTTGCCACAGATCTGCAGCCCAGATGGGCTTCCCTCTACGCCTCCAGTTCATCTTCTCCCACCGGTCTAGCCACCCCCAGAGAGCATTTGTTATCATCCATGAGTCGGTGTACAAGTAGAGCCTTGGCCATCCTTCTCTTTCTGCAATGTCTAGGGCCAATAGGACAGCTTTGAGTTCTGCGAACCGACTCGATTTGCCTTTCCCCTCAGTGGCTTCTGCCACCCATTGGGTGGGATTCCACACAGCTGCTCTCCACTTCCAGCTCCTCCCTACGATACGGCAAGAACCCAGGCCTAGCTGAACTTTCTAAATTTAGGCCCATCTGGCCAAACCCATAAGAGGCAGAGAAGGCTATGGGAGAGAGAAGGGATATAGGAGAGAGAAGGGATATAGGAGAGAGAAGACTATGGGAGAGAGAAAGCTATAGGGGAGGGAAGGCTATATGGGAGAGAAGGGTATCGGCGAGAGCGATGTGTAGGACAGAGAATGGTGCAGGGGAGAGAAGGGTATAGGGCAGAGAAGGCTATGGGGCAGAAAGAGGTATGGGGAACAGAAGGGTACGGAGGGGTCGTGGTGTGTAGGGGAGCTGGGCAGGTGTAGGGGGAGGCCGAGTGAGAAGGGGCATTGGGGTGGAGGATGGAAAGGCAGAGGGGAATAGAGGGGAGGTTGGGATGGGGAGTGGGGAAGGAGCGAGGAGGAAGCAGAGGCAGAATGGGGGGTTGGAGTGTGTAGGGGGACAGGGAGGGGAGGGAAGGAGCGGCTGGGAGAGAAGGAAGGAGAAATAGAGGGGATAGAAGAGCTCGACCTGCTGCTGCCGCCTCGAGCGCGCACTGAGAGAGCAAATGGCACCAGCGGCCCCTCCCGGGACTTAAATCACCTCGACCCCGCCCCGCGCAGCCGCTCGGGGGCCCCGCTCACCTGGGCGGCCCCGCCCGCCCCGCGGCCGCTCCTTCCGTGGGCGGCACCTTCGTGCGGGACCGGGGTCAGGGTGGGGCTGCTTCTGACCCCCCGCGGGTGGGGCTGCTTCTGACCCCCCGCGGGTGGGGCTGCTTCTGACCCCCCGCGGGTGGGGTGGGGGTTGGGGTCAGGCCTGGCACTATCGCTCCGGCTGCGGGCTGGGGACAAACAGGGGCTCGCTGGCCAAATGAGTCGGGGGTGAATCGGGACCCTCCTAGAGCTCCTGCAAACCCCAACAAGGTGGCGGCTGAGCGCCAAAGCCGATGTGACCAGAGGCGTGTGGTACCCACAAAGATGAACATAAGGAGCCTCTCTCACACCACTCCCTGAGCCAGGGAAAAGTGAAGTGAGAACAAAAAACAACCTTCCCCCTCCATGCTCTCCCAAGCAATTAAGTTGGTATTCGGGAGCTATCAGCTACCCTTTTCGTGGCTTGGTCACTGGTTATCCCATCAGGGACTTTGCTGCAGTAGGCAGGAGAAAAAAATTAGTCAGCCAACTCTCTCCCCCTTCTACAGTGGTGATGAGGATAATTCAAGCAGGAGTTCTAACTCCTATGACAGGTCCTTCCTGGTGTCTCTGGCAAAAAGTACCCAGGGAGACTCGGATTCTGGAGTTGGTGATACAAAGTATCCAAGGCCTGCTACACTCCAACTGAAAAAGTGATCCTGGCAGTTTATGAAGGGGTCCAAGCTGTTTCAGAAGTGTTTGGCACCAAAACACAGCTTCGCCTGGCACCCCAACTGCTAGTCCTGGGCTGGATGTTCAAAGGTAAAGTCCCTTCCACACATCTTGCCACTGATGCTATGTGGAGCTAGTGGGTCGTGTTGATCACACAGTGATCTTGAATAGGGAACCTCAATTGCCTAAGGATCTTGGAAGTCATCACCAGCTGACTCAAAGGCGAAAACCCAGACTATTGTCAGAGGAGAAGGAGGAAAAGGTAACATGTGCTGAGGAGGCCCCACCATGTAATCAGCTACCAGAAAATAAAAAGCGATGCGCTCTCTTTATTGATTCTGCCATATTGTAGGGATACATCAAAAATGGAAAGCTGCCATATGGAGTCCAATGCAGCGAGTTGCAGAAGCTATTGAGGGACAAGGTGGATCAAGTCGGGTGGCAGAGCTGAAAGGCGTCCAGCTGGCTTTAGATATCGCTGAATGAGAGAAATGGCCAGCACTCTACCTCTACACTGTGATGCCGGAAAGCTGGAAAATAACCCTCTAAGACTCTTTGAGTATTAGAAAGCAAAAAGCAGTCTCTTTATTATGGCAGCCACGATGCACAGGAATATTTTCCAAAGTGTGCATGCCTGAGTCTCTTGCTTTTATTTAATTACCTGATTACCAATTCAAAGCGTTACCTAATACTGTTACACTGACTTCTAGTGAGCTATAATAAATTATAATTAATAAGGCATAGGAAAATAAAGTAAGAATTTGGTTGCTTACCCATGCAATGTCCGATGGGGTGGGGGTGGGGGAGACAGGGTAGCTCATAGGTTGCCCTCCCAGAGATGGTGAAAGTTTTCTCCCCAATATCTTTTATTTTCCTTTAGGTGGTTTATGTGACTTAAGTCAATACTTTGGGGGTGATAGACAGATGCCTGAGAGGTGGCTCCTTGGGTCTCGGCAGGGTGCTGCAGGGTGCCGCAGGGTGCGGCGAAGAAAAGCCATGTTATTTCCATAACACTCCATTCTTTGGTAACACCATCAATCCTGTCAGCATCCCTCCAGGGGGGCTGAGGCGTTTCCCTCAACTCATCATGACCTTATCAGGGCCATAACCCCACAGTAACCATGAAGTGAGCTTTTGACAAATATTTCAAAATCTAAAGAGGTATCATCAAGGGTTACCTGTTATAGAATTTGGTTTTATTTACGCATTTCAGCAAGATCTGTACCAATTCTTCCTCTTTGATTTATATAAGTTTAATAACAGTATATATGCCTCCTTCTGAGGCTCCTAAGAGATGAAGAGCCATTCTGTTCTGCAAAGCTACATGAGTCAAACCATGGTCTTTCTCTTGTAAGGCAGTGGTTGCATCTAATGTTCAATAGTGGCCGAAATGTTAACAATCGCTTTTTCTAATTCATTTACTCCCAAAGAAGGAATAAGAGATATTGTGACTATAGAGAAAATCAAACAGTTATCTACCCTGCCTGGCCTCTGGAAGATCCCTTCATCATGGGATTGCTGCAAGTTGAAGACCAACAAGTGCCAATTGCTACCACAACAGTGCACCAATGGCAATATCGCACCGAGACTCCGTAATTCCCATCCATAAGTTACTTTGTCAGCTGGAGAGCCAAGGAGTGATCAGAAGGACCCAATCATCCTTTAACAGCCCCATATGGCCAGTGTGAAAGTCTCATGGAGAGTGGAGGCTAACAGTGGACTATCGTGTCCTGAATGAAGTCACATCGCCTCTGAGTGCTGCTGTGCCGGACATGTTGGAACTTCAATATGAGCTGGAGTCAAAGGCAGATGAGTGTTATCACTAATGCGTTTTTCTCAATCCCTCTAGCAGAGTGCAGGCCACAGTTTGCTTTCTATTGGAGTGGTGTCCAGTACACCTGGAATTGACTGCCCCAGGGGTAGAAACACAGCCCAAACACCTGCCATGGACTGATTCGGACTGCACTGGAACAGGGGGAAGCTCCAGAACACCTGCAATACATTGAGGATCTCATTGTGTGGAGCAACATAGCAGAAGTTTTTGAGAAAGGGAGGAAAATAATACAAATTCTTATGAAAGCTGGTTTTGCCATAAAACAAAGTATAAGGTATAAGGGGACCTGGATGGGAGATCCAGTTTTTGGGAATAAAATGGCAGGATGGACGTCTTCATGTGCCTATGGATGTGGGTAACAAAATAGCAACTATCTCTCCACCAGCTAACAAGTGTAAAAGTACGCTGTAGTTCATGGCGGCTGAAGATTAATGAGGCCACAGCTTACAGGTGTGACACTCAAAGACAGTTTATTAAAATAACTCCATGGAGAGAAAAAAAGTACAGGGTTAAAGAAAAAAAGCTAAGCTCTAACTACTCCTTACACAATATATCTCTTACCAATTTCCACCTATAGCTTCATCCCATAGGTTGATTCACAGTGTCCATCACTCCCATCACAGCCTTTAATTGGATGCTACTTCTGTGCAGATGTTTCTTCTCTCTCATGAGAAAGCTCACATTCCCTACATACCTTCTCATGGGGCAGTCTGACCCAAACCTCCTTATCTCACTTGTTTTTGTTAACTGTTGGTCCCTTTCACAGAACTAACTCTGCACCTGCCAGCAGGCCTCAGACTTTGTTATTCTAAAAACCCTTTTTCTCAACTCAAAAATCTTTCTTTATTCCCACAAACAAGAATGAAACAAAAGCTTTCCTAGACCTTGTGGGGTTCTGGAGGATGCACATTCCAGGTTATAATCAGCTTGTGAGCCCCCTCTATTGAGTGACCTGGAAGAAGAACCATATTGAGTGGGGCCTTGAGCAACAACAGGCCTTTGAGCAAATCAAATAGGAAATGGCTCGTGTGGTAGTTCTTAGGCCTGTTCAAACAGGACTAACCATGCAGAATATCCTCTACACTGCAGCTGGGGAGCATGGTCACACCTGGAACCTCTGACAAAGAACATCGGGAGAAACCTGAGGTCAACCATTAAGGTTTTGGAGCCAGGGTTATGGAGGATCAGAAGTCCACTACACTCCAACTGAAAAAAAGGTATTAGCAGCTTATGAGGGGGTTCAAGCCACCTCAGAAGTCATTGGGACAGAGGCCTGTCTCCTCTTGGCATCACAATTGCCCGTGCTACACTGGATGTTCAAAGGGAACATCCCCTCAACACATGATACCTCAGGGTTTTTTCATTTTTTATTTTTTATAGATTTTAGAAGTAGTTATAGTGGATGTAGATTTTAATGCACCAGTAAAAGTAACCCTAGTAGTTCAATGTTTACACATACCAACCCCATTCCACATCAATCTGCCAAAATTCCATTAGCTGTTTAGTCTTCTTTTCAAGGTAGAATTGCTGAAAAACACCTTAAGGCCTGCACCAGAAGATATAAACATAGGCAGAGTGACTTCGAAGCCCAGAACGCTGGAAGACCTCCAAGGATTCTATGTGATACAAGGATGACAAAGATGATAAAGGAGGGGTCCCAAATTCCCCTAGACTCAGTTCCTGATGGGGTTTGCTGTGGGGCAGAACAGGACAGAACCAAGGGATGGGTGAACAGGGATTGGATGGAATTATAAAAACCACAAAACCCCTGTTCACGCACGTCAATATGTATTCATGTGGGCCTCAGGCCTGAAATTTAAGACCTACCCTTTTTATCGTATGCACTAAGTTGGCTCGGAGTCCTGTTTTCTGCGGTCTCTTAAGGCAACAACATCACAGGACCAGTGCTACATGGAGTAAGTGGGTAGCGTTGATTACATAATGAGCCCGAATGGGAAAACCCAATTTCCCAGGAATACTGAAAGAGATTATGGACTGGCCAGAAGGCAGAGAATTTGGAGCATTGCCTGAGAAGGTGACTCATGCCCAGGAAGCACCATCATATAACGAGTTACCAGAAAATGAAAGAGGCTGTGCTCTATTTACTGATGGATCCTGCCGTGTGGTAAGAAACCATGGGAGGTGGAAAGCTGCTGTGTGGAGTCCCACGTGATGAGTCGTTGAGGCTGCTGAAGGAGAAGGCAAGTCCAGCCAATTTTCAGAAGTGAAAGTCATCCAACTGGCCCTAAAGATTGCTGAATGAGAAAAGTGGCCTGTACTTTATATTGACTCCTGGATGGTTGCTAATGCCTTGTGAGGGTGACTACAGCAGGGGCTTTCACTTCCAGGGAGAAGAGCATTCCTTCTGGTGGGAGAAAGTGTGACAGGTAGAACAATCTGGTATTGTTTTATTTTATGTGTAAATAATTTCTTTGTCTTATACGTTTTGTTATTAGTATTCTTGCTGTTACTCTTCCTTTTCTTATCTCATTGCTGTTTCCAGAAAATTGTTTTTATCTCGATCCATGATGTCTGCCTTTTGTGCCACCTATTGGAGGTAGGGACAAGAGCACCTTGTGGTCTATTTAGTTGGAGTACTAAATTGTGAAATACCATTCTTAAACCACAACAGCAGTCCAAAAACATTCCAGAATTCCAGGCACTTCTTGACCCTACTAGCCTAGTATTAGGCAAGTCACAGGAAGTAAAAAGCAAATCTGTTTTCTAGGTGCCTGCTAGATTGTTAATATACCAGTTAAACAGGAAAGTAAGAAGCAAACAACTGTTGCCAAAATTCCTATGAAAACAGACACTCAGAAACAATATTAATGGAGAAAGATAGATGGGTTACCTTTACTAGAAACTTCTAAGGTGCACACCAAAGGTCTGCGTACACGTGACCAGGGATGTTAAAATTTTATAACCTCTCTAGCAATTAACATATGAGATATCTATGATCAACCTGATTCTCATTTCCCTTGATGTCCCACCCATAGGGGTCTTTGGAACTGACCCTTGGAAAAGCTCCAGAACCTCTAGGCCACCTTCTTGTATTTTGTCTTCATGCTATCTACAGGTGGTTTCTTGCAAACACCATGGCCTTGGCAGGGCATGAGAAAGCTTAAGAATCTGTGAGAAAGAGCTTTAGTAACTTGCTGAGATGTTTCTTTCAGAAAATGAATTTGTGAGCAATCCAAACTGCACCAACTCCGTGAGACTGGAACAGATATTTCAGCTATCAAGGACACATACCTGCTGTTGTTCGTTAGGCGAGGATCACTCCCTAGGAGCTTCCAACGACTCCCTGGAAGTTTTTTCAATAGAACACCTCAACTTTCCTGCTGTACTCCGGAGATGTACCTGAAAACATCAGGATGAGATAATATAAACACTGGACTTGTGAGATATGGTTGTTAACCAATTAAAGGTTCTAGCGTGGTGGTGTGAGACCATATTTAGCCAATAAGATGTAGCTCTAACCCTATATAAACCGTGTGCTATGTATAATAAAATGTCTTCACTGTAAACCTCATAGGCTTGTTGGGTGAAGTTCCAACAGATGCCCTCTCTATCAGGGCTTATGGGATATAAGGGAGAGAAGTCCCATATATGAAGTGCCTGGAGAACTCTGTTTCACAGTCCAAAAACTTAGGCAATGAGTCACAACGGCTTCAGTCCTTAGCTAAAAGATGACAAGATGACTGAGACTCACATTGTTCATTTTCTAGGAAAACATCCATTTGTAGGCCTTTGTTTGATGTCAGGCACTCAACTTCCTTTTGAATACTAAGAATTTTTCTCTTTCCTGTTTTCCTCTGAGAAATTGTTGAGCTATGCTGTTTTGTCTTCTTCTTGTTTTATAAACTGTTTCTCCATAAATTAGGTGAATTAGTGGGCCTTATGTTAACAAATTCAAATATTTATTCATGTGGTTAAAACTCAGGGCATTCTAGGGAGCATGGTCCAGTTCAACCCTTGGCTGAACCAAGGCTGTCACTGTTATTAATGATTTTAAAACAAAACAAAAAGAAGAATTACAATGCCTTTCTTCAATTAACTAGCAAAAAAAGAAACTCATAAACAGCTCCACCTATTTTGGTTACTAAGATTTAAAACACATTTCAACACTCAGTTACTTAGAATTTAGACATTCTGTCCTCAGCACTTTTTGATGAACATCAACTTACTTCAGCATTTTCTTCTCTCTAGATAAGAATTTCTTTCAGATTGAACTCACAATCCCACTCATTAGATAAGTTATAATTAACATAATGACCAAATACATCCAGAAAACTCTGACAAGCATTGTCAAGAGCAGAGCGTGCAATCCTAGTTGTTGAAGACCATCTCAACAAGCAAATATTCAGAAACTTTTCTAGAAGTGCTGACAGCACAGTGGCTTCTCAGTGATCCTTCAGGAACTGCCCAAGACTCAGAGCTTTCAAAATCAGGACAGAGTTCAGGACTTCAAATTGGAAAACGTAGCACAAGATCTTTTTGGCAGGCACTGCCTGTGGCAACATAAAAACTCTGTCAAATCCGCTGCTTGTGGGTTCCCACTACAGAGAGTAGAGGACTTGTCATAGTACAGTAGGAATCTCCAGAACTGAAGAAAGAGTCTCCACAAGATAACCTACCTTCATCTGTTCCATTCATTACTGATACACAGTCGTCTCTCACAAAGAAGGGGGAGGCCTGGAAAATCTTCTAAACCTGTAGTTCAAATAAAAGCTACATTCAGAGAAATACTTTTTTCAGCTGGAAATCAAGACTTTTTTAAAACTCCAGTTTTACACTACTGCTCCTCCTCTTGGGCCAGATCCTGACTACTATTCACCACTTTGAAGTTTAAGATTCCAACAAGCATCAGCCTTTACATGTCTTGCTACACAGTTTGGTGCAGAGACAGGAAATGGAAAATGGATGTGCATGTTTTCAAGCATGAAGACTGCTCAGAAATGCCATTAGTAAAGGATGGACATGGGTAGGAAAGGCAATGCAGTTTACTTTGACCTTCTGGGTCACCAACACATGCATGGGAAAGGCAGGTGATGGACACCCTTGCTTTCAGGATTGTTCTAGAGAACTGCATTTCTAACATGAGCATGTCAGCTGATAATGATCCTCTACACTAAATCCTGTATTAGGTAGCAGAGCCCAAGGTTTCCAGGGTCATGTAAGTTTCAGCTCAAATTCACTGTGGAAAAGAACTGGTCAGGCTGCAGGCAGCAGAGACTTTGGTTTCAACCACACCCCATTTCTTCCTTCCAATTATTGCTTAGAAAAAGAATACACTCAGTGCACACTTAATAAACTTCTCCTGCATCTGAAAGGTCTAGAACGTTTTGTTTATTTTTGTAACAATTTCAAATATTAAACATATTTCACATGCCTATAAATACAATTTATATTATTTTCAATCAATATAAAGGGGTGACCTTGGAGCAGCAGGTTGACAATGTGGCGAAACAAAGACCAGACAGCTTTTCTCTAACTACCAGCATCCTAGTCAAAACCACAACCAAACATGACCACTAAGAGCAGGCCTGTGATTATCAATAGCAGGATCTTGCGGCATTTGTTAAATTATCTGTCATCTCACAATTTACTTGGAGCTGCCAGCATTCCTCTGTGCTTGCACACACACAAGTTCGCACTCCAACAGCGTTTAAGATCAGGTGGCTCCACACTGTTTTCAGGATTAAACAAGGGGAGTGACTCATATGCACACAGAGTATGCAGCTGTGCTGGTCCGGGAAAGTGCCGTTTTTCAGCCCAGAATTCCAGACGGACGAAGATTCCTCCCAGGAAAAAGTTGCCAGGACAGAAAGAGATTGTGCCTTTTCTAGGGTTAATGGAGCCCCATTATTGGAACCTGAGAATCCAAGGCTGCCACCTTTTCATTGGGCGCAAAGCTCGACGGTGCGTGCCACATGTGGGTCTGGGAAAGTGCCATTTCTCAGCCCAGAATTCCAGACGGACGAAGATTCCTGCCAGGGAAAAGCTGCCAGGACAAAAAGAGATCCTTCCTTTTCTAGGGTTAATGGGACCCCATCATTGGCACCTGAGAGTTCAAGGCTGCCACCTTTTCCCTGGGCGCAAGGCTCGACCGTGCCTCCATGTACGGCTCCGGCAAACTGCCGTTTTTGAGGCAAGAATTACAGACGGGCGAAGATTCCTTGCAGGGAAAAGTTGTCAGGACAGAAAGCGATTGTTCCTTTTCTAGGGTAAGTGGGGCCCCATCATTGGCACCTGAGAGCCCAAGGCTGCCACCGTCTCCCTCGGCGCAAAGCTTGATGGTGCGTGCCACATGTGTGTTAAGAAAAGTGCAGTTTTTAAGCCCAGAATTACAGACGGACGAAGATTCCTGCCAGGGAAAAGGTGCCAGGACAGAAATAGATTGTGCCTTTTCTAGGGTTCATGGGGCCCCATCATTGGCACCTGAGAGCCCAAGGCTGCCACCTTTTTCCTGGGCGCATAGCTCGATGGTGCGTTCCACGTGTGGGTCCGTGAAAGTGCCATTTTTCAGCATAGAATTCCAGACCGTCGAAGATTCCTGCCAGGGAAACGTTGCCAGGAGAGAAAGCCATTGTTACGTTTCTAGGGTTAATGGGGCCCCATCATTGGCACCTGAGGGCCCAAGACTGCCACCTTTTCCCTGGTCGCAAAGCTCGACAGTGCGTGCCACATGCGGGTCCATGAAAGTGCCGTTTTTCAGCCCAAAATTCCAGATGGACTAAGATTTCTGCCAGGGAAAAGGTGAAAGGATAGAAAGCCATTGTTCCTTTTCTAGGGTGTTATGGGTTCACCTAGGTGGGCCTAGATTTGGGCCCTGAAGTGTGGACTAGGCCGAAGCTGTCAGCTGACTTGAGCTGGGCTGAGCTAACAGCTGACCTCTTCTAGCCAGTAATTTTGTATTCCATACCACATTATGACATCATCTCCAGGGAAGGAGGAACCAGTGTGGGAGTGGTTAAGTCAGTCGCTTCTCAGCCCTTCTCTTGGGAGGACGCACGATGCTGTCCCAGGGGGGATGGAGAGGACCAGGCCCACCACTGGCTCACAGGGTACCTCAGGAAAGTAAAATGTGTTGTTCTGGGTCTCTCCTTTCTGCTTGGGTTTGTCTCTCTGGGTAATAAGCTTCTTCTTAAGTAACGTGTAGTTAGGACAGTAGAATTTGTGTGTTCGTTAAGAAGTTGAGGTGGGGAACTTGTTGTTGCAGATTTGTGTGAGTGTGTATTTGTACTCTCTTCTAATTGTCTCTTTCTTTCTGTGAAAAATATATGTAGATTTAGTATAAATGCAGTTTGAAGTGGTTTTTTTTCTTTCCCCTCTCTTTTCCTCCCTTTCCCTGGTGTTAGGAGGGAGGCTTTTCTCTCTGTGCTTGGGGGGGTTGGCAGTTGCTTATCTCAAACCAAGACAGTTAATGGTGTGTTGGCCGGGAAACTCGGGAGCGACGGAGGACCTTGGCGGGTGTCCCAGGATCTTGGCAGGCTTCCCGGGAGGATTGTTGTAGAAACATAGATTGATAAGTGCCTTGTTTAAGTACATCCAGAACAGAAAATGTAAACAACTCTCCCTTGCTGTTGAATGCTCGTTTTCACTGTTTCACTGTCTTTGTGAGTTCAAACAGCTCGACTGGTGCCTGCTGTGAATGCAGCCACTGCAGAAAAGAGAGGCCCATGAAAGCTGTTCATGTGTGGCAAGACACGGCTGTTTGAGTTGAATCCCTGAGGACTCATCATGTGAATGCTGATGTGCCCAGGAGCTGATGAGGAGCATCTCACCTGGACTGGCATGGGGAGTTGTTCCTGGCTCAATGGGCCCATCGTCCCTCAGGCCACCTGCAGGTGGATAAAGTCGAGGGGTGGATTTAACCGTGAACACTGTTCCTAAGGTTATCCACAGTTGTGAAGAGTGCTTGCCATTGTGAGACCCCAGTGAACAGGGAAAAGAGGTGCTGCGGAGCCCCCTGCAGAGAACCCAACAGATGCGGCACCCAGAACCAGCGCCCGCAGTGCTGAGCGACCCGCAGGAGCCGGAGCTGTCACTGGCGGGGCTGCCACCAGGGCTGCGAGCGAGCCGGGGGAGGCTGCGAGCCGTGAGAGGCTGTGAGCTGTGAGAGGCCACGAGCCGTGAGAGGCTGTGAGCTGTGAGAGGCCACGAGCCATGAGAGGCCACGAGCCGTGAGAGGCTGTGAGCCGTGAGAGGCTGCGAGCCATGAGAGGCCGCGAGCCGTGAGAGGCTGCAAGCCAAGCCAGGGCTGCAAGCGAGCCAGGGCTGGCGAGCCGCTGGGGCTGCTCCTGCCTCTGCTGCTTGCTTGTGCTGCTGTCGGGGCTGCTTCCGAGGCTGCCAAAGCTGTTAGGACTGCTGCTAAGGGGGATGGCTCACATGGTGAACTGTAGTACTTCTGTGTGACCGAGGAGAAAGACATGAAGAGAAGCCTGCGTAAGCTGTTGATGTGTGGTGGGACACTGCCGTTTGAGTTGAATCTTTGAAAACCCATCATGTGAGTGTTGATGTGCCCAAGAGCCGAGCCAATGAAGAACATCACACCCTGGACTGGCTGGGGGAGGGTTGTTCCTGGCTCAGTGGGCCTATGATGCCTCAGACCACCTGTAGGTGGATGAGGCCAAGGGGTGGATCTGACTGTGAACACTATTTTAACCCCAGTGGGAAACTAGAGACTCCTGAAGAGAGGATGGTAACCCTATTGAAAGACATGAACCATCAGATAAGATAACCTGAGATGACCTGCTTTGTTTCCATCTGAAATATCTACCCCATCCTAATGGACTCTTAGCCACATTATGGAGGGGTGGAAATCAGCCCTGAAAAAATAAGTGTTTAAGCATGAGAACCTAAGATATGAGTGACATAATATGGTATGGAATAAGGGGTGGAGAATGTTATGGGTTCACCTAGGTGGGCCTAGATTTGGGCCCTGAAGTGTGGACTAGGCCGAAGCTGTCAGCTGACTTGAGCTGGGCTGAGCTAACAGCTGACCTCTTCTAGCCAGTAATTTTGTATTCCATACCACATTATGACATCATCTCCAGGGAAGGAGGAACCAGTGTGGGAGTGGTTAAGTCAGTCGCTTCTCAGCCCTTCTCTTGGGAGGACGCACGATGCTGTCCCAGGGGGGATGGAGAGGACCAGGCCCACCACTGGCTCACAGGGTACCTCAGGAAAGTAAAATGTGTTGTTCTGGGTCTCTCCTTTCTGCTTGGGTTTGTCTCCCTGGGTAATAAGCTTCTTCTTAAGTAACGTGTAGTTAGGACAGTAGAATTTGTGTGTTCGTTAAGAAGTTGAGGTGGGGAACTTGTTGTTGCAGATTTGTGTGAGTGTGTATTTGTACTCTCTTCTAATTGTCTCTTTCTTTCTGTGAAAAATATATGTAGATTTAGTATAAATGCAGTTTGAAGTGGTTTTTTGTCTTTCCCCTCTCTTTTCCTCCCTTTCCCTGGTGTTAGGAGGGAGGCTTTTCTCTCTGTGCTTGGGGGGGTTGGCAGTTGCTTATCTCAAACCAAGACATAGGGTTAATAGGGCCCCGTCATTGGCACCTGAGACCCCAAGGCTGCCACCTTTTCCCTGGGCGCAGATCTCGACGGTGCATGCCACGTGTGGGTCCTGGAAATTTTCATTTTTCAGCCCAGAATTCTAGATGGATGAAGATTCCTGGCAGGAAAAAGGTTCCAGGAAAGAAAGCCATTGTTCCTTTTCTAGGGAAAATGGGGCCCCATTATTGGCACCTGAGAGCCCAAGGCTGACACATTTTTCCCGGGTCACAAAGCTCGACGGTACGTGCCATGTGCGGGTCTGGGAAAGTGCCGTTTTTCAGCCCAAAATCCCAGACGGCTGAATATTACTGCCAGGGAAAAGCTGCCAGGATAGAACGTGATTTTTCCTTTTCTAGGGTTAATGGGGCCCCATCATTGGCACCTGAGAGCCCAAGGCTGCCACCTTTTCCCTGGGCGAAAAGCTCGATGGCGCTTGCCACGTGCAGGTCCGGGCAAGTGCCGTTTTTCAGCCCAGAATTCGAGATGGACGAAGATTCCTGGCAGGGAAAAGTTGTCAGGACAGAAAGCCATTGTTCCTATTCTAGGGTTAAAGGGGCCTCATTATTGGCACCTGAGAGCCCAAGGCTGCCACGTTTTTCCTGAGTGCAAAGCTTGACGGTGCGTGCCACGTCTGGGTCCGGGAAAGTGCCGGTTTTCAGCCCAGAATTCCAGACGGACGAAGACTCTTCCCATGGAAAAAGTGCCAGGACAGAAAGGGATTGCTCCTTTTCTAGGGTTAATGGGGCCCCATCATTGGCACCTGAGATTTCAAGGCTGCCACCTTTGCCCTGGGCGCGAAACTCGACCGTGCGTGCCATGTGCGGGTCCGGCAAAGTGCCGTTTTTGAGGCAAGAATTCCAGACGGACGAAGATTCCTGGCAGAGAAAAAGTGCCAGGACAGAAAGCAATTGTTCCTTTTCTAGAGTAAATGGGGCCGCATCATTGGCACCTCAGAGCCCAAGGCTTCCACCTTTTCCCTGGGCACAAAGCTCGACGGTGCGTGCCACCTACGGGTCCGGAAAAGTGCCGTTTTTCAGCCCAAAATTCCAGACGGACGAAGATTCCTCCCACAGAAGCGCTGCCAGGATAGAAAGCGAATCTTCCTTTTCTAAGGTTAAAGGGGCCCCATCATTGGCACCTGAAAGCTCAAGGCTGCCACTTTTCCCTGGGCGCAAAGCTCGACAGTGCGTCCTACGTTCTGGTCCGGGAAAGTGCTGTTTTTCAGCCCAGAATTCCAGACAGACAAAGATTCCTACCAAGCGAAAAGGTCCCAGGAGAGAAAGCGATTGCTTCTTTTTAGGGTTAATGTGGCCCCATCATTGGCACCTTAGGGCTCAAGGTTTCCACCTTTTCTCTG
Organism: Pithys albifrons albifrons; assembly: GCF_047495875.1. Classification (NCBI taxonomy): domain Eukaryota; kingdom Metazoa; phylum Chordata; class Aves; order Passeriformes; family Thamnophilidae; genus Pithys; species Pithys albifrons. The sequence continues at coordinate 41,348,899 of NC_092460.1, forward strand.
GGCGCAAAGCTCGACGGTGCGTGCCACGTGCGGGTCCGTGAAAGTGCCGTTTTTCAGCCCAGAATTCCAGACGGACATAGATTCCTGCCAGGGAAAAGTTGCCAGGAGAGGAAGCCATTGTTCCGTTTCTAGGGTAAATGGGGCTCCCTGATTGGCACCTGAGAGCCCAAGCCTGCCACCTTTTCCCTGGGCGCAAAGCTTGATGGTGCATGCCACATGTGGGTCCGGGAAAGTGCCATTTTTCAGCCCAGACTTCCAGACGGAGAAAGATTCCTCCCACAGAGAAGGTGCCAGGATACAAAGCGCTTCCTCCTTTTTTAAGGTTAATGGGGCCTCATCATTGGCACCTGAAAGCTCAAGGCTGCCACCTTTTCCCTGGGTGCAAAGCTCATCCGTGCGTGCCACATGCGGGTCCTGGAAAGTGCCGTTTTTCAGCCCAGAATTCCAGACGGACGAAGATTCCTCCCAGGGAAAAGGTGCCAGGACAGAACGCGATTGTTCCTTTTTTAGGGTTAAAGGGGCCCGATCATTGGCATCTGAGGGCCCAAAACTGCCTTCTTTTTCCTGGGCGAAAAGCTCGACGGTGCGTGTCACATGCAGGTCCGGAAATGTGTTGTTTTTCAGCCCAGAATTCCAGACGGACGAAGATTCGTGCCAGGGAAATGGTGCCAGGACAGAAAGACATTGTTCCTTTTCTAGGGTTATGGGGCCCCATCATTGGCACTTGAGAGCCCAAGGCTGCCACCTTTTCCCTGGGCGCAAATCTCGACAGTGCGTGCTACGTGCTGGTCCTGGAAATTTTGATTTTTCAGCCCAGAACTCCAGACGGACGAAGATTCCTTTCAGGGAAAAGGTGCCAGGACAGAAAACGATTGCTCCTTTTCTAGGGTTAATTGGGCCCCATCATTGGCACTTGAGAGCCCAAGGCTGCCACCTTTTCCCTTGGCGCAAAGCTGGTCCGTGCGTTCCACGTGCGGGTTCGGGAAAGTGCTGTTTCTCAGCCCAGAATTCCAGACGGACGAAGATTCCTGGCAGGGAAAAAGTGCCAGGACAGAAAGAGAGTTTTCCTTTTCTATGGTTATTAGGGCCTCATAATTGGCACCTGAGAGGCCAAGGCTGCCACCTTTTCCCTGGGCGCAAAGCTCGACGGTGCGTGCCACGCGCAGGTCCGGGAAAGTGCCGTTTCTCTGCGCAGAATTCCAGACCGATGAAGATTCCTGCCAGGGTAAAGGTGCCAGGACAGAAAGCCAGTGTTCCTTTTCTAGAGTTAATGGGGCCTCATCATTGGAACCTGAGAGCCCAAGGCTTACACATTTCTCTGGGTGCAACGCTCAACAGTACGTGCCACGTGCCTGTCCGGAAAATGCCGTTTTTCATCCCAGAATTCCAGACGGATGAAGATTCCTGGCAGGGAAAAAGTTCCAGGACAGAAAGCCATTGTTCCTTTTCTAGGGTTAATGGGGCCCCATCATTGACACCTCAGAGCCCAAGGCTGCCACCTTTTCCCGGGACGCAAAGCTCTCCGGTGCATGCCACTTGTGGGTCCGGGAAAGTGCCGTTTTTCAGCCCAGAATTCGCGATGGACGACGATTCCTCCCACAGAAAAGCTGCCAGGATAGAAAGCGCTTCTTCCTTTTCTAGGGTTAAAGGGGCCCCATCATTGGCAACTGAAAGCCCAAGGCTCCCACCTTTTCCCTGGTAGAAAAGCTGGTCCGTGCGTGCCACATTCAAGTCCGGGAAAGTGCCATTTTTCAGCCCAGAAATCCAGGCAGACGAAGATTCCTCCAAGGGAAAAGGTGCCAGGAGAGGAAGAGATTGTGCCTGTTTTAGGGTTAATGGCGCCCCATCATTGGCACTTGAGAGCCCAAGGCTGCCACCTTTTCCCTGGGCGCAAAGCTTGACGGTGCGTTCCACATGCGGGTCTGGGAAAGTGCCGTTTTTCAGCTCAGAATTCCAGATCGTCTAAGATTCCTGGCAGGGAATACGGGCCAGGAGAGAAAGAGATTGTTCCTTTTCTAGGGTTAATGGCGCGCCATCATTGGCACCTGAGAGTTCAAGGCTTCCACCTCTTCCCTGGTCGCAAAGCTCGACCGTGCGTGTCATGTGCGGATCCTGCAAAGTATCGTTTTGAGGCCAGAATTCCAGACGGATGAAGATTTTTCCGATGAAAAAGGTGCCAGGACAGAAAGCGATTGTTCCTTTACTAGGGTTAATGGGGCCCCCTCATTGGCACCTGAGGGTCCAAGGCTGCCACCTTTTCCCTGGGCACAAAGCTCGATGGTGCATGCCACGCGCAGGTCCGGGAAAGCACTGTTTTTCAGCCCAGAATTGCAGACGGACAAAGATTCCTGGCAGAGAAAAGGCACCAGGATAGAATGCGATTGTTCCTTTACAAGGGTTAAAGGGGCCCCATAATTGGAACCTGAAAGCCCAAGGCTGCTACCTTTTCCCTGGGCGCAAAGCTCGTCCGTGCGTGCCACATTCAGGTTCAGGAAAGTGACGATTTTCAGCCCACAATTCCAGACGGATGAAGATTCCTCCAGCAGAAAAGGTGCCAGGATGGAACGCAATTGTTCCTTTTTCTAGGGTTATAGGCGCCCCATCATTGGCACCTGAGAGCCCAAGGCTGCCACCTTTTCCCTGGGCGCAAAGCTCGACGGTGCATGCCACGCGCAGGTCTGGGAAAGTGCTGTTTTTCAACCCAGAATTCCAGATGGACGAAGATTCCTGCCAGGCAAAAGGTGCCAGGACAGAAAGCCATTATTCCTTTCTTAGGGTTTATGGGGCCTCATCATTGTCAGGTGAGTGCCCAAGGCTGCCACCTTTTCCCTGGGTGCAAAACTCAACGGTGCATTCCATATGCGGGTACGGGAAAGTGCCAATTTTCAGCCCAGAATTCCAGACTGACAAAGACTCTTCCCATGGAAAAGGTGCCAGGACAGAAAGCCATTATTCCTTTTCTAGGGTTAATGGGGCTGCATCATTGGCACCTGAAAACCCAAGGCTTCCACCTTTTCCCTGGGCGCAAAGCTCGACAGTGCGTCCTACGTGCTGGTCCGGGAAAGTGCCGTTTCTCAGCCCAGAATTCCAGACAGACGAAGATTCCTGGCATGGAAAAGTGCCAGGACAGAAAGAGAGTTTTCCTTTTCTCGGTTAATGGGGCCCCATCATTGGCACCTGAGAGTTCAAGGCTGCCACCTTTGCCCTGAGCGCGAAACTCGACCGTGCTTGCCATGTGCGGGTCCGGCAAAGTGCCGTTTTTGAGACAAGAATTACAGATGGACGAAGATTCCTTGCAGGGAAAAAGTGCCAGGACAGAAAGCGATTGTTCCTTTTCTAGAGTAAATGGGGCCGCATCATTGGCACCTCAGAGCCCAAGGCTGCCACCTATTCCCTCAGCGCAAAGCTCAACGGTGCGTGTCACGTGCAGGTCCGGGAAAGTGCTGTTTTTAAGCCCAGAATTCCAGACGGATGAAGATTCCTCCCACAGAAAAGCTGCCAGGATAGAAAGCGCTTCTTCCTTTTCTAAGGTTAAAGGGGCCCCATCATTGGCACCTGAAAGCCCAAGGCTGCCACTTTTCCCTGGGCGCAAAGCTCGACAGTGCGTCCTACGTTCTGGTCCGGGAAAGTGCAATTTTTCAGCCCAGAATTCCAGACAGACGAAGATTCCTCCCAAGCGAAAAGGTGCCTGGAGAGAAAGCGATTGCTTCTTTTTAGGGTTAATGTGACCCATCATTGGTACCTTAGGGCCCAAGGCTTCCCCCTTTTCCCTGGGTGCAAAGCTCGACAATGCGTGCCACGTGCGGGTCCGTGAAAGTGCCATTTTTCAGCCCAGAATTCCAGACACACATAGATTCCTGCCAGGGAAAAGTTCCCAGGAGAGTGATGCCGAAAGGGTTTTTGTTCTGATTTTCACATTTTGTAGATTTTAGGAACACAGTAGTTGTATATTTTTAGAGGGTTAATATTTCTAACAGTTTAAGTTTAATGCCTTTCTATCCCTACCCCTGTCCCAGAACAGGGAGCTCAAATTCCTTTAGTTAATTAATCTTGTTTAGACTCCTTTCCAAGGTAAAGAGCTGAAGGATATCAGAAGGCCTACAGAATGAAACATAAACATAGGTCAGAGTGACCCAAAAGCCAGAATTGGATGAACTCCAAGAGACCTTTGTGTGCCTGAGGAAGAAGAGCTGATGAAGACAGAGGGTCCTGACGACCCCAGACCCAATTCCAGGGGGTTGGACCGGGGGTGGGACTGGGGCTGGACTGAGAAATGTGTAAAGCAATGATTGGAGGGATATTATTATAAAAGCCATGGAAACAAGAACTAAGACACATGCATGTCATCCTGTATTCCTGTGGGCTGTAGGCCCTGTGTTATTAAAGGACCTTTACTTTTTATCTTACCCTACACTAATGTGGCTCAAAGTCCTGTTTTTGGGGGGAAGGGTCATTCACGGCATCAGTTTGGCGAGCGAAAGGTGGAATCAGAGAATCCAGCACCCTGGAACCACGAGGGACTCCAGAGCAAGAAGTTTCATCCTGCGGGAATTCTCTACTGCCGGCACATTTTGGAGGGTTCCTTCAGTGACCTTTGAAACTCCTAACAACCGGGTAAGATAAAAGGAGCAGTTCCTTTGGGTATTTTTGCTAGCAAACTAAGGGAAGGTTTTTCCCTGGAACTGGGAACACGTTGGGCTGGGAGGTATAGCTGATCTGGCCAGTCAGTTTCTCAGCCTGGTGGGCAAAAGGGTGTTTTGCCTGGGTGAGGGACGGTTTGGTCCCTTGTTGCTTTGGGAAGGGCAAAGCAGAGTGCTCAGGGGTTTCATGTTGGCTGAATGCAGCTGGAAAGGAGAGGAATATCTCTCTGGGATTACATCACTCTGTCTTAGCCTGAAGCAGTAACATAGCACTTGGAGGAGTGAGCTTGCTTGGTATTCCTGAGGCCAGCAGTTCAAATCTGGGTGCTGAAAAGTTTTTTCCCTTGCCTGTAACTTGTCAGCATGGGTTGTATGCAATCTATGGAAGAGGAGACTCCAGTGGAGTCCCCTCTAGCTTTGGTTTTGCGGAAATGGAAGCATCTAACAAGCCCTGAAACATCTTTGAGAAGGCAAGTGTTACGAAAAGAGAAACGGTGGGAAGAGATCAAATATACAGAGTGGGGAGGCACCGGTGGCTTTCCCGAGGTTGCTCTGGCAAGCACAGTCACTGATAAGGCAGCCCTGGAAAGGGGGGCCAAAAGGAATGTTGCAGAAACTGCAGAGAGCAGCGTGGGGCGGGAAGCAGCAAGCTCATTTCCCTCTTCCCATCAGTCGGCCCGAGCTGTACAGGGGGAGGCAGCACCCTCCCTTCCCCCTTTCCCCACCTCTGGCGTTTCCACCTATGCAGAGGCAGAGACAAGCGAGGGAAGAGCGGCAGGCACTGCCATTTCTTGGCAGCCAGCTTGTCCGGTACAGAAGAACAGGGAGACCAAAGCAGTGGATAACACCAGGATTGTAGAGAACAATCTCCTTCCTGCCTTCCCTTCCCCCGTTCATAGCTGTGTGACAGAGCAGTCAGTTTCGTGTTTTAATGAAGCAGTGGTTTGCATCTTGTCTGTTGTTGAAAAAGAGAATTTGTATCAGCACCTCTGTAGTGAAGAAAGAAAAGCAAAGATAAGCTGGAGCCAGCCTGGTGAAAAGGCTAAGGCAAAGCTGAGTTTCTGGGATGGAGCGGCTGTCTCTCAGCTCAGGGAGCTGGGCTGGGAGAAGCCAAGACAAGCGTGGCTGTGGCACAGCTTCTTGGATTCAAGGCTGGTCCTAGCCTGAAAGATTAACAAAAGCAATAATCTCAACTTTCTAACTTACTTTTCTTTTAAAGACCATGAAGGGTCTATGTTCCCAAAGGGAGAGAGAGGGAGTGTTTCCATTCCCTTGAGAAAGAAAGTACCTTTGCCACCTCCTGAGGAGGCAAAGAGGAAGGTGTTTTCTCTGCGTTCCCCTATTGGAGAGGGAGCAGGGAGAGTTGCCATAGAGATTCCCTGTAAACAAATGAGTAACCAGAAACCCAGCAGCTCCTGGAAAGGAGGAAACTCCGGAAACGGGCCGGGACCCCCAGAGCCCCCCAGGAGGCTGTCCCGGCGGCTACAGGGATGCACTGAGGTTGTTCCGCGGGTGCAGGGATACACTGAGGCTGCGCCCAGGGACGCTGAGACAAGCGCACATGCAGCGCAAGCAGAACCCCCTGGAGAAGCAAAGCTTGGCATAGCAGCTGTCCCAGGACAGCCAGGAGCAGGTTCCACCAGAGCCGTGAAATTGACTTCTGCCAGCATCGCTCCACCTGGAGTGGCGAGCAGAGCCAGCAGAAAGGGGCCAGGCACAGCAAGGTTGGCCTTGGAAATCGGCAGAGCCAGCAGCTGTGAGAGTGCCTGCAGAAGGGCAGTAGCCAAGCACGCAGATAGAGCGAGTGCGGGGGAGGCAGCACACACATCCCCGGGACTGGGAGATGAACAGGCAGGGCTTGCTGGCCAGGCAAACGCAGCTTTTCCTTGGGCAGCTAGAGCAGCTAAAGGTCCTGAGGGTACCAGCGGAAAAAAGGTGCTTGTAACCGAAAGGCAGCTGCAGCAAGAGCAAGATCAGTCTCGCTCGGCCGTGGGCTGGTCCTCCGTGCTGGGCTCTCCCGCTGCTGAGAACAGAGCGGGCACTGGCTTTGCTGACCCTTCAGCAGCTGCGGTGGCAGAAAGGAGGGCGAAGGAGGCTTTAGCAGAGACCGCGGGGAAAAGCGGGAAGGGGGAGCCAGCACCGTCCCTTCCTCCATCTCTCGCCTCTGCCCCTGTCCGGCAGCCAGTGTGTGCTGTGCAGAGAGGCAGGGTGGAGAGAGCCGCTTCTGACACCAAGATTGCAAAAAGCACAGGAGCAGAGAGATATGGTCTCCTTCCTGCTTTCCCTTCCCTTGTTCGTGGTGGGGAGAGAGAAAAATCAGTGCTAGTTTGCCTTTTGTCTGTGGTTGGAGAGGAGGCTTTGTGTCATCTTTATAATGGAGAGTTAAGAGCAAAGCTGGGCCAAAGTGGACCCAGAGGGAGGAAGGCATCTTCATCTTTGCCTCCTCCTGGGAAAGCAAGGAAAGGAAAGTTTTCTTTGTGCTCCCTCACTAGAAATAGAGCAAAGAGTGTTGCTATTGAAACTCCTTGTAAACAAAGCATGAGTAGCTTTTGGGGAAGAAAAGGACTAGAACACTGTCCAGGACCCCCGATCCCAGGCAGTTCCACCCCCGGGACCGTAGAACTAACTCCTGTCAGCGTTGCTCCCCTTGGAGCAGCGAGCGAAGCCGGCAAAGAGCCGGGTGGGCGGCACTGCACGGCAGGCCCAGAGCCAGGGGCAAGACCGGCAGCGGCTCTGGACCCCTGGGTTTCTAAAGCAACAGAGGCCAGCCCAAGGGCCATCAGGGACAGGACCGTTCCCTTAAGAGCCAGCATGGCCCCGACAAAAAGGACCAAAGAAGCTGTGCTCAGAGCCAGTGCCACAGCAATAGCAGAGGCCAGCATAGACCCAGGGTCAATACCTACAGCTGAGACCTTGCCCAGACTGACAGCGGGAGGGCCGTGGGCGACCCTTTCCTTTCTATTCCTGTCGCTAACAATCCCTACCTGCCTCGGCGAGCAAGCAGAGGATTTAAACACCTTGTCCTGGAATACAGGACTCCTCAGCAAGCAGGCAAGCAGCCTGATCATCTCAACTGCCTTGCCCAAGTGTGCAAAATTTCTAATTGCAAGAAAAGGGGGGAGCGGATTCCTCTACCCCCGAGAGCATTTCCA